>NC_042968.1:85394207-85748685 GCF_901001165.1 Salmo trutta | reverse complement strand
GGGTGATATTTGACTAGGGGAGGGGTGAGATTTGACTAGGGGAGGGTGATTTTTCACTAGGGGAGGGGTGATATTTCACTAGGGGAGGGGTGATATTTGACTAGGGGAGGGGTGATATTTGACTAGTGCAGGTTGATATTTGACTAGGGGAGGGGTGATATTTCACTACGGGACAGGGGATATTTGACTAGGGGAGGGGGGATATTTGACTAGGGGAGGGGTGATATTTGACTAGGGGAGGGGGTGATATTTGACTAGGGGAGGGGGTATATTTGACTAGGGGAGGGGGGGATATTTGATAAGGGGGGGGGTGATATTTGACTAGGGGAGGGGGGATATTTGACTAGGGAGGGGGTTATATTTGACTAGGGAGGGGGATTGGGGATATTGACTAAGGGAGGGGTGATATTTTACTAGGGGAGGGGTGATACTTTGACTAGGGGGGGGATCTATTTGACTAGGGGAGGGGGATATTTGACTAAGGGACGGGGGATATTTGACTAGGGGAGGGGTGATATTTGACTAGGGGAGGGGTATATTTGACTAGGGGAGGGGGGATATTTGACTAAGGGAGGGGTGATATTTGACTAGGGGAGGGAGGATATTTGACTAGGGGAGGGGGGATATTGACGAGGGGAGGGTGATATTTGATTAGGGGACAGGGGATATTTGACTAGGGGTGGGGGGATATTTGACTAGTGCAGGTTGATATTTCACTAGTGGACGGGGGATATTTCACTAGGGGAGAGGGGATATTTGACTAGGGGAGGGGTGATATTTCACTAGGGGAGGGGTGATATTTGACTAGGGGATGGATGATGTTTGACTAGGGGTGGGGGGATATTTGACTAGGGGAGGGGGATATTTGACTAGGGGAGGGGGGATATTTGACTAGGGGAATGACTTAAATGTAAATGTAAATGTGATATTTGACTAGTGCAGGTTGATATTTCACCAGGGGAGGGATGATATTTCACTAGGGGAGGGGTGATATTTCACTAGGGGAGGGGTGAGGTCGGAGGAGGTGTGATACTTGACTAGTGCAGGTTGATATTTCACTAGGGGAGGGATGATATTTCACTAGGGGAGGGGTGATATTTCACTAGGGGAGGGGTGATTTTTGACTAGTGGAGGGGTGCTATTTGACTAGGGGTGGGGGGATATTTGACTAGTGCAGGTTGATATTTCACTAGGGGACGGGGGATATTTCACTAGGGGAGGGGGGATATTTGACTAGGGGAGGGGTGATATTTGACTAGGGGAGGGGGGATATTTGACTAGGGGTGGGGGGATATTTGACTAGGGGAGGGGGGATATTTGACTAGGGGAGGGGGTATATTTGACTAGGGGAGGGGGGATATTTGACTAAGGGAGGGGTGATATTTGACTAGGGGAGGGGTGATATTTGACTAGGGGAGGGGATATATTTGACTAGGGGAGGGGGGATATTTGACTAAGGGACGGGGGATATTTGACTAGGGAGGGGTGATATTTGACTAGGGGAGGGGGTATATTTGACTAGGGGAGGGGGGATATTTGACTAAGGGAGGGGTGATATTTGACTAGGGGAGGGAGGATATTTGACTAGGGGAGGGGGGATATTTGACGAGGGGAGGGGTGATATTTGATTAGGGGACAGGGGATATTTGACTAGGGGTGGGGGGATATTTGACTAGTGCAGGTTGATATTTCACTAGTGGACGGGGGATATTTCACTAGGGGAGAGGGGATATTTGACTAGGGGAGGGGTGATATTTCACTAGGGGAGGGGTGATATTTGACTAGGGGATGGATGATGTTTGACTAGGGGTGGGGGGATATTTGACTAGGGGAGGGGGGATATTTGACTAGGGGAGGGGGGATATTTGACTAGGGGAATGACTTAAATGTAAATGTGATATTTGACTAGTGCAGGTTGATATTTCACTAGGGGAGGGATGATATTTCACTAGGGGAGGGGTGATATTTCACTAGGGGAGGGGTGAGGTCGGAGGAGGTGTGATACTTGACTAGTGCAGGTTGATATTTCACTAGGGGAGGGATGATATTTCAGTAGGGGAGGGGTGATATTTCACTAGGGGAGGGGTGATTTTTGACTAGTGGAGGGGTGCTATTTGACTAGGGGTGGGGGGATATTTGACTAGTGCAGGTTGATATTTCACTAGGGGACGGGGGATATTTCACTAGGGGAGGGGGGATATTTGACTAGGGGAGGGGTGATATTTGACTAGGGGAGGGGGGATATTTGACTAGGGGAGGGGGGATATTTGACTAGGGGAGGGGGGATATTTGACTAGTGCAGGTTGATATTTCACTAGGGGAGGGATGATATTTCACTAGAGGAGGGGGGATATTTGACTAGGGGAGGGGGGATATTTGACTAATGCAGGGTTGATATTTGACTAGGGGTGGGGTGATATTTGACTCGGGGAAGGGTGATATTTGACTAGGGGAGTGGGGATATTTGACTAGTGCAGGTTGATATTTGACTAGGGGAGGGGTGATATTTGACTAGGGGAGGGGTGATATTTGACTAGGGGAGGGGGGATATTTTACTAGGGGAGGGGTGATATTTCACTAGGGGACAGGGGATATTTGACTAGGGGAGGGTTGATATTTGACTAGGGGAGGGGGGATATTTGACTAGGGGAGGGGTGATATTTCACTAGGGGACGGGGGATATTTGACTAGGGGACAGGGGATATTTGACTAGGGGAGGGGGGATATTTGACTAGGGGTGGGGTGATATTTCACTAGGGGAGGGGGGATATTTGACTAGGGGAGGGGTGATATTTGACTAGGGGAGGGGTGATATTTGACTAGGGGTGGGGGGATATTTGACTAGGGGAGGGGGGATATTTCACTAGGGGAGGGGTGATATTTCACTAGGGGAGGGGGGATATTTGACTAGGGGAGGGGTGATATTTGACTAGGGGAGGGGTGATATTTGACTAGGGGTGGGGGGATATTTGACTAGGGGAGGGGGGATATTTCACTAGGGGAGGGGTGATATTTCACTAGGGGAGGGGTGATATTTCACTAGGAGAGGGGTGAGGTCGGAGGAGGAGGTGTGATACTTGACTAGTGCAGGTTTGATATTTGACTAAGGGAGGGGTGAGGTTTGACGAGTACAGGGGTGATATTTGACTAGTGCAGGGTTGATATTTGACTAGGGGTGGGGTGATATTTGACTCAGGGAGGGGTGATATTTGACTAGGGGAGTGGGGATATTTGACTAGTGCAGGTTGATATTTGACCAGGGGAGGGGTGATATTTGACTAGGGGAGGGGTGATATTTGACTAGGGGAGGGGGATATTTGACTAGGGGAGGGGTGATATTTCACTAGGGGACAGGGGATATTTGACTAGGGGAGGGGTGATATTTTACTAGGGGAGGGGGGATATTTGACTAGGGGAGGGGTGATATTTCACTAGGGGACGGGGGATATTTGACTAGGGGACAGGGGATATTTGACTAGGGGAGGGGGGATATTTGACTAGGGGACGGGGGATATTTGACTAGGGGAGGGGGGATATTTGACTAGGGGAGGGGTGATATTTCACTAGGGGACGGGGGATATTTGACTAGGGGAGGGGTGATATTTGACTAGGGGAGGGGTGATATTTGACTAGGGAAGGGGTGATATTTGACTAGGGGAGGGGGGATATTTGACTAAGGGAGGGGTGATATTTGACTAGGGGAGGGGGGATATTTGACTAGGGGAGGGGGGATATTTGACGAGGGGAGGGGTGATATTTGACTAGGGGACAGGGGATATTTGACTAGGGGAGGGGGGATATTTGACTAGGGGACGGGGGATATTTGACTAGGGGAGGGGTGATATTTGACTAGGGGACGGGGGATATTTGACTTGTGCAGGTTGATATTTGACTAGGGGAGGGGTGATATTTGACTAGGGGAGGGGGGATATTTGACTAGGGGAGGGGGGATATTTGACTAGGGGAGGGGGGATATTTGACTAGGGGAGGGGGGATATTTGACATGGGGAGGGGGGATATTTGACTAGGGGTGGGGTGATATTTCACTAGGGAGGGGGGATATTTGACTAGGGGAGGGGTGATATTTGACTAGGGGAGGGATGATATTTGACTAGGGGTGGGGGGATATTTGACTAGGGGAGGGGGGATATTTCACTAGGGGAGGGGTGATATTTCACTAGGGGAGGGGTGAGGTCGGAGGAGGATGTGTGATACTTGACTAGTGCAGGGTTGATATTTGACTAGGGGAGGGGTGAGGTTTGACGAGTACAGGGGTGATATTTGACTAGTGCAGGGGTGACACTTGACTAGGGGAGGGGGGATATTTGACTAGGGAAGGGGTGAGGTCTGAGGAGGAATGACAATATTCCTAATATGTATTCCGTAGTTATATGTCTAAAACAAATTAGCTAGCTTCTTATAACATGAAGCAGGCCATGAATGCCTATGACCTTACCACCAACATTAGATAAAATTCAACTCAAACTTCATAATTAAAAAGACAACAATGTGCATTTGAGATAGTATTTAATATGACTGACAACTTAAATACTGCATGTTTCTAGAACAAACAATAATTAGCCCAATAAGCCCACCTGGTAGGTTTGAAATATGTATTTTTTTTCTACCTTGATGTCAGATGTAAAAAATCCTTAACCTTTTTAGGCTTGCTATCATTCATTTTACATGAAAATTGAAATATGGCTGTTTGAATAGCTCTAACCTTTTCAGGGGCTATGTAACTTGAATATAAGAAAGATCTAAGGAATTTCCACAAAACCTACACACAGGAATATTTCATAATATTTATCTACAAAGTTTTACAGTGTTCTGGTTAGAGCACTCAGAGGAACAAGAAAGCATTTGATGCAACAACTTTGAAACCATTATAAACATTCTAAAACATTTTAAACCAATATTGATCTAAACATTAAACACATTTAAGAAAACGACTACACACAAAGGTTAAATCTAAAAAGCTATCGAAAGATCATGGTATTAAAACATTTGTTCATTTCAGATCTGATTAGTTTTAACACACATTATGACAAAAACATACAACCTCATGTAATGGATAACACACTGGTAAGGGATTTACAATTACTTGAAATAAATCCATTCATCTAAGCTAGTGTTTGTCTATAATTTGTTGTGAGGGATCTGGTGTTTGAATCAAGTCTCTCCAGTCATCTGTCTCTGTCCAGTGCAGTCAGTCTGTGTGGTTCCTATTCCACTGTGAGGGCCATCCTCTGTGCCTCCCCATACCTCTCTCCTACGGTTGGGATAGGCACCTGGCATTGGGTCCCTGCAGTGAGGACTGGTCCTTTCAAAGCAAAGCGGTCACAGGAGTGATGGGGTAGATTTATTTGCAAGGTGCAGGCTGAGTTGTACACTCCAGTATGGGAACACTAGTGAGCCTGTTAGTCAGAATCAATTATTTATTTCTCCCCGTATAGATGAAAGCAGCAACATTTGTCCATCCGGTAGGTATTGAGTGCATTTGCTGCTGCTTTCCGTTTGTCACCAGTCTCCCCTCTTTGTGTGCATGATATCCTTCCTCTAAGTAATCTCATAACTAAAAAAAACTAGTTTTCTTTTCATATACTAAAAGTAAAAAATATGGATTGTGATAGACCCACAACCCAAATTCCAATACGAAAAACTCAATATATTAAATTAGAATTGGCAACAAAAAAACAACAACATTTGAGTTTTATTTGAAAAATATATATCGATATGTACAGATCCCATGTCCCGGGTCAGTCATCACTAAAAAAGAGCAAGAGCAGAGACATACATTCACTATCAGGTAAATAATACTGTACAATGACACTGTACACTATGTAAGATGAAATATAACTTCTTAAACACCCCTAAAGGTGTCTGAATGGTTCCCATCTGAAACAGTTTGTGCATACATTCTAACAACATTTTGTGCCGTTTTTGTTCTTTATGGTATTCAACAAGGGTTTTTTCGGCTGTTTGTGCACACAAATGTTTTCTCAAGGCAAGCCAAAGTCGGTAGCCGAAGTCTACGCCCCTTCGTCGGTCATTGGTCAACAGTAGGGATTCTTCAATTAAGTGTTTGTTGTCATTCAACGAGAGACGACTCGTTTTCATACACAGTTTTTCATTGAAAAATACTGCACCAAACATCTTAGTTTGATGTAAAATTGGGCGACTAAGATCTCTTTGGCAAAAATGTCAAAATTAATGACAGATTTCTTGAGTTATCTTAGATGAATTCTGACTATTTTGAGAAAGTGTATACTGACTACGGCTTCTCAAGATGGAAAAACAGAAGTGTTCCCGCTTTTTTCTAGTTTTTCAAGAAAAGGCCTTTTAAGGGACTAAACAAGGCACAGATGTTCACTTTGCCTAGCCAAGTTCTGCTAGGAGCAAACCCGAACCTAGTATGCAGATACCTTAATACAGCCTAACACCCAAAAAGGGCTTCATAGAAGTAGTGTTGCTGTACAAACCTTATGCCAACATCCAGGTATGGGTAATCCATCCCGACCCTGGTGACGGAAAAGAAACACATTCAGTATTGCATCGCCAATAGATGAATACAGATGGTCTGTAACAACAAAGGGCTAGGAGGAGGGATATCTAACAGCACACAGCAGTCATGCTGTCAAACCATCCATTAAACTAATACCATGTTACAGTGGTTAAAAACAGTGACATCCCAGCTCATGACATGATTCAATAGCTGACGTAACATCGTAAAACACTGACAACATTACTTCACATAGGAGGAGCACAACACCGATGTCACAACATTACACACCACACCCACCCACGGTGATAAGAGTTTAAACACAGTTTCTGTTCAGCTAGACTACAGGCAGGGACGAGCACATTCAGCACAGTAAAGAACAGGCAGCTCCGCTGCAGTGGTAGACATGCTGGCCCAGGTTATCATGTTTTGAGGATCTGACTATTGTGTTATGCCGCTAACATAAGACTACCAATTAGGAGACCCAGTGTCTTGCTGGTTTGTTGCTGGCTAAGTATGTCTAACTATCTAAGTATGGCTCAACATTTTTAAAAAGCACTCGCATATCTGAGTTATCTTGTTGCAGGTGCCTTTAAAAGCTCGGGCCAAGGCCAAGAGGCCAACACGTAAGCTTGAATAAAACAAAGGGAAACTAGCAAGAGCAGTGTGCGAGTTTCTTTTTTGGGGGGGGGGGTAAGTATGGCTACCACTGCATCACAGAAAGCAGGAAGACAGACAGGGGATGGAGTTAATGAGGGGTGGGGGACAGAAAGACAGAAAGAAAGAAAGCAGAAATACTATACCAGGGGGCAAGGGGCGCCTGAGGGTTGCCCCGCCTCCCCAGGGTGTTCTTTACCCCCATTGGTGCCCTGTCAGCAAGAGCCATTCCGAAAATGTCACTCCTTTATTCAGTTGATACAGTGCTTTGTACACTGTCTGTCTATAGCCACTTACTCAAGTCCTGACCTCAGTCATACAAACATCTCAGTCATATATAAACATTTCCATTATGTAACATCTCATATTACTATAAACATCTACACTCTAATGGAACCTAATAATTGTGTTATTTAGAAAAAGAAAGGTTTGCCCTTGAATGAAAAGGCAGTGTTAGAGTAAAAAGTGAGTGGAGAGGAGGAGACAGGAAGAAGTGTCATACCACAGGACAGGGCTGGTCCAGTCCAGGTGGGCCTTGCTCGCCCTTCTGTCCCTTCAGTCCCTTCTTTCCCAGCATCCCCCTGTCGCCCTGAGAGAGAAGAGAGACAAAACAATAATATATAATAATTAGGGCTTTTAGAGTTATTCAGTTAACTTAAGTTAACCTTTTGTCATTTTAGTGCATAATAAAACCTATATATATTGCATAGTCTGAAAACATCCAAAATACATAATGTATACAAATAAAAACAACAATGCAATGTCAAAACATGTTGACATTGATGTTAAAGAAATTGTGCTTCATGAATTTTCCTGATTTTGCTAACCATTACTTTGGAAAAAATCAAGACGTCACTATTCTTGTAATGCTTTTTGTAATTTAAGCAAATTCAGAATTTGCGATTATTCGTGATTAATCAAAGCAAATCCTGCGATTAACTCGATAAATTATTTTTCATCAATTGGCAGCCCTAATAATAATAATAATATATGCAATTTAGCAGACGCTTTTATCCAAAGCGATTTACAGTCAGGGCTGCATACATGTTTTACGTATGGGTGGTCCAGGGAATCAAATCTACTATCCAAGGGTAGCATGAGCCATGCTCTACCAACTGAGTTACAGAGACCCACAGAGGAGACAAGTCTCTCATCGAGCATTCATTTCTTCTCCAGATTATACTATAAATAATCCTCCTCCTTCTCACCTCGACACCCCCCCCCCAAAAAAACCCCGTAACCAGCACGTGCACTTGACCCCCCCCCCTAGCTCTGACTCTACTGATCAAATCAAATCAAACTGTATTTGTCACATGCACCGAATACAACAGGTGTAGACCTTACAGTGAAATGCTTACTTACGAGCCCCTAACCAACAATGCAGTTAAAAAAAAAATGTGAATAAGAAATAAAAGTAACAAGTAATTAAAGAGCAGCAGTAAAATAACAATAGCGAGTCTATATACAGGGGGTACCGGTACAGAGTCAATGTGCGGGGGCACCAGTTAGCTACGTTATTGAGGAAAAATGCTCTTTGCTTGTGATATGTGGATGTCCCACCTAGCTATCTTAAGATGAATGCACTAACTGTAGTGGCTCTGGAGAAGAGCGTCTGCTAAATGACTCACATGTAAATGTATAATGTTAGGTAATAGAAGATGAATAAACACAGCCACAGTAGCCACTGTTGTGCCTGATACCCACCTTGTCTCCTCTGCCCCCTCTCTCCCCCTTTTGTCCCATCAGCCCGGGG
The DNA here is from genome assembly GCF_901001165.1 of Salmo trutta. Lineage (NCBI taxonomy): Eukaryota > Metazoa > Chordata > Actinopteri > Salmoniformes > Salmonidae > Salmo > Salmo trutta. Next base: position 85,739,773 of record NC_042968.1, on the reverse strand, counting down.
AAACCCTGGCATGGAAAGAGGTGGTGGTTAATGAAGTGTCTTTAAAAGACCGTGTTGGTTGTTAGTGTTACAAAAAACACTATTTGGCCCCCATAAGAATACAGTTGATTAGCCTTGTCATAGCTGTTCCACTCCGTATTTAATTACATTTTACATTTACATTTTAGTCATTTAGCAGACGCTCTTATCCAGAGCGACTTACAGTAGTGAATGCATACATTTCATACAATTTCATACATACCATACATTTGTTTTTCTGTGCTGGCCCCCCGTGGTAATCGAACCCACAACCCTGGTGTTGCAAACACCATGCTCTACCAACTGAGCTACAGGGAAGGCTAATCTTGCTCTTGTGACTGACAGGGTTCAAACCAGCTATCCTGCATGTCACAAGACTGTGTCATAGAGGGGAATAGGCAAAATTTGAACCGTTTTGAACGGCCAAATTCATAGGAATGAAATAAATGAAACATGCCATGATGCCTTCAGAAACCGCCAGAAGCTTCTGTTTACCACAGACACCATTTAATTCTACCCGTACTCCTCTACTTTTCCTGGCTGGCAAAGTACCAGGATGTTGTCTCTGGTTTTGAATCTGAATTTAGAGAACTGAATTTGAAAACTGAAGTTGAATATATAACATTTTGATAAACTTTAATTATACCATAGTTGTAAACTTGATACATAGAAAATTAATGCAATATCTACCATATTGAAACTGAATATTCAATTAAATGTAAATTGAAGGATTAAACTGAATGCAATATTAACTCAATTCAGTTTCAAATCAAAGTTCATTTATGAATTAAATTATTTAATTTGTGCAATACAAATTCTAAAATATTAAATTCAATAACCTAATACAAATTCTAAATTATGGAATTAAAATCCCTCCAAAGAAATGTGACAGATTTAGACATACTTACATCTAATCCCGGCAACCCTTGCTCTCCCTGTTGAAGAAATTAAATATGATCAAGTTCATTCAGAAGCAGTTTACTTTGGAAAATGTCTCTGAAGGGTCTCTGATACCCTGTCCACTCTGATTCAGAGGGGTTGGGTTAAATGCGGAAGACATATTTCAGTTGAATGCATTCAGTTGTACAACTGACTAGGTATCCCCCTTTCCCATTCTCTTTCCATTTCCACAAAAACAGGGCATATGAAAAATGCTGCTAACCTTTACCCCTTTGGTGCCAGGGAGACCAACCAATCCTGTAGAACCTGGAAGACCCTGGGTACCCTGTGTGCAGAAATAGTGTAATCAGTTATGTTATCCGTAATATGATATGCAGCAGGGTTGGGGACAATTCTGAATTGAGTTGCGAATTGTTCTTTAATTCCTATTCAATTCTTGAATATGACTTTGGAATTTGGAAAATGATTTCAATTCAATAAAATTCTATGAAATTCAAATGACTATTTATTCTACATTCAAATATATATGTTTATCTTGACATACTGTATGTGACCAATAATATGTAAAACATATCGATGAAACATTTGACTTTTAAAGATTAATTCTCTCTAAATTAATTACAAATAATTACATATTCTAAGATACTTTTTTATGTTTATAATTAATTTACACATTATAATTCAGTTACACCTTATTAAATATGAAATAAAATACATTTCCCAGATTGCATCAAACACTACAGAATGGAAGGAATCAACCTAATCTCACAAATATTAATAAATAATGTGTGACATGTTTCAGTTGTAATCAAATGGTGTCTGTATTCTTTGCAGTAATAAGTGTAAGATGCTTTTGGTAAAAGATTAGTCAAAGGAATGATAATGTTATGCTTCATGTCTCAGCAGAATTTATTTACATTCAGTTCTACTTCCTTTAACTCAAATTCAATTCTAATTCTGCTTCCTGTGGGGTGTGTCCAATTCAAATTAGTATTTCAAATTATGGATTGAATTGAATTAAATTCTGAAATTCTGAATTGACCTTAACCCTGATATGCAGTCTGAGTGAGCCGGAATAGGAAATAATTACCCTTAACCCAGGAGGACCTTTGCCACCTGCATCCCCCTTATCTCCTTTCACTCCCTCACCTGGTTCCCCCTGTTAGACATTGACAAAAACACAATTTCAAGCTGGTGCTTACATTTTTCCTTGTGAATTACAATCCATCTTGTCTCTGACTTTATATAAATACACATTCCATTCACTATTCTCCACCCAGCATTTCATTATCTAGTAGGGCTAAAGTTGGAATGACAGGGCATTCTAGTGCAGCTTCAGTAACCTAAGGAACCCTGTGTTGTTTTGTTTTAGGGGCAGGAGGAGATCAGAGCCCTGACTATCTCACCTTGGGGCCAGGCCTTCCATCAAGTCCCTGAAAAACACAATTTGTTATGTCATTCTCTTTGTAAACACTGTTCATCACAAGAGCCTGTAACAGAACATATAGCATAAAAAAAAACATGAATATCATTGGAGATGTACTAGGTTCCTCTGAGATCAAGTTGAGGTTATGGAGTGTTTGTCAAGGATCTAAGTTATTTGCAGAAAGAATATATATGTATAGAGAAAGTTTAAGCTTTTGATATCCCCCTATTATACACTGCTCAAAGAAATAAAGGGAACACTTAAACAACACAATGTAACTCCAAGTCAATCACACTTCTGTGAAATCAAACTGTCCACTTAGGAAGCAACACTGATTGACAATAAATTTCACATGCTGTTGTGCAAATGGAGTAGACAACAGGTGGAAATTATAGGCAATTAGCAAGACACCCCCAATAAAGGAGTGGTTCTGTAGGTGGTAACCACAGACCACTTCTCAGTTCCTATGCTTCCTGGCTGATGTTTTGGTCACTTTTGAATGCTGGCGGTGCTTTCACTCTAGTGGTAGCATGAGACGGAGTCTACAACCTACACAAGTGGCTCAGGTAGTGCAGCTCATCCAGGATGGCACATCAATGCGAGCTGTGGCAAGAAGGTTTGCTGTGTCTGTCAGCGTAATGTCCAGAGCATGGAGGCGCTACCAGGAGACAGGCCAGTACATCAGGAGACGTGGAGGAGGCCGTAGGAGGGCAACAACCCAGCAGCAGGACCGCTACCGCCGCCTTTGTGCAAGGAGGAGCAGGAGAAGCACTGCCAGAGCCCTGCAAAATGACCTCCAGCAGGACACAAATGTGCATGTGTCTGCTCAAACGGTCAGAAACAGACTCCATGAGGGTGGTATGAGGGCCCGACGTCCACAGGTGGGGGTTGTGCTTACAGCCCAACACCGTGCAGGACGTTTGGCAAATTCGCCACTGGCGCCCTGTGCTCTTCACAGATGAAAGCAGGTTCACACTGAGCACGTGACAGACGTGACAGAGTCTGGAGACGCCGTGGAGAAAGTTCTGCTGCCTGCAACATCCTCCAGCATGACCGGTTTGGCGGTGGGTCAGTCATGGTGTGGGGTGGCATTTCTTTGGGGGGCCGCACAGCCCTCCATGTGCTCGCCAGAGGTAGCCTGACTGCCATTAGGTACCGAGATGAGATCCTCAGACCCCTTGTGAGACCATATGCTGGTGCGGTTGGCCCTGGGTTCCTCCTAATGCAAGACAATGCTAGACCTCATGTGGCTGGAGTGTGTCAGCAGTTCCTGCAAGAGGAAGGCATTGATGCTATGGACTGGCCCGCCCGTTCCCCAGACCTGAATCCAATTGAGCACATCTGGGACATCATGTCTCTCTCCATCCACCAACGCCACGTTGCACCACAGACTGTCCAGGAGTTGGCGGATGCTTTAGTCCAGGTCTGGGAGGAGATCCCTCAGGAGACCATCCGCCACCTCATCAGGAGCATGCCCAGGCGTTGTAGGGAGGTCATACAGGCACGTAGAGGCCACACACACTACTGAGCCTCATTTTGACTTGTTTTAAGGACATTACATCAAAGTTGGATCAGCCTGTAGTGTGGTTTTCCACTTTCATTTTGAGTGTGACTCCAAATTCAGACCTCCATGGGTTGATAAATTGGATTTCCATTGATTCTTTTTGTGTGATTTTGTTGTCAGCACATTCAACTATGTAAAGAAAAAAGTATTTAATAAGATTATTTCATTCATTCAGATCTAGGATGTGTTATTTTAGTGTTCCCTTTATTTTTTTGAGCAGTGTATATAATATAAGCCATTTAGCAGACGCTTTTATCCAAAGCGACCTACAATCACAAGTGTATACATTTTACGTAAGGTTGGTCCCAGCAATTTAACCAACTATCCTGGCGTTGCAAGCGCCATGCTCTACCAACTAGGCTACAGAGGACCCCCTATCATTAAGAAGACAGAGGGACCAGTTACCCACCATGTAACCCTGGGGCCCGGGAGGCCCTGGAGGGCCTGGGATAGAGATCCTCTGGGCCTGGAGCAGAGAGCATTAGTGTTAACATAACCAGACGTTACACCATCATATAACACAACTAGACCTTGGTGAGGTATCACACTTAACAGATACAAGTTTGGTATCTAAACCGTTACTGACCAGACTGTCCTCAAACCTTGAATCCCCTCGCTCTCCCTTTTTTCCGTCACCTCCCTAAGAGAGAAAAATACACTATATGGACAAAATCTACAAGGCAGGGGGATAGTAGACTTCTGTGCCATGCCCATATCCCATTGGGTATCCATCAGGACACAGCTCATATCACACTTACCGCAAGCCCAGCTTGGCCCATCAGGCCTCGCTCTCCCTTCTCCCCTGCCACTCCAGGCATCCCATCATCACCTCTATCCCCTTTGGCTCCCTATAGAGAGGAGGCGCAACATGACGCCGATAGCACTGAGGAACACTGCTCATATTGATTTCATAGTACAAGAATAATTTGTCATTACAGGTCATGTCATTTACCTTATTCCCATCAGCTCCAGGTGCACCAGGTGAGCCTGACTCTCCCTGTTGGCATGAAGGAGACAGGTAAACATGAGGAGACAGATAACATGAGGAGACAGGTAAACATTAGGAGACAGGTAAACATTAGGAGACAGGTAAACATGAGGAGACAGGTAAACATGAAGGAGACAGGTAAACATGAAGGAGACAGGTTAACATGAGGAGACAGGTAAACATTAGGAGACAGGTAAACATTAGGAGACAGGTAAACATGAAGGAGACAGGTAAACATGAGGACACAGGTAAACATGAGGAGACAGGTAAACATGAGGAGACAGGTAAACATGAATAGACAGGTAAACATTAGGAGACAGGTAAACATGAAGGAGACAGGTAAACATGAGGAGACAGGTAAACATGAATAGACAGGCAAACATTAGGAGACAGGTAAACATGAAGGAGACAGGTAAACATGAGGACACAGGTAAACATGAGGAGACAGATAACATTAAGGAGATAGGGATACATGGGGAGACAGGTAAACATGAGGAGACAGATAACATGAAGGAGACAGGTTAACATGAGGAGACATGTAAACATTAGGCGACAAGTAAACATTTGGAGACACGTAACATGAAGGAGACTGTTAAACCTGTATGCCTATTGTCAATCCATAAACCAAAGCCATACTGTAGATCACTGTTCCATTGCTGCATATGCCAACATAATTTGAAACACAATGACACTTTGAAACATTTAGCAGACACTCTTATCCAGAGCGACATACACAGTGCATTTGGAAAGTATTCATACCCCTTGACTTTTTTTTGTTACGTTACAGCCTTATTCAAAAATGTATATAACAAAATTCCCCTCATTTCTCAACACACCATACCCCATAAACTGAGCAATCAGGGGAGAAGGGCCTTGGTCAGAGAGGTGACCAAGAACCCAATAGTCACTCTGACAGAGCTCCAGAGTTCCTCTGTGGAGATGTGAGAACCTTCCAGAAGGACAACCATCTCTGCAGCACTCCACCAATCACTCCTTTATGGTAGCGTGGCCAGACGAAAGCCACTCCTCAGTAAAAGGCACATGACAACCCGCTTGGAGTTTGCCAAAAGGCACCTAAAGGACTCTGGTTTGCTGAGCACAGTGGATTAGCAGTACAGCGCCTTAACCACTCGGACAGCTCTTCAAACACAACTAACTCTCACCTTTGACCCTTGGCCTCCTGAGGGCCCTGGTGGCCCTGGGGGACCCTGCAGGAAAAGAAAAGTAGAAAAGGAAAGTGAGAATATACACTGCACAGGGGACTGTTACACAGAATGCATATCTAGAGAAATATGGCATGAGGGAAACTTTTAACAATAAATAAAATGGTATATTCTGAATTGGTGGGGTTGTAATGCAAAGCAGAATGTTGTTTTTGATCAACAAAAAATATAGAACTCACCTGAATGACTTGGCCAAGGCCGATGTTGTCATAGGAGCCAGGAACAACCTTCTCTCCTGGTAAGCCCTGCAGAGGGAGACAGAGACAAACACACAGAAAAAATGAATGAATAAAGATTAATGAAGGTATTGGAAGGGGGTCTCCTGTCTCCCTCTTCTCCCCCTGTGTCTCCTGTCCACCCCCTTCTCCCCCTGTGTCTCCTGTCTCCCCCTTCTCCCCCTGTGTCTCCTGTCTCCCCCTTCTCCCCCTGTGTCTCCTGTCTCCCCCTGTGTCTCCTGTCCACCCCCTTCTCCCCTGTGTCTCCTCTCCCCCTTCTCCCCTGTGTCTCCTCTCCCCCTTCTCCCCCTGTGTCTCCTCTCCCTCTTCTCCCCTGTGTCTCCTCTCCCCCTTCTCCCCTGTGTCTCCTCTCCCCCTTCTCCCCTGTCCCCCCTGTGTCTCCTGTCCACCCCCTTCTCCCCCTGTCCCCCCCTTCTCCTCCTGTCTCCCCCTTCTCCCCCTGTGTCTCCTGTCCACCCCCTTCTCCCCCTGTCTCCTCTCCCTGTGTCTCCTGTCTCCCCTTCTCCGCCTGTGTCTCCTCTCCCCCTTCTCTCCCTGTGTCTCCTCTCCCCTTCTCCCCGTGTCTCCTCTCCCCCTTCTCCCCTTGTCTCCTCTCCCCCTTCTTCCCTGTGTCTCCTGTCCCCCTTCTCCCCTGTGTCTCCTGTCCCCCTTCTCCCCTTGTGTCTCCTCTCCCCCTTCTCCCCCTGTGTCTCCTCCCCCCCTTCTCCCCCTGTGTCTCCTCTCCCCCTTCTCCCCTGTGTCTCTTCTCCCCCTGTGTCTCCTCCCCCCCTTCTCCCCCTGTGTCTCCTCTCCCCCTTCTCCCCCTGTGTCTCCTGTCCCCTCCTACATAGAGTGAATACATACAGTAAGACCTCAGCATGCCTGCCATTCCAGTGCATCCCCACTGGGCACAGACTTCAGTTCAAACATACTTTTAAATGACTTGTCAACTAATGTGAATTCAAAGTGAAATCAACAAACAACAATTGCAAATACAATCAATTTCCCACCTTTATTCAACGTCATGACATTGACATTTATTGATAAAAATGTTGTGGAAACAACATTGATTCAACCAGTCTGTGGGTCAATATATAGTGCCGAATGTCTCAGGGTCATTGCTGTATGTAACACCAATCTTTTCTCCATCTTTCAAGACATCCATTTCCAAATTCCTCCTCTATTTACCTTCATCCCTGGTAGTCCATCAAGGCCAGTCCTGCCCTGGTCACCAGCAGGCCCCTGCTCCCCCTGTCACAGACATGGAGATAGAGTGAGACTGGGCAAGAGAAGGGAGAGGAGGAAGAGGAGGAAATAATATGATGTCACACCTTTAACCCTGGAGACCCCTGTGATCCAGGCATGCCCTGCTGTCCATCCTCACCCTGCAAGACATTACATTCATGGAACATATTAATTAACCTGCAAGACATTACATTCATGGAACATATTAATTAACCTGTAAGACATTACATTCATGGAACATATTAATTAACCTGTAAGACATTACATTCATGGAAGATATTAATTAACCTGCAAGACATTACATTCATGGAACATATTAATTAACCTGCAAGACATTATATATATTATTTTATTTTCATTGGGGAGTTTACAGGTACAATATTCAGATTAATTTAAATTCATAATTCCATAATTAATCTAAAGACATTAGATTATTGAAATGCATGAATTAATCACAGATGATATAAGTTACATATATATAATACATGTATACGGGTGTGGAAGTGTGTCTGCATGAGAAATGTAGATATTGTACCTTCTGTCCAGGAGGACCCATCAGTCCCTGTGTTAAGAGTACACGTTATCAGCATGATGTGCGGCATATACAGAACACCTTATAATATCAGAAATAAACAAAGGCTTACCTCTAATCCATCGATTCCATCTTGACCAGGTGGACCCTGTGAAGAAAGCTCAAGGTCAATCATCCATCCAAAAGTGAAGTAAGATCAAACTGAAGAGCAGAGCAATTCCATTGATACTCCTCAAGATGGCAGTATTTCATACAAATACATCAATTGTGTTGTGTCCTCGAGTAAATTAGTGAAGTGTTTCTCTTTCTGCTGCCCTTACTGGGATGGTAGAGCAATTTGCATGTATAAAAAACAAACAACAAAAGCGAAACGATAATTCTTAATCCCCCTCCTTTCAGTACCCATACTCAAAAGGCAATCCGCAGGCCGAATCCTGACCCAGAATCCTGACCCAGAATCCGGACGCAGAATCCGGACCCACAATTATTATTGCATTCTTTTGGATTTCGGTCAAGATTCAACTCCTTGTATCACATGAACACACATAAGACATGAAAAATGTGTAGAATTGCAGGAAATTAGCTTTAGAACTGCGCATCTTTCTCTCTGCCAACAAGAGGGGTTTGAACAGTTGTGGTTGCATGGGTTATGAAGTGGGGATTTATTACTACGCCGATAAATGACCATATCCATCCGGATCTTTGCCACCTAGGACATTTGTATGATCAAACCTTCTCAAATAGTATTTGAGTACCCCTGGCCTAAAGCTAAAACATCTGGTGTTTATAATGACATTGATTTGTGACATCTCCATCAACAATAAATAGCGCTCTGAAATCTTTAGTGTTCTGACAATGAATCACTTTGGCATCCATGCCAAACTACTTATCAGGACAACTGTCTGTCTGTCTGTCTGTCTGTCTGTCTGTCTGTCTGTCTGTCTGTCTGTCTGTCTGTCTGTCTGTCTGTCTGTCTGTCTGTCTGTCTGTCTGTCTGTCTTGCCCTCCCTATCACATGACATGACAGACCCACCAGCGGTCGCAACAACAGGAAATGGCCTCAGTGCTTGTTGACCCTGACACATCTGCTGCATACGGAGAGCGGTGTGATCGACCTCATTTCAGAGCTGTCCTGGCTGGATCAGAGCTTCAGCCTCTGCATTGCTTGCTCTGAGGGGTTTTAGGCTGGGTATCTGCAAAGCACTTTGTGACAACTGCTGATGTAAAAAGGGCTTTATGAAATAAAACAGATTAATTCGATTCTCTTTTATTCAGTAGGAAAGATGGAGAGAGTGAAAGGAAATTAACAGTTAGCTTTGGATACTATTCTGCATTTGACTGATTAACGGTAATGTCCAAGTTCCACTCTATCTACATGAACCACCAAAACATTTTTATTTTATTATTATTAGTTTGTGGTTGCCATGGTGGCATGAGGTGGCCTAGGCAGAGAGCTCCTGTAAATTTCTAAATATTTTATTATTTTAATGGGTTTTTTTGCAACTTAAATTTTTGTTAGCTTAGTAAGTTTTGATTATTTATATAACGATTCAACTGTGTCATAAGACTGGCAAGTCCGTTGTCTTGTCAAGATAGCCCAGAGGCTAGCTAGTTAGCTAGCTTTTGATTTGAATAAAACTGGAGATAGCACAGGCTTGGACATCACAGAGGCTTGCTGTAGTTTTGAGTGGATCTCTCACTCCAAAGTGGACAATCCCAATAAGTGATGTGCAGTGAGCCTCTGGCACCCTAGCGAAATCTAGCGGACGCTGGTATCACCCAGGTGGTTACTACATGTTGTTTGAGGAGTATCTACCCATGGAGTCTGCAGAGAGGCTGGGAACGGCAAGGGCTGGCCTGAAGATCGGGACCCCGTACTGGAGGTGACCCCCCCTCCCCCCGTACTGGAGGTGACCCCCCCCCCCCCCGTACTGGAGGTGACCCCCCCCCCGTACTGGAGGTGACCCCCCCTCCCCCCGTACTGGAGGTGACCCCCCCCCGTACTGGAGGTGACCCCCCCTCCCCCCGTACTGGAGGTGACCCCCCCCCCCCCGTACTGGAGGTGACCCCCCCCCCCCGTACTGGAGGTGACCCCCTACTCTGCTTCAGGGCATCAGAGGAGCTGAGAACATCGTGACGGAGGAGAGTGCTGAGGGTGGGAGCGTGATAGTTCTTGACTGTTTTTCAGGAGACTATTGTAGGCTTGGCCTGTGTGTTTTTCAGGAGACTATTGTAGGCTTGGCCTGTGTGTTTTTCAGGAGACTATTGTAGGCTTGGCCTGTGTGTTTTTCAGGAGACTATTGTAGGCTTGGCCTGTGTGTTTTTCAGGAGACTATTGTAGGCTTGGCCTGTGTGTTTTTCAGGAGACTATTGTAGGCTTGGCCTGTGTGTTTTTCAGGAGACTATTGTAGGCTTGGCCTGTGTGTTTTTCAGGAGACTATTGTAGGCTTGGCCTGTGTGTTTTTCAGGAGACTATTGTAGGCTTGGCCTGTGTGTTTTTCAGGAGACTATTGTAGGCTTGGCCTGTGTGTTTTTCAGGAGACTATTGTAGGCTTGGCCTGTGTGTGTGATGTGACCTGGACACGCCAGCCTCTGTTGAAGACCAACAACTACATGTACTTTTGTTTTTTAAGCGTCATTAAGATTATCTGTATAATGAAAAGCGCTATATAAAATAGATATATTATTATCTCTCCTACCAGTAAAAACGGAAGGGATCCCTGCCGCTACCTCGCTTTCCAACCAAGGTGCATGAACTGAGGAGCAAACTGAAGTAGAGAGGAGATTCAGTAACTCTTGGAGGACAATGGAAGTAAATAAAAAAGCGTATTATTTGTTAATCCAACTAATTTGGTCTTTTGGCCTTTCCTCTCTCCTACCACCATATGTAGTGAGATGACTGTAGTGACATGGATGAGAGGAGGAGAGCTGTCTTACTGTACCTGCTCTCCAGGGGGTCCTCTGGGCCCATCCTTCCCTGTGTTCCCAGGTGGTCCTCTAGGCCCTGGTGATCCAGGGGGCCCCGGGGGTCCAGGGGGGCCAGCCTGACCCTGTTCACCCTTTATGGACAGGGAGGGAGAAGTATGAGATGAAGTAACAATCCCAATTCCCACAGTATTATCAATCAAACAAGTTGCAAAACAATTGTATTGTGACACCCCAGACAAGTTATTGAACCACTTTCAATATCTTCAGTTTGAGCAATGTTCTGTATAGTTCATTCAAAACTTTGTCTCTTTTCACAAAGTGTCTGGTGTTGCCGCCAACCATCTTCACCAATGTGCAAAAGTGAGTCTAAAACTCTAAAACTCCTGCTATGCATAACATTCACGCTATAAGACTGTTGAATGACAGATGTGGTTGTATTCAAAACAAGATGTTTAACAGTCATATTATCAGCCATTTATATTGTCAAGTAAACAACAAGCTATTCTTATTCTCCAATTTGCATAGTTCTGACTGGCATTCTTTCCACCAATTATCATCCACAAACAATGTAATTTATTCAAACTCACTTTCCAAAGAGGCATAATTTACTTTCCCACTCATTTTCTCTCTAATTTGAAGCAGACATGTGAAAAAAAGTGGCAGAGCGGCAAACAGAGAAATGCTTGAGGCCAATAACATTGTACATGTGTGAGGTGTAAAAGAGTGAGGAAAAGTCACAGAAGAAGAGAGGGTGAGCCAGCTTGAAGGAAGAGAAGAGATAAGAAAAAGAGGGCTGAGATGCGCCCACTGTACAGTACCTTCAGGAGGCGTTTGTGAAATGTGTGCTGGTCGCCAGAGAGAAAGCCGTGGTCAAAGCGAGGGAAGACCATCTGACTCCAGAGAGATAGGGAGAAAGGGAAGAGAGGGAGAGAAGCCACCAGAGACACAGAGTAAAATAAAATTAGTTATAGAGAGAGAGAGAGAGAGAGAGGGAGAGAGCGAGCGAGAGAGAGAGAGAGGTAAAACAGTCATTTACAACTGATGCCAGCAACTCGTTTTCTCTATAGGCTGAACAGAAGAAGAGAGATGGAGAAGGAAGCAAAGAGAAGGGACTGGCTGGATGGAGACAGAGGACCCGGTCAATGAGAGACGGGTGAGGAAGGTGGGACAAACCTTGACCGTGAGAATCTGATTACTGAGCAGACCTGCAGAGCCCGCAAGTGCAGGGAGTCCCTGGGTTGAGGTTTGGACAGCGTTGGAAAGAAGAGTTAGGATGGAGGGAGGAGTGAGGAGGGGTGGGTAAGAAGGGGATAATGAAAGACGAGGGTGAGTACAGTGAGAGACAACAGAGGGGTGTTATTGAGGTTATTGATCCATCTGTGTTGGCACAGTTTCAGCATGTGTAAAGCCACTCAACCATAACTATAGACTAGAGTATACAAAGATAATAGCCCTTCTGTCTGGTTTCAAGCCTCAAACAATAGAAGCCTAGTTGTCTCGCGTCCCAAAGTTTTATGATTGACTTCATATAATTATCGACCATCCATGGAGAGATTCTGGCAGTCTTGTACATGATGTTTGTGTCAGAGCTGTGGTCAATATGAATTGCTTTGGGTTTAGAGGCTTTATCTCCCTGGGGTTGTCCAGGGTTGGATTCAACTCCAGTCAATTCAGGAAGTACACTGAAATTTCAATTGCTTTTCAAAGAAGGAAATTTGGAATTTGGTTTACTTTCTGTAGACTGTATGGACAAAAAGAGCATAACAGTGCCCTCATCTGTCTAATATTATGAACTCTAAAGTACTTATTCCTTAAGAATCCCTTTGGAGTGCCGACTAGGAAACAATGAACTCAAATGGAAAGCAGGCCAGAATCAACTTTGAGACAGACTGAGATGGCTCCAGATTGACAGGAATGCATATGCTCAGTGTTGTAGTATTCAAGACCACATATTGAGTTTCTCGGCCTTGTCTCGGTGTCAGATACATTTTTACTCGGTCTTGACTCGGTCTTAGACAATCTCATAAACTCATAATGTCTTCCCGAGACCAGCCGAGTAAAAAAATAAATAATTATCAGCTCATAAAACCACTTCGCCAGGCCAAATATCCACACTCCCTCATGACCCATTCATAACTTATTGCCTATTGAAACCTGGGCTTCCTACTTCACTAGTAACATTAAGGTCCTTTACTTTCATTGAAAAATATCCTCAAACTTTGTTGCGCTCTTCAGAATTTCCTTGATTCCCTAGTAGGGAAGAATGGGGGAAATTGTTTGAAAGTTGCACGCTCAGTATTATTAGGGGAGACCGGGGGAAGTTGTTACATACACTGAGTGTACAAAACATTAGGAACACCTTCCTAATATTGAGTTGCACCCCCTCAATTCATCTGGGCATGGACTCTACAAGTTGTCGCAAGCGTTCCACATGGATACTGGCCCATGTTGACTCCAATGCTTCCCACAGTTGTGTCAAGTTGACTGGATGTCCTTTGGGTGGTGGACCATTTTTGATACACACGGGAAACTGTTGCACGTGAAAAACCCAGCAGCGTTGCAGTTCTTGACACAAACCGGTGCACCTGGCATCTACTACCATACCTCATTCAAAGGCACTTACATTTTTTTTCTTGCCCATTCACCCCACAATTCATTTGTCAATTGTCTCAAGGCTTAAAAATCCTTATTTAACCTGTCTCCTCCCCTTCATCTACACTGATTGAATTGGATTTAACAAGTGACATCAATAATGGATCATAGCTTTCACCTGGATTCACCTGGTAAGTCTATGTCTTGGAAAGAGCAGGTGTTCTTAATGTTTTGTACACTCAGTGTATATTGTCTTTTTTAAAAATCTAATATAGACCTGTTTGGGTCAGTGATCATTTATTTTCCTGTTTGGGTCAGTCATAATTTATAAACCTGTTTGATTTGTGATCATTTATTTTCCTGTTTGGGTCAGTGATCATTTATTTTCCTGTTTGGGTCAGTGATCATTTATAAACCTGTTTGATTTGTGATCATTTATTTTCCTGTTTGGGTCAGTGATCATTTATAAACCTGTTTGATTTGTGATCATTTATTTTCCTGTTTGGGTCAGTGATCATTTATAGTGGCTGTCTATTTACCCTCAGTATGCATTCTTTTCACCATTCTAAATGTCTAAAGAATTCTTCTGAAATATGAACACAGAAATACTGGACATGTCGAACTCTTATTATAGTCGCGATTTGAAGCAATTACAATCATGGTCTTGAATTGGACATTTCCCGGTTTCGGTCTTGACTCGGTCTCGGACCCCTCGCCCCCCTCCCGGTTTCGGTCTTGACTCGGTCCCCCTGTCTTCGGTCTTGGATCTGTCTCTTTAGGGGGTCTCGAACACACCATTGCATCTGCCTCAACAACATAATATAAAAATGAACTAATGTGTAAAGTATGTTAACAGCGAAGAGTAACTGATGGTAAACTAATTGCTTCTTAATAGAGATATATGAACATGACTAACCGCGGTGCTACTTGCCTTGACCCCGGCAGAGAGGACAACAGTAAGGAGCCCAGTGTCCGATGGGTCAGTTATCCACATGTGCTCTACACTGGGCTCTGCCAGATGTCTACACTGCTCCAAGAGCTTTAATTCCCTTCCAGGGTCAGGAGAGGCAACACAACACAGGCCCAAACAGCTGCTACAGTATAGTACAATTCCAGTGACATGTACTCCTACCAAGCTGCTGTTAACTGGGACATTTACACATTCACACCCTTACTTCTTCCCAGTCAGAGTTCAGTTTCACGGGATATTGCAATGATAACTCAGGCAAGGAATTAATAAGACAGACCGTATAAGACAGATGCGACAGTAAGACTTGTTGCTAAAATAAGTGTGTGTGTGTGAGTGTGTGGGGGGCTGGGGGGGGGGGGGGTAACAGTCAAGTGAATCTATGTGTAATATACTCAGGCATTGGTTCAATCAAAACAGGTTGCCAGGTTACCAAGATACATCAAAGACAACAGCCTGAGCAGAGCGATATGAAGCTGCTCTCTTTTTGTTTCTCACAGTACACATAGTTTTGTTGACTATATGAATCCAAAGGGCATTCTTGCAGTGCCAGAAAAACATGTTTATTTTTGGTCTTATCACGGACAGCTGGTAATCGGGTCTTTCTTTAGAGATCTAGACTTATGTACACAGTGAACAGCAGAATATATTTTAGTTGGGGCTTAAATACAATAACAGGGTAATAGTAATTTAACAAGCCAGACCAGGACACCGGTTTCTAATAGAAGTGTGTTGGGTTGTGGGTTACAGTGGAATCAGTAGGGTTGCCTGATGGGGCTATATATATATATATATATATATATAGCAAATGAAACATGATTTTCTTCAGGACTCCTGATTTGACATGGTCCATATCTCTCCCTGTGGTGGACAGAACAAACTGTAGGCTAAAACAATGGATGAGGGTATGCATCGTGTGCATATTGGCATTGTATTTGACCTGAGAGAGTGGAGCTGCTAAAATGAGTTCTGGTGGTATTTAAATGATATTATGACATATTTAACTCTCTCACCCTGGGCCCCATATCTCCTTGGTCTCCCTAGAAAAAAACAGGACAATTAGAAAATGTTACATCAAATAGGAAGTGATCCGATAACTATCAGATAGGAACACTACGGGTGATCAAGGTATACAGTGAGGGAAAAAAGTATTTGATCCCGCACTGATTTTGTATGTTTGCCCACTGACAAAGAAATGATCAGTCTATAATTTTAATGGTAGGTTTATTTGAACAGTGAGAGACAGAATAACAACAAAAAATCCAGAAAAACGCAGGTCAAAAATGTTATAAAATGATTTGCATTTTAATGAGGGAAATAAGTATTTGACCCCTCTCAATCAGAAAGATTTCTGGCTCCCAGGTGTCTTTTATACAGGTAACGAACTGAGATTAGGAGCACACTCTTAAAGGGAGTGCTCCTAATCTCAGCTTGTTACCTGTATAAAAGACACCTGTCCACAGAAGCAATCAATCAATCAGATTCCAAACTCTCCACCATGGCCAAGACCAAAGAGCTCTCCAAGGATGTGAGGGACAAGATTGTAGACCTACACAAGGCTGGAATGGGCTACAAGACCATCGCCAAGCAGCTTGGTGAGAAGGTGACAACAGTTGGTGCGATTATTCGCAAATGGAAGAAACACAAAATATCTGTCAATCTCCCTCGGCCTGGGGCTCCATGCAAGATCTCACCTCGTGGAGTTGCAATAATCATGAGAACGGTGAGGAATCAGCCCAGAACTACACGGGAGGATCTTGTCAATGATCTCAAGGCAGCTGGGACCATAGTCACCAAGAAAACAATTGGTAACACACTACGCCGTGAAGGACTGAAATCCTGCAGCGCCCGCAAGGTCCCCCTGCTCAAGAAAGCACATATACATGCCCGTCTGAAGTTTGCCAATGAACATCTGAATGATTCAGAGTCCAACTGGGTGAAAGTGTTCTGGTCAGATGAGACCAAAATGGAGCTCTTTGGCATCAACTCAACTTCCCGTGTTTGGAGGAGGAGGAGGAATGCTGCCTATGACCCCAAGAACACCATCCCCACCATCAAACATGGAGGTGGAAACATTATGCTTTGGGAGTGTTTTTCTGCTAAGGGGACAGGACAACTTCACTGCATCGAAGGGACGATGGACGGGGCCATGTATCGTCAAATCTTGGGTGAGAACCTCCTACCCTCAGCCAGGGCATTGGAAATGGGTCGTGGATGGGTATTCCAGCATGACAATGACCCAAAACACACGGCCAAGGCAACAAAGGAGTGGCTCAAGAAGAAGCACATTAAGGTCCTGGAGTGGCCTAGCCAGTCTCCAGACCTTAATCCCATAGAAAATCTGTGGAGGGAGCTGAAGGTTCGAGTTGCCAAACGTCAGCCTCGAAACCTTAATGACTTAGAGAAGATCTGCAAAGAGGAGTGGGACAAAATCCCTTGGTGTGCAAACCTGGTAGTCAGGTTTTGCCACCAAGTACTAAGTCATGTTTTGCAGAGGGGTCAAGTACTTATTTCCCTCATTAAAATGCAAATCATTTTATAACATTTTTGACATTTTTGACAGTTTTTCAGGATTTTTTTGTTGTTATTCTGTCTCTCACTGTTCAAATAAAAATACCATTCAAATTATAGACTGATCATTTCTTTGTCAGTGGGCAAACGTACAAAATCAGCAGGGGATCAAATACTTTTTTCCCTCACTGTACCACAGGTATCAAAGGTACAAAGCAAGTTACTATCATGCTTCCAGAATTTCTTTCCATTTCATGTTTCAAATTGTATCATAACTGAATGAATTGTACAATAGAAAAGGGGTGTTTTGTCATACCTTTTCTCCTTTTGGCCCAGACAGTCCCTGACGATAGAGGTGAGAAAAACAAAACATGATTATGAACAAGGAAATAATGGACTATAATGAACTCTGACACATCTCATTCCTTCCAAGATATTCACAGCGATTTTTTAACTTTTCACTTTCCAAAGACCCCCCCCCCCCCCCCCACACCTCTGGCAGGGATCAGGGTTGTGTGGGTTTGAAGAACACAGCTTTTGTTCACTAATTAACTCTCTGTGTCTCTTAGAACGGCTGGAGGACATATGAAGAGTTTTGGCCTCAGTGCATTACACTCTACAATTCATTCTGTGATGAGGTCTTCTTGGAGTGTGTTTAGATTGCGACTAATGAATGGGCTTTGTGAATGAATGGACACAGGCGGTTTATAATCAACACACAGATTGAGTTTCTGTCTGTAGTTTCTATCCGTATATATATTATACTGGTGTTGGAGCATTGGGCTGTTGCATGTTCCTACACCGTAGAATAACAGGAGCCTCAAAGCCCAGACTGTCTCCACACGCAAGGCAACATCTTTACACAGGTCTTGCAACCATTTCCTCTGTATATAGTACACATCATTGAGTAATTACATGTGGGGATAGTGTTGAAAAGCCAAGGCCTTCGGAACTATTTAATGAATCAGATCATCTCCTAAGAAAAGGGTACTTTAAAATAAACTCTGGCTAAATTATAAGTAGCCTCTATTTCACTTTCCAAACTGTCTAAACAGTTGACCAATAAGAAATTGCTTTTTAAAGAGGCTCACGTCAGTCAAGACACACCCCATTTATCCCCTTGGATATAAACACAGGTCTGGCTTCAGGGCTGGCTTCAGGGAAGCCTTCAGGGCTGGCTTCAGGGCTGGCTTCAGGGCAGCCTTTAGGGCTGGCTTCAGGGCTGGCTTCAGGAAAGCCTTCAGGGCTGGCTTCAGGGCAGCCTTTAGGGCTGGCTTCAGGAAAGCCTTAAGGGCTGGCTTCAAGGCTGCCTTCAAAGCTGGCTTCAGGGCTGGCTTCAGGGAAGCCTTCAGGGCTGGCTTCAGGGCTGGCTTCAGGGCAGCCTTTAGGGCTGGCTTCAGGGCTGGCTTCAGGAAAGCCTTCAGGGCTGGCTTCAAAGCTGGCTTCAGGGCTGACTTCAGAGATTCATATAGCACACAGAAGAATGGGTACACCTTTCCAGACTAGTAACACAGCTTTGGAATATATAATAAGTATATATTCCATTTACCATGCTCTACCAACTGAACCATACTAATGAGATGACAGGTGGAGAACACTGGAGTGTTTTGGCAGACGGTCAGCTCTGCTATATCACATGTCCACATCTGGTGTTTGATCATCCAAAACGTGGAGTTAAAGAGATATTTAAAAAGATCATCATACATACCTGGCTTCCCATAGGACCAGGACCACCCTGTATATAGGAAGACAATGTTTCATTCACAAAATGATCACATCACAAGTCGTTCATGGCAAGAGTAGAACACATACAATGTTTATGGTAATTAAATAAACACATTGTTAATTAGAGCTGTACTGTATGAAGTAGACTGTGAGCTGAATATCAACATCGTTATCACAACATTAGCATGATGAAGATGGCTACTTACAGGCTTCCCATCCATCCCAAGTGGGCCCTAGAATACAACAACATGGATAGAGGATAAATATTATGTTTAAGATGAACACAGTTGTGTACAGTACATTAATGTTTTGGTAGCAAAAATATCAAATCAATTGGGTGCACTGCTGGCCAAATGATTTAGCAGGCCATAGACAAACATAGGTAAAAACTCCAGTCAGTCTAGAGTCCACATGTTCACTGTATAGTCATTATGTAGGTCGCTGTCCAGTGCTGCACAAGTGCTGAAATGCTCTTGAACTCTGTCCAAAGAACTATCATAATATTCCACAGCCATTGAAGTGAAAAAGAAAAAGACAGATGAATGAAGCAAGGATTCAAAACAAAAGAGACATACATGAACTGTTCTGTGAATACTGTGGGGGGACCTGTGAGTCCAACTGGGCCCACATGTGGTTCTGTCCCGAACACAGAGTTTGGGCTCACATCACTGTTATTATTGGAGCGACTTCACAGGCTAGTGCATTTCCCTGTTGATCCCATCTAAGCATGTGGGATGCCAACACATGCAACCCAATGCATCTGGACCTAATGCCAGAACAACTGGCTCAAACCTTCGTCTGAATAGAATGAACCATTTGATGTTCACCAAATGTGTGACTGCTTGAGACCACAACATAACACCTTTTAAGTCCCCGAGAGATGGATAAGTTGCAGCAGCATCATAAAAACATTATTTTCTTGAGGAGAAACTTGTGAAAGATGCAGTCAGTAGACTTGTTTGAATTATTTATGTAGTACAAGATAGCTGTTCCTGATGTATTCAGTAGATGGGGCTGTCTTATCCTCCTGAGGTCCTGTCATGCCAAATAATGTCCCCCTCTACGTCACAATGGGATTCCATAAACTATTAGCGTACATTGCTATATTAATTTGGCCGGGGGACACTTATGGCAGGCCCTCTTATGGTTCTAAAATGAACTTAGCCTTAAGATGCTTTTGGGAAACCGGGCCGAGGAGAGGTGCAGGTGACATTACACACAATAGCTGAACCACTTAACTGGAGCAATGAGGGAAGATCACTATAGTCTAGGACTGGAGGTTATGAGGGAAGATCACTATAGTCTAGAACTGGAGGTTATGAGGGAAGATCACTATAGTCTAGGACTGGAGGTTATGAGGGAAGATCACTATAGTCTAGGACTGGAGGTTATGGAAGACCATAGTCGAGGACTGGAGGTTATGGAAGACCATATTCTAGGACTGGAGGTTATGGAAGACCATAGTCTAGGACTGGAGGTTATGGAAGACCATATTCTAGGACTGGAGGTTATGGAAGACCATAGTCTAGGACTGGAGGTTATGGAAGACCATATTCTAGGACTGGAGGTTATGGAAGACCATAGTCTAGGACTGGAGGTTATGGAAGACCATATTCTAGGACTGGAGGTTATGGAAGACCATATTCTAGGACTGGAGGTTATGGAAGACCATATTCTAGGACTGGAGGTTATGGAAGACCATATTCTAGGACTGGAGGTTATGGAAGACCATAGTCTAGGACTGGAGGTTATGAGGGAAGATCACTATAGTCTAGGACTGGAGGTTATGAGGGATGATCACTATAGTCTAGGACTGGAGGTTATGAGGGATGATCACTATAGTCTAGGACTGGAGGTTATGAGGGATGATCACTATAGCCTAGGACTGGATGTTATGGAAGACCATATTCTAGGACTGGAGGTTATGGAATACCATATTCTAGGACTGGAGGTTATGGAAGACCATAGTCTAGGACTGGAGGTTATGGAAGACCTTAGTCTAGGACTGGAGGTTATGGAAGACCATATTCTAGGACTGGAGGTTATGGAAGACCATAGTCTAGGACTGGAGGTTATGGAAGACGATATTCTAGGACTGGAGGTTATGGAAGACCATATTCTAGGTTAAATCGTGCTGGTTTAGAGTATTAGAATAATAGAACGCTTGCTCAGAAAAGAGATTAAGAGTGACATTTACCGGGTAACCATCCCGTCCAGGCGTGCCCTGTTAGGATTACACAGAGAAGAAAAGACAACTAAAGGCCAGGATTAGGATTAAAATCAGGATGCTTTTAAACAATCCTATTATGGCAGACTTTTCATTTTAATGCTGCAATTCTCAAATAGCATTTACCCTTTACACCTTGAGGTCAAATACTACAGCAAATACACTTGAGCTGAGCAGAAAATTCTTATTTACCTGCTGTTGCCTCCCATGTGTCCATTCACTTACCTTATCTGAAACACAGCCCACTAGGTTCATATATACTCATAAATCTACTAAAACCCCATTAACCATGGTGGAACGGTACTTACTGGAGATCCTGAAACATCTACTAAAACCCCATTAACCATGGTTTAACGGTACTTACTGGAGATCCTGAAACATCTACTAAAACCCCATTAACCATGGTGGAACGGTACTTACTGGAGATCCTGAAACATCTACTAAAACCCCATTAACCATGGTTTAACGGTACTTACTGGAGATCTTGAAACATCTACTAAAATCCCATTAACCATGGTTTAACGGTACTTACTGAAGATCCTGAAACATCTACTAAAACCCCATTAACCATGGTTTAACGGTACTTACTGGAGATCCTGAAACATCTACTAAAACCCCATTAACCATGGTTTAACGGTACTTACTGGAGATCCTGAAACATCTACTAAAAACTCATTAACCACGGTTTAACGGTACTTACTGGAGATCCTGAAACATCTACTAAAACCCCATTAACCATGGTTTAACGGTACTTACTGGAGATCCTGAAACATTTACTAAAACCCATTAACCATGGTTTAACGGTACTTACTGGAGATCCTGAAACATCTACTAAAACCCCATTAACCATGGTTTAACGGTACTTACTGGAGATCCTGAAACATCTACTAAAACCCCATTAACCATGGTTTAACGGTACTTACTGGAGATCCAGAAACATCTACTAAAACCCCATTAACCATGGTGGAACGGTACTTACTGGAGGTCCTGAAACATCTACTAAAACCCCATTAGCCATGGTTTAACGGTACTTACTGGAGATCCTGAAACATCTACTAAAGCCCCATTAACCATGGTTTAATGGTACTTACTGGAGATCCTGAAACATCTACTAAAACCCCATTAACAATGGTGGAACGGTACTTACTGGAGATCCAGAAACATCTACTAAAACCCCATTAACCATGGTGGAACGGTACTTACTGGAGATCCAGAAACATCTACTAAAACCCCATTAACCATGGTGGAACGGTACTTACTGGAGATCCTGAAACAGAAAACAAACAAGGACAGAAAAATGCAGTTAGTGATGATGACATGTGATCAGTTTTACACCGGTAACTTTCATGTTCTACATCAGAGTTGGAATATAACTCAGTGGAGGTTGATTATTAAAATACCCCCAACATGTTAATATGTCCTGTGTCACAACAAAAGGTACTATACATACAGTACCAGTCAAAGTTTGGACACACCTACTCATTCAAGGGTTTTTCTATATTTTAACTTTTTTCTACATATTTTAACTATTTTCTGCAGAATAATAGTAAACACAGAAATAACACATATGGAATCATGTAGTAAGTAAAAAAGTGTTAAACAAATCAAAATATATGTTATATTTTAGATTGTTCAAAGTAGCCACCCTCTGCCTTGATGACAGCTTTGCACACTCTTGGCATTCTTTCAACCAGCTTCACCTGGAATTCTTTTCCAACAGTCTTGAAGGAGTTCCCACATACGCTGAGCACTTGTTGGTTGCTTTTCCTTCACTCCGCGGTCCAACTCGTCCCAAACCATCTCAATTGAGTTGAGGTTTGGTGATTTTGGAGGCTAGGTCATCTGATGCAGCACTCCATCACTCTCCTTCTTGGTCAAATAGCCCTTACACAGCCTGGAGGTGTGTTTGGGTCATTGTCCTATTGAAAAACAAATAGTCCCACTAACCAGATGGGATGGCGTATCGCTGCAGAATGCTGTGGTAGCCATGTTGGTTAAGTGTCACTTGAATTCTAAATAAATCACAGACAGTGTCACCAGCAAAGCACCCCCACACCATCACACCTCCTCCTCCATGCTTCACGGTGGGAATCACACATGCAGAGATCATCCGTTCACCTACTCTGCATCTCACAAAGACAGTGGTTGGAACCAAAAATCTCACATTTGGACTCATCAGTCCATTGCTCATGTTTCTTGGCCCAAACAAATCTCTTCTTCTTATTGGTGTCCTTTAGTAGTGGTTTCTTTGCAGCAATTCAATCATGAAGGCCTGATTCAAGCTGTCTCCTCTGAACAGTTGATGTTGAGATGTATATGTTACTTGAACTCTGTGAAGCATTTATTTGGGCTGCAATTTCTGAGGCTGGTAACTCTAATGAACTTATCCTCTGCAGCAGAGGAAATTCTGGGTCTTCCTTTCCTGTGGCGGTCCTCATGAGAGCCAGTTTCATCATAGCGCTTGATGGTTTTTGCGACTGCACTTGAAGAAACTTCCAAAGTTCTTGAAATGTTCCGCATTGACTGACCTTTGTGCCTTAAAGTAATGATGGACTGTTGTTTCTCTTTGCTTATTTGAGCTGTTCTTGCCATAATATGGACTTGGTAATTTACCAAATAGGGCTATCTTCTATATACCACCCCTACCTTGTCACAACACATCTGATTGGCTCAAATGCATTAAGAAGGAAAGAAATTCCACAAATTAACTTTTAACAAGGCACATCTGTTAATTGAAATGCATTCCAGTTGACTACCTCATGAAGCTGGTTGAGAGAATGCAAAGAGTGTGCGAAGCGGACATCGAGGCAAAGGGTGGCTACTTTGAAGTATCTTAAATATAAAAAATATTTTGATTTGTTTAACACTTATTTGGTTACTGCATGATTCCATATGTGTTATTTCATAGTTTGATGTCATCGCTATTATTCTACAATGTAGAAAATAATAAAAAATAAAGAAAAACCCTTGAATGAGTAGGTGTGTCCAGACTTTGACTGGTACTGTATACTCTTTATCAGTCGTTGCCATAACAAAACCCCACTTCCCATGATGCTCTGTTTGTTCGGTTGTCATTGCAATCAAGAGACACGATGAGTTTGATTACAGAAGGCTCTGCCCTCCTGCCTTTGTTCTCTCCCTGTGCGTGTGTGTGTGTGTGTGTGTGTGTGTGCGTGTGTGCGTGTGTGCGTGTGTGCGCGTGTGTGTGTGTGTGTGTGTGTGTGTGTGTGTGTGTGTGTGTGTGTGTGTGTGTGTGTGTGTGTGTGTGTCTGTCCTGCATTACACAAAACAGACAAACATGTACACACACACCACAATGAGGATATCCAGGCCTATGTAATAGCATTGTTTCCCTACATTAATCACAGAGACTGGTTGGGCAATGACAATCCCTCTCTCTGTTTTCACCCGTGTGGTCTGAATGCCAGCCTGCCAGGAGTCATACCCACTAGAAAAAGGCTGCTGTTACAGCTATATGAGGACCAGAGATGGGGGTCAACTAGGGCTGCCAGGAATTGCCAGGGACCTCACGAAATTATTACATCATACCTTGGTGCCGATACGATATGTATTGCGATTCTCGCGATTCGCACGATTCTATATGTATTTCGATTCAATACTGTGATTTTATTGTGAAAAAAAATCTAATAAAAATGATGTCCCCCCCCAACTTCTAAAACCAAAGTTACACTCCTGTATATACCCAATGATTATTGAATAATATACATTATTAAAGCCTCATGAGCTTAGTTCAACTGTCATCCCTATCAGAACCCAACATTTTAGATTTTGTAAACAAACACTGCATAGCCTCAAAATGTGGTTAACTATAATTTTAATATCATTGTTGGTCAGTCCTTGCATCCATAGCTACAATGCCTTTGGAAAGTATTCAGACCCCTTGATGTTTTCCACATTTTGTTACATTACAGCCTTATTCTAAAATCTACACATAATACTGCATAACGACAAAGCAAAAGACACGTTTTTAGAAATGTTTGCTAATATATTAAAAAATAAAATACTGAAATGTTACATTTACATAAGTATTCAGACCCTTTACTCAGTACTTTGTTGAAGCACCTTTGGCAGCGATTACAACATCGAGTCTTCCTGAGTATGACGCTACAAGTTTCTCCCATTCTTCTCTGCTGATCCTCTCAAGTTCTGTCAGGTTGGATAGGGAGTGTTGCTGCACAGCTATTTTCAGGTCTCTCCAGAGATGTTTGATCAGGTTCAAGTCCGGGGTCTGGCTGGGCCACTAAAGGACATTCAGAGACTTGTGGCGAAGCCACTGCTGCGTTGTCCTGGTTGTGTGCTTCGGGTCGTTGTCCTGTTGGAAGGTGAATCTTTGCCCCAGTCTGAGGTCCTGGGCGCTCTGGAGCAGGTTTTCATCAAGGATCAGTACTTTGCTTTGTTCATCTTTGCCTTAATCCTGACTAGTCTCCCAGTTCCTGCCCCTGAAAAACCTCCCCAGAGCATGATGCTGCCACCACCATACTTCACTATAGGGATGGTGCCAGGTTTCCTCTAGACGTGACACTTGGTAATCAGACCAAAGAGTTCAATCTTGGTTTCATCAGACCAGAGAATCTTGTTTCTCATGGTCTGAGAGTCTTTAGGTGCCTTTTGGCAAACTCCAAGCTGGCTGTCATGTGCCTTTTACTGAGGAGTGGCTTTCGTCTGGCCTGATTGGTGGAGTGCTGCAGAGATGATTCTTCCATCTCCGCAGAGGAACTCTAGAGCTCTGTCAGAGTGACCATCGGGTTCTTGGCCACCTCCCTAACCAATTCCCTTCTCCCCCGATTGCTCAGTTTGGTCGGGCGGCCAGATCTAGGAAGAGTCTTGGTGGTTCCAAACTTCTTCTATTTTAACAATGATGGAGGCCACTGTGTTCTTGATGGACTTTCAATGCTGGTACCCTTCCCCAGATCTGTGCCTCGACACAATCCTGTCTCGGAGCTCTACGGACAATTCCTTCAACATCATTGCTTGGTTTTTGCTCTGACACGCACTTTCAACTAAATGTTCTAAAATTAAGAAAACGTCTTTTCGCTTTGTCATTATGGGGTATTGTGTGTAGATATCGTAACAAAATAGTGAAAAAGTCAAGGGGTCTGAATACTTTCGTAGGCACTGTATGTCTACGAATTTAAGTGGTTGAATTTCTCCATTCACAACCAGTGTAAAACCAACAATGATTCAATAATCATTGCTTTCTGGGAATGCTACAAAGTCCAAAAGTTCTGGGTGGAGCTAGAAAGTTGACCATCAAAAGCACTATAATGTAAATGCACTCCCAATCCGTCGGTCTGTATATATCAAGATATGAAACACGGGGTGCAGTGAGATACCCAATGCGCCGGAAGACTCATCACTCATCCTGAAAAAAAACGATCTCAAAAACGTGGAAATCAATCATACCGTCACCACCAACACAATGGAAAAATCGAACGATTCGTCATTCAAACATTGAAATAGCGACCGAGAAAAACAAACTGGCACATGTTTTATTTTTACTCCACTGTTTGTAAACAATGTAATTGTAATCAAACACTGTATAGCCTCAAAATATGGTTAAAACTATACATTTTTATATCATGGATGGTCAGTCCTTACACCCATAGCTCGAGCCCCAACCCTCAGTATTTTGTTTGAAATGCAGAATACCCTTTTAAAAGGAATTAAAATTAGGAATTTTTAGGAATAAATCAGTTCAGTTTAATGGAAATCTATTGGGGATCGAATCAAATTATGCTTTCTAGTGGTAACAATTGTTTTTTCACAGCTAAAGCTTTTTTCCTTTGTCTTTCTCAGTTAGCTCAAGCTTACACTCATAGGCGTATGCTGGTTGAAAATGGCAGACTTGGACACCGATAAGCACCTAAATTGGAACGCAGTGGCTGTACAGCAACATGCTATAAAAGACGTCAGAGCTCAGAGAAAAAGTTGCACCCGCAACTTTTGAATTTTTTGTTGTTGACTGAGTGAGGGAAATGCTTTAAAGGACTCTTTGTCTTTTGAAAGATGAGACGTTGAGGATTATATTAAATATGTCATAAAACTCATGTCATATACAGTTCAATATTTGTCATTTACCTCGGATAGATAACATTTATCAATGAAAGCACTATTCGTAAAAATAAAAATGTATATATATTATAAACAAGACATGGGTGGAATAAATCATGTTTATCTTGAACTGAATTGCCAAGTGAAAGTGAAAACAACAACAGTAATTGTGTGAGGGCGGGGATGCAAGGCTGTGTTCCAAACAAAACAACTGCAAGTGTGCTTGCTCTAGTCCCTCAACAGCACAGCTAGGAGAAGTCGAAAAAGCACTTTATAGTTGAAGACTCTTCTTTCAGTCATAAAAGTGCATCGAAATGACCTAGGAACTGTGCACACTTGGGAGAGGTGTGTGTCCACTTGGAGACACCAGTTAGTCTTCTCACTCAACACCTTGTCATTTTTTTTGTCTTAAAGTGTACCTAACCCATATTTTCCATGAATATTCTTATCATGTTACTGATTGTATCTGCAGTGTTTACAGATTCCGTTATCAACAAATGCGGCAAAAAGTACAGTAAATTCAAACAGTGTAATGTTTGAATTTGGTCATGTGTCAAGGTTAACTGCCAGGTTAACTTTGGTCTAATAACTTTTCCATAATCTCCAAACTGTTTCCTTTCAATTGCTAACATGTTTATGCTTAAACTTGTATTATTTCATTTGTAATAAACATATCAATGTATCCCTATCCGTATAGGCCAGGGTTAATCTTATGGTTTGTACTGAATAGGACATTAGTACTTTAGTTACAGCTGAGTAGTTTCCCATGAGCACAACATGGTCCTGCTTGATCCTGTCCATTAGAAACATTTATAGGCATAGTACTGTATGTTCAGGTCAGTATAAGAAATTCTCTCTCTCTATCTCTCTCGCTCTGACTCTTTGTCTCTCAATTCAATTCAATTCAATTAAAAGGGCTTTATTGGCATGGGAAACATGTTTACATTGCCAAAGCAAGTGAAATAGATAATAAACAAAAGTGGTATATGGAATTTGTATTTGTGGTCCTGGCAACTGGACCTTTTTTGTAACACAATTATTTTTGTCTTAAAAAGATTTACTGTCAGGGCCCAGGTCTGACATAATCTGTGCAGAAGATCTAGGTGCTCCTATAGGCCCTCCTTGGTTGGGGATAGATGCATCAAATTAAAAGCAGACAGTAGACATTTGACTTCAGATTCTAGTAAGGTGAGGCCGGGTGCTGCAGACTTTTCTAGTGCACTCGACAATTCGTGATATATATGTTGAAGAGGGTGGGGCTTTAGCTGCATCCCTGTCGCACCCCACGGCCCTGTGGAAAGAAATGTGTGTGTTTTTTTGCCAATGTTAACTGCACACTTGTTGTTTGTGTATATGGATTTCATAATGTTGTATGTTTTTCCCCCAACACCGCTTTCCATCAATTTGTATAGCAGACCCTCAAATTGAGTCAAAAGCTTTTTTGAAATCAACAAAGCATGAGAAGACTTTGCCTTTCTTTTGGTTTATTTCTTTGTCAATTAGGGTGAGCAGGGTGAATACGTGGTCTGTCGTACGGTAATTTGGTAAAAAGCAAATTTGCCATTTGCTCAGTACATTGTTTTCACTGAGGAAATGTACGAGTCTGCTGTTAATGATTATGCGTGTTGTTGTTTGTTTAGTGTGTTACGATTTTCCCAGAAGTGATCAGATTCTGTGGATTTTTCAATTACATTGAGCTGATTTCTGACGTGCTGTTCCTTCTTTTTCCGTAGTGTATTTCTGTATTGTTTTAGTGATTCACCATAGTGAAGGAGAAGGCTCAGGTTTTCTGGGTCTCTACGTTTTTGGTTGGATAGGTTTCTCAATTTCTTTCTTAGGTTTTTGCATTCTTCATCAAACCACTTGTCATTGTTTTCCATTTTGTTAGGTTGTCTGCTTGACATTTTTAGATTTGATAGGGAAGTTGAAAGGTAAAATATACTGTTAAGGCTTTCTACTGTCAAGTTTACACCTTCACTATTACAGTGAAATGTTTTGTCCAGGAAGTTGTCTAAAAGGGATTTAATTTGTTGTTGCCTAATTGTTTTTTGGTAGGTTTCTACACCACTTTCCTTCCAGCTATAGCGATTCTTAATATTGTTCAGTTCCCTTGGCTTTGAAGCCTCATGATTGAGTATTGCTCTGTTCAAGTAGACTGTGATTTTGCAGTGATCTGATAGGGGTGTCAGTGGGCTGACTGTGAACGCTCTGAGAGACTCTGGGTTAAGGTCAGTGATAAAGTAATCTACAGTACTACTACCAAGAGATGAGCTATAGGTGTACCTACCGTAGAAGTCTTCTCGAAGACTACCATTGACTATGTACAGACCCAGCGTGCGACAGAGCTGCAGGAGTTGTGACCAGTTTTTGTTGGTTGTTTTGTCATAGTTGTGTCTTGGGGGGCATATTTGGGAGGGAATGCTGTCACCTCCAGGTAAGTGTTTGTCCCCCTGTGTGCTGAGAGTGTCAGGTTCTTGTCCAGTTCTGGCATTTAGGTCGCCACAGACGAGTAATGATGCTCATAAGACATTTGGTATCGCTAATGGAATGTGCCACTGAGGAACTATGCTGGTCCAGGAAGAACCTTTATCAGTCAGGAGTGGAGTGGAGTCAGCTCAGCAGACAGGAGCCAGAAGGCTGCTTTTTATGGAGATGTATGTCGCTGGGCTGGGGGCTTGGAGCCAGTGGAGTAACCCTACTCAACTCCCTGCACAGAAAAAAAGAGGCAACTATTCTCTCCATCCCCCTTGCTAAGTTGCATGTGTGTTCTGCACTGTCAAGGGCCGAACTGACAGGTAGAAGCCACATATTTCAGATATATGCAGACCCCTTGGGCCAGCCATGACGTGAGAATGTAGTGATGAGATGAGATTGTGATTTACCCTTGTTATTTATCTCCAACGCCACCCACCACTAAACATTATGGATGAGATCAGTTTCTGGTCTGCACAGGGGAGTTCAGGCTACTGTCCAGATTAAGGCTCTCTGTATGTATCTGATGTAGTGTAGTTTAGTTTCTTCTCTCAAGGTCACACTCATCTTTATAATAGGGGAGGAGTACACTCCTAGGGGGAAAGTTCAGACATCTGCACTAAAACCTTGCTAAGTCATCAAGGACATTTTGTAACACTAGCAAGGTGTTCTTGATTATTTGGGGATTTTTTCTTCTGACATTTTCAAATAAGGTGTTTCAATTATCATATCATGAATGACCTGTGAACTCTGACTAAGGATGCTGTGATAGGGCTTGCATAGCGCCACCATGTTTCATATCCACAGAGAGAAAAAGAACAGGTCAGAATTGCCAAAATTCCTGATATGACAAATGTCAAAGAACATTCCAAGCAAATTGAACTGCACACTAAGAATGCGATAAGAAAGAACCCAATTATAGCAGTGGACATCCCCCTTTTTAATGGTGTACTTCCACAACAGCTCTTTGCAGTCCGCTGTCCGTAGGCATCGCTGAAAGGATTTGAAGAATACAGAAGTCTGTGTATAATTATTCCTGAGAATGGATGGATTCCTTCAGATGAAAGAGAGAAAAGTGAGACCACCAGGCAGTCAACACTGGCAGGGTGAAAAGTCATTAACACTGGCAGGGTGAAAAGTCATTAAGAAGCCTGCAGCAGCTGCACACTGTCAAATCTCCCCCCGGCTGTCTGCAACCAGGGACTGTAGGGAGGTACTGTACAATTCACTCAGATCTGTTGGTCACTTTGATACACTCTACCCTTTGGCTCACATAAACATACACATTAACACACTGCTCAGGACGATAAGCACTGAACACACTGAGGGAACATAGGAACTAAGAGAGACTAGTTACCAGAGTCGCCTCGTCTTCCCATCCTTCCCCGTTTTCCTGGAGGCCCTAGGATGACAGAGAGAGAGATAAATGGAGGTTATTCATCGCCTGTCTTTTGTTGTCACCAAAGTAGGGGTTACAGCTTAATGAAAAACAACAACCTATATGTCATAGTGTGCAACTTGCACAGCTACCAATGAGGAATGATCTGTTTACTTCTCAGATATCTGAACTAGTCTGGACCGTGTTTGTACAAGTCCGATAAGATTCTTCCATTACAGAGTATCAATTGTGTGTAGAGACAGGAGGAGATAGTACACATGACCTGCCAAAACTGATGTTATGACAATGGGTTAACAGATCACTAACTGACTGATGGGTGATATAATATAGGAACCTGATAGACAGCGTGAGAAAAATTGCCTTTCTGTTTCCCATTCCTGAAGACAGGCTCAGTGATCAGTGTGGAAGCTAACTTGGTGTGTCCACCCTGAAGATAAGAGGCCCGGCTGAGAAAAGGGCTATTCCTGACAGCAGCGATCGGAACACACAGACCCACGTCCCCTCAGCTTTCCCCTGGCTGCATCTGCAGGAAGGCCCCAGCCAACAGTGACATCACACACAAGCCAAACAAATTATTATGTCTGTCAGCGCTGAGCAATCTGCTCTAATTAGAATCCAGGCACAGTGCAGCCTCTCATAAAGATAATGTTTAGAATCCTATCTGCAAACACACTGGTGAGTGGTGACCTGACCAGACATGATGAAGGGAAGGCTCTTCCACCAGGGTTTCAGTTTAGCCACATCAAAGTCAGGCGTCCATGGATGATGAGTAGGATTTGAGATACCATCAAAGCTTTGGAATTGCCCGTTTTTTTAAATCAACCTATTGCATGCATTTTATCAACCTATTCAGATGTGATATGGCTCAGAGAGGGAAATTGTGAATCACAATATGAGCGTGATGAGAGTGCAGTTTCAACGTGCTGTACAACTCTCCCTCTGTTTTTCATTTGCTTGTGGCTGTGTGGACTTACCCCTCCAGTCTGAAGCCAGGCCATA
This sequence comes from Salmo trutta, assembly GCF_901001165.1. Taxonomy (NCBI): domain Eukaryota; kingdom Metazoa; phylum Chordata; class Actinopteri; order Salmoniformes; family Salmonidae; genus Salmo; species Salmo trutta. Next base: position 85,707,770 of record NC_042968.1, on the reverse strand, counting down.
TGTAGCTGGATGCCTCATATCGATAACCCCCACATGGATCAGGGGCTACAGCTGCATTGTTGATTAAGGGTTTGTAAGTAAGCATTTCACAGTAAGGTCTAAACCAGTTGTATTCGGTGCATGTGACCAAGCAAATGTGATTTGATTTGATTTGATTACACAAGTCCACTGAGATTAAACAAGACCAACTGGCCCACATCCTCCACAGCACAGATAACATATTCAACATGCTTTCACCCTGACGCAGTAGCCCAAGTCATAGTCAAGCACATGCAAGGTATCAGATCTCAAGAACGGTTTATGGTTTTAATAAGAAAATACTGTAACACCATATTATTTTACCACAGTACTTGTTCCAAAGGCTAATTGCTTTAGCTCACATGCAGGGGGAGGGTAGCTACGTGTTCAGATGACGTCAGCTCTGTATAACGTTTACCAATGGGACAGTTCCTTGGACACAACACACCACTACGCAAAACTGAACAAAAGAGATTGAATTACCATTTAAATGTTAACGTGAAAGTCCTCTTTGTTTTATCCAACAGATCCAACATGTGCAATTTACATGCCTATTACGAACAGGCCAAATAGTCAGTGTTCCAGGAGAAAAGGAACAGTGTTCCTTCCCGCACTCTATTGTTAGTGTACGGTATACAGTACGTCTTTTAAAACTGGAGTTATACGTACACATCTATGATGAATAAACCCCTTACGCCACCTTCTGACTGTCTGCAGAAAAATCACAACACTAAATTCCATATAAATCCTATTAAAGGAGGAATATGTGACTTGTACACTAAACTTTGTGTGCGTGATGTTGCCCTTCTTCAGAACTAATCAAAATAAAACATGCAGCAAGATATTGAAATAATAATTTTAAGGCCATCTGGCTCTGTCCCAATGAAATGAGCTCACAGAAGAACAAATGTGATTTAACTCAATCCATTGTCCTGAAGATTTTTAGCAGACGTTTTTATCCAAAGTGACTTGCAGTCATGCATTTCATGTACGGTTGGTCCAGGGAATTGAACACCCTCTATCCTGGCGTTGCAAGCACCATGCTCTGCCAACTGAGCTACAGAGGTCCACAACTCAGCCACAGAGGACATACCTGTACTTTTCTCTAAATGTACAGTACGAAAACGAGACCGGTATGGCTATAATCAGAGTTACTATAGTGAACTAAAAGTTATTTTGGGTAGCTGACTCTGTGATGATCTTTACTATGGATGGAAGAGATCCAGTAGAGAGAGGGAGAGAAGGAGGAAACAACAATCTGGCCCAATACATATTCATTACCTAGCACCCAGACACTATGTTAATAGGGATCTTCAATATGTATTTATCACCTGGCACCCAGACACTATGTTAATAGGGACCTTCAATATGTATTTATCACCTGGCACCAAGACACTATGTTAATAGGGACCTTCAATATCTATTTATCACCTGGCACCCAGACACTATGTTAATAGGGACCTTCAATATGTATTTATCACCTGGCACCCAGACACTAAGTTAATAGGGATCTTCAATACATATTCATCACCTGGCACCCAGACACTATGTTAATAGGGATCTTCAATATGTATTTATCAGCGGGCACCCAGACACTATGTTAATAGGGACCTTCAATATGTATTTATCACCTGGCACCCAGACACTATGTTAATTAATAGGGATCTTCAATACATATTCATCACCTGGCACCCAGACACTATGTTAATAGGGACCTTCAATATGTATTTATCACCTGGCACCCAGACACTATGTTAATTAATAGGGACCTTCAATATGTATTTATCATCTGGCACCCAGACACTTTGTTAATAGGGATCTTCAATATGTATTTATCACCTGGCACCCAGACACTATGTTAATAGGGACCTTCAATATGTATGCAAAACCTGGCACCCAGACACTATGTTAATTAATAGGGATCTTCAATACATATTCATCACCTGGCACCCAGACATTATGGTAATAGGGATCTTCAATATGTATTTATCACCTGGCACCCAGACACTATGTTAATAGGGATTTTCAATATGTATTTAGCACCTGGCACCCAGACACTATGTTAATAGGGACCTTCAATATGTATGCAAAACCTGGCACCCAGACACTATGTTAATAGGGACCTTCAATATGTATTCAGCACCTGGCACCCAGACACTATGTTAATAGGGACCTTCAATATGTACTTATCACCTGGCACCCAGACACTATGTTAATTAATAGGGATCTTCAATATGTATTTATCGCCTGGCACCAAGACACTATGTTAATAGGGACCTTCAATATGTATTTATCGCCTGGCACCAAGACACTATGTTAATAGGGACCTTCAATATGTATTTATCGCCTGGCACCCAGACACTATGTTAATAGGGACCTTCAATATGTATTTATAACCTGGCACCCAGACACTATGTTAATAGGGACCTTCAATATGTATTTATCACCTGGCACCCAGACACTATGTTAATAGGGATCTTCAAGGTACCATATAGGTGTTCCAAAAACCCACACCTCCACCAGTGTTGGATTAAGAGCCTTAGAGGTGCTGGAATATGCACATGAATAGAGGGAATTCATAATGAATTCCATGGACAGTAATTTAGCAGGTGGTACGTGTTAGCTTGTTTAATTTGTAACACCACAAAAGAACCTATAGTGTGCTGAGGGTGTGAAAAGGAGGAGGAAAGAGCCATAACTGGGGTCGACGCCCCTCCACCCACCCACTTGGGATCCAATTCAGACCAGACGTAGATTAGTGGTGCTTATCCACATCTTAAGATACCACAGTGTCGCGGCAGGATGGAGCCAAAGAAAACTTAAAGCAGAAATGACCAACACAGGAAGGAGCTTTTTTTTTTCGGGGTGAAGATTGTGTGTGTTTTATGGAACAATCTAAATCCAGTAGCCCTCTTAGATTAAAAATACACACTTATTAACTTTTGCAGCTCAATCAACCTGGCAGAACATTCAAACTAAATATTATCTTTTGAAGCTTAATTTTAGATCGCTAAATAGCCCTAGAGTTAAAATATTAGGAACTTGTCTGATACAAAACATTTAAACTACTTTGAGACTTGCTTATTTAAGGAGCATGTCTGATACACAAACTGAGTAATAGTGCAATATTATCTAGGGAGAATACTAGAGTTATTGTGAGTTATATATTAAGGAATATTTTTTATCTTTGATATTCTCTTGGGTCTGTAGAGACAACGATGGAGCACACGTTTCCAGCTATGTTTCCCTGGTACTAGTAGTGTCAATAGGAACTGCACATAAAAAAAACACAACGATAATCCAAGTTTGAAGATGACAGACTGGAAATTGTTGTAAGAAGGTTTGAAGATGACAGACAGGAAACTGTTGTAAGAAGGTTTGAAGATGACAGACAGGAAAGGTTTGATTTAAATGTACTGCGACTGGCTCACGTGTTAGAGCGGCAGCAGTCGAGTGCTGGCTTTGTTAGACAAGGCATACTAAAACACCATTCATGGAAGAGAGAATATCACCTTGTCATTATATTCTCCATTAGAACAAGAGAAATGCTAGAGACACATCCAACTGCTGCTTCAAAATAGACTTCATATCTCAACAGACCATGTTGTCTTGCTCATTATGGCTGGGAATTGCCAGGCACCTCACAATACGATATTATCATGATACTTATGTATTAAGATTCTGACAATTCTATATTCAATACTGCGATTGCATTGCGATTTGATGTTCAAAACATATTGCTCACTATATGTCTGCTGCAGAGATACAAGAGAGAGCCATGAGAAAATGTGTGCTGAAAACAAGTTGGCTCACTATTATACTGAACAGAAATATAAACACAACATGTAAAGTGTTGGTCCCACCTTTCATGAGCTGAAATAAAAGATCCCAGAAAAGTTCCATACGCACAAAAAGCTTCTTTCTCTAATATTTTGTAAACATGTTTGTTTATATCAATTTTAGTGAGCATTTCTCCTTTGCCAAGATAATTCATCCACCTGACAGGTGTGGCATATCAAGAAACAGAATGATCATTACACAGGTGCACCTTGTGCAGGGGAAAATAAAAGGCCACTAAAATGTGCAGTTTTGTCACACAACACAATGCCACTTATGTCTACATTTTTGAGGGAGCGTACAATTGGCATGCTGACTGCAGGAATGTCCACCAGAGCGGTTGCCAGATAATTGAATGTTAATTTCTCTACCATAAGCCACCTCCTGTGCGATCGTCTGAGACCAGCCACCCGGACAGCTGATGAAACTGTGGAGTATTTCTGTCAGTAATAAAGCCCTTTTGTGGGGAAATACATTTTGATTGACTGGGCCTGGCTCCCCAGTGGGTGGGCCTGGCTCCCAACTTGGCAGGAACTAATGGGGATCCATAATAAACCCTAGGAAGAGTAGCTGCTGCCTTTTCAGGAACTAATGGGGATCCTTAATAAACCCCAGGAAGAGTAGCTCCTTCCTTGGCAGGAATTCATGAGGATCCTTAATAAATACAAATACAAACAGTGTACATGTAAACAAACACTGTATAGCCTCAAAACATGGTTAAATCTATACTTCTGATTTCATGGATGGCCAGTCTTTGCATTTATAGCTCTGTGATACATATATGAAAGTGGTTACATTTCACCAACCCCATCTCTCAGCTGTTTATCAAAAACAGTGGAAGGGTGGCTGCTTTGTTGTTTAAACTACAGATTTCCTCGTTACAAAGTGAAATTGAGACAACACCTTTCATTTTATGCTCATTACAATCTTCCTTCTGGGGTGAATGGTGGATAGAAACGATCTACTTCCTCTGTGTGACCTTTCCTTCATCCCTAATACAGAAGAAGAGTGTTGGTATTGGTAATAAGCAACAACTGAACAGCTTCTTATGGTGCAGATCTGGTTTCAATGAAAAATCCATGTTGTGGTTAGCACCTTTAGGTGATGTAACCAGCCATAAATAATGATCACGCTCTCTGCCAGCCCTCAAGCTCAGAAACGGGTCATACGAAGACAGCAGTGTTATAAGTTTGGTCAATATTCACCTAAGTGTTCTATGCACATCCTCTGCATTAAGCTACAACACTTTTCTTCTACAATGTGATGGAAGTTGAAGTCTAGACAACAGGCAGCTCTACCAGTAGCAGGACTAATAGCACACGGCACTTCAAAGCAGAACTCTCCAGGTAGCATATTTTGGTGGAATGAACAGATCCTAGAACAAATGCGATTAATCTAGTGACATAGGTCTGACGAGGATGAGCCCGTAATTAGACATGAGCGATATGGACACAAAGCCCATCATCGCGATGACAATAATAATAACAATAAATAGAACGATAAGTTTATAACATTAATATGCACCACAGTTTATAACATGAATGCGCACTACAGTTTATAACATTAATGTGCACCACCGTTTATAACATTAATGTGCACCACCGTTTATAACATTAATGTGAACTACAGTTTATAACATTAATGTGCACTACAGTTTATAACATTAATGTGCACCACAGTTTATAACATTAATGCGCACTACAGTTTATAACATGAATGCGCACTACAGTTTATAACATGAATGCGCACTACAGTTTATAACATTAATGTGCACTACAGTTTATAACATTAATGTGCACCACAGTTTATAACATTAATGCGCACTACAGTTTATAACATGAATGCGCACTACAGTTTATAACATTAATGTGCACCACCGTTAATAACATTAATGTGCACCACAGTTTATAACATTAATGTGCACCACAGTTTATAACATTCATGTGCACCACAGTTTATAACATTAATGTGCACCACCGTTTATAACATTAATGTGCACCACAGTTTATAACATTAATGTGCACCACAGTTTATAACATTCATGTGCACCACAGTTTATAACATTAATGCGCACTACAGTTTATAACATGAATGTGCACTACAGTTTATAACATTAATGTGCACCACAGTTTATAACATTTATGTGCACCACAGTTTATAACATTAATGTGCACTACAGTTTATAACATTAATGTTGTCACGTCCTGACCAGTATAAGGGTTATTTGTTATTGTAGTTTGGTCAGGACGTGGCAGGGGGTATTTGTTTTATGTGGTTCGGGGTGGTGTTTTTGGAGAAGGGTATTTGATTTATGTATTCCGGGGTTTTTGGGCACTGTTCCTTGTTTATGTATTTCTATGTTTAGTCTAGTTGGTTGTATTTCTATGTTTAGGTTAATGGGGGGTTGGACTCTCAATTGGAGGCAGGTGCTTTCTCGTTGCCTCTGATTGAGAGTCCTATATATGGGTATGTGTTTGGTTTAGTGTTTGTGGGAGATTGTTTCTTGTTTTGCTGAGTGTGCCTGACAAGACTGTTTTGTTGTTCGTGAGCTCGTTTCGTTTCGTTTTGTTTTGTTGTTTTTGGTGTTCTTGTTATTTAAATAAATATACAAGATGAGCATCCACATTCCTGCTGCGTTTTGGTCCTCCATTCCAGACGACAACCGTGACAAATGTGCACCACAGTTTATAACATTAATGTGCACCACAGTTTATAACATTAATGCGCACCACAGTTTATAACATGAATGCGCACTACAGTTTATAACATTAATGTGCACCATAGTTTTTGTATTATCCTTTAAACTACTACTACTACTTTGATTGTTGTAGCCATCAATTGTCCCATTTTAACAATCACCCATATTAGCAAACTTATCCCTTGAACAACAGCCTATCCCTTGAACAACAGCCTATCCCTTGAACAACAGCCTATCCCTTGAACAACAGCCTATCCCTTGAACAACAGCCTATGCCTTGAACAACAGCCTATACCTTGAACAACAGCCTATCCCTTGAACAACAGCCTATGCCTTGAACAACAGCCTATCCCTTAAACAACAGCCTATCCCTTGAACAACAGCCTATACCTTGAACAACAGCCTATCCCTTGAACAACAGCCTATCCCTTGAACAACAGCCTATCCCTAACCAAGCACTGCTTAACACTGATGAGAGGTACAATATCAAATAATTCACAGTGAAAAGACTGGGGTTAGGGTTTATCCATGAAATATGATATACAACACATATTTATGGATTCCAAACAATTGCACAGTGCCTTCGGAAAGGATTCAGACCCCTTTACTTCTCCACATTTTGTTACGTTACAGCCTCATTCTAAAATGTATTAAATCATTTATTTCCCTCATCAATCTACACACAATACCCCTATAATGATAAAGCAAAAACAGGTTTTTTGAAATCTTTGCTAATATATTAAATATAAAAAACGGAAATATTACATTTACATAAGTATTCAGACCCTTTACTCAGTACTTTGTTGAAGCACCTTTGGCAGTGATAACAGCCTTGAGTCTTCTTGGGTATTACGCTACAAACTTAGCACACTTGTATTTGGGAAGTTTCTCCCATTCTTCTCTGCAGATCCTCTCAAGTTCTGTCAGGTTGGATGGGTAGAGTTGCTGCACAGATATTTTCAGGTCTCTCCAGAGATGTTCGATCAGGTTTAAGTCCAGACTCTGGCTGGGCCACTCAAGGACATTCAGAGACTTGTCCTGAAGCCACTGCTGCGTTGTCCTGGTTATGTGCTTAGGGTCGTTGTCCTGTTGGAAGGTGAACTTTCACCCCAGTCTGAGGTCCTGAGAGCTCTGGAGCAGGTTTTCATCAAGGACCTTTCTGTGCTTGGCTCCGTTCGTCTTTGCCTCGATCCTGACTAGTCTCCCAGTCCCTGCCGCTGAAAAACATCCCCACAGCATGATTCTGCCACAACCATGCTTCACCGTAGGGATGGTGCCAGGTTTCCTCCAGACGTGACACTTGGCATTCAAGACAAAGACTTCAATCTTGGTTTCATCAGACGAGAGAATCTTGTTTCTCATGGTCTGAGAGTCTTTAGGTGCCTTTTGGAAAACTCCAAGCGGAATGTCATGTGCCTTTTACTAAGGCTTGACTTCCGTCTGGCCACTCTACCATAAAGGCCTGATTGGTGGAGTGCTGCAGAGATGGTAGTCCTTCTGGAAGATTCTCCCATCTCCACCGAGGAACTCTAGAGCTCTGTCAGAGTGACCATTGGGTTCTTGGTCACTTCCCTGACCAAGGTACTTCTCCCCCGATTGCTCAGTTTGGCCAGGCGGCCAGCTGTAGAAAGAATCTTGGTGGTTCCAAACTTCTTCCATTTAAGAATGATGGAGGTCACTGTGTTTTTGGGGACCTTCAATGCTGCAGAAATGTTTGGGTTCCCTTCCCCAGATCTGCGCCTCCGTACAATCCTGTCTCGGCACTCTACAGACAATTCCTTCAACCTCATGGCTTGATTTTTGCTCTGACATGCACTGTCAACTGTGGTACTTTATATAGACAGGTGTGTGCCTTTCCAAATCATGTCCATTAAATTGAAGTTACCACAGGTGGACTCCAATCAAGTTGTAGAAACATCTCAAGGATGATCAACGGAAACAGGATGCACCTGAGCTCAATTTCGAGTCTCATAGCAAAGGGTCTGAATACTTATGTATATACGGTATTTCTGTTTTATATTTTTTATACATTTGCTAAAATGTCAAAAAATTTGTTTTCACTTTGTCATTATGGGGTATTGTGTGTAGATAATGTAACAAAATAGTGAAAAAGTCAAGGTAACATGCTGTCAAATAAAGGACAGGAGATGTGGTCTGTAAGTCCGTGTTGTGTCTGTACTCTCTCTCTCTCTCTCTCTCTCTCTCTCTCTCTCTCTCTCTCTCTCTCTCTCTCTCTCTCTCTCTCTCTCTCTCTCTCTCTCTCTCTCTCCTAGTTAATGATATTGTAATAAAGGCAATGCCATGTATTGTGTTTGCCACAGAGAAAATCTGAAACAACGTTTAATATTGTCTTATTGAATGATTTGCGCCAAGCCCATCCTGCTACAACGAAGGGCTGGCCATATCATCAATATGTCAAACCAGAGACTACATACGTCTTTGATTTCCCATGTTTTCCATTTGAATGATATACAATTATTTAATAAAGCATGGATATATCAATACACATCAATTTTCAACATTATACTTTGCGTGAACTGCTAAGACATTAGAACTATAAAGTACTATCCTTAATTATCCACAAGTCAAAATTGGAGTGTGCCAATAAGCCTTGATCATGAAACCCCCTTTCCATGTGGGTTTGTGGGGAGGGGTGGGGTGGGGGTTTGTGTGTGTGCGTGTATGGATTTGTTTTACCCAGATTACTGGACAACAGGACAAGGACATCTGACTTAAGCATTTTATAAACTGCTTCTATCTGATACAGGAACTAACATTGACGTGGCCATCACCTAGTGGGTTTCAGAACTTGGCTAAACAGACAGTAATTTGGGCTTTAAAACCTGCTCTGCACTATATGACAAATGACCCCCACACTCTCCTCAACCTCCCCTCAACCTTCTCACCCAACCTCCCTCTCAACCCCCCCACCCCCCACACCATCCAAACCCTCCTCAACCTCCTAACCTCCTAACCTCCCCCTCAAAATGACCCATCAACCTATTCAACCGCCTCAACCTCCACTCAACCTACCCTCAACATCCACTCAACCTACCCTCAACCTCCCTCTCATCCTCCCCTCACACAGTACCTCAACAGTGCCTCAACCCTCCCTCTCAACCTCCTAACGCCCCCCTCAACCTCCTAACCTCCCCCTCAAAATGACCCCTCAACCTCTTCAACCGCCTCAACCTCCACTCAACCTACCCTCAAAATCCACTCAACCTACCCTCAACCTCCACTCAACCTACCCTCAACATCCACTCAACCTACCCTCAACATTCACTCAACCTACCCTCAACATCCACTCAACCTACCCTCAACCTCCACTGAACCGCCTCAACCTCCACTCAACCTACCCTCAACATCCACTCAACCTAACCTCAACCTACCTCTCAGCCTCCCTCACACCCTCCTCACCCGCCCCTCAACCCTCCCTCTCAACCTCCCTGACACCCTTCTCACCCTCCTCAACCTCCCCTCAAACCTCCCTCTCAACCTCCCCCACACCCTCCCCCACACCCTCCTCACCCTCCTAAACCTCCCCTCAACCCTCCCTCTCAACCTCCCCCTCACCCTCCTCACCCTCCCCTCAACCCTCCCTCTCAACCTCCCCCACACCCTGCTCACCCTCCTCACCCTCCTCAACCTCCCCTCAACCCTCCCTCTCAACCTCCCCCTCACCCTCCTCAACCTCCCCTCAACCCTCCCTCTCAACCTCCCCCACACCCTCCTCACCCTCCTCAACCTCCCCTCTAAAATGTGTATTGAATTAGGGGGAAAAGTTATAATGCCCGAATAGATTTCCTTTCATATTTGATCTGTGGCTTTTTAATCAGTAACATTTTCCAGTTAGTTTCACAGGCCCGTAAGCCTTTTGAGCCCCAATGTAAGTCCACACTACTTCTCACACTAATGAAAAAGGACTGTGTTTTTTCACCCCTCATCAACAACTTTAAGGTTTAAAGGGCAATTCTGGCACTTTTCAAGCACTTATTCATCATCTACAGCACCAAACTAGTTTCTACATACACTGAGTGTACAAAACATTAGGAACACCTGCTCTTTCCAATATATAGACTTACCAGGTGAACCAAGGTGAAAGCTATGATCACTTATTGACATCACTTGTTAAATCCAATTCAATCAGTGTAGATGAAGGGGAGGAGACAGGTTAAATAAGGATTTTTAAGCCTTGAGACAATCAGAGGGTGAATGGTCAAGACAAAATATTTAAGTACCTTTGAACAGGGTATGGTAGTAGGTGCCAGGAGCACCGGTTTGAGTGTCAAGAACTGCAACGCTACTGGGTTTTTCACGCTCAACAGTTTGAGATGCATGAATACATTGTGCATGTTCATTTATACAGTAATTATTATTCAACATGTCCTCATCTGGGATTTTATATTGAAATGATGCCTAACACACTAAAAAGACCACAAGAAGCTACAGTAATATATTAGCAGATCACATTTGGATGGTGATGGTGTACAGACTTAGAGACAACAGTATCCAGAACCAACAACTGCCCCCCCCCCAAGTGAGAGATGACAGACTTCATCATTCACCACTGCATATAGAACTTTCCATCAAACTAAACATGAGGATGTGTGTGTCTGTTAAATAAAACCAGTCATCAGAATCAAACACAAAGCGTGAGCCATAATTGAAGCCATGGATGATGACAGTTTCATCCTTTCTACTGACATATTTGTGTGTTTGACTCCGAACCAACTCAAATGCCACAGCAATGAGGCTTCAGAGGTATGTTTACCTTTCTTTACAACATAGTTTATATTCATGAGAGACTATCATTTCTCAGTGTCTACTGTTTCCATAGTGAAGATTCAGAACTCACGCATCAGGACGCGTCAATCAAGAGTACATAGAGACAGAGAGAGGGATAGAGAAAGAGTCTTAATGATGAAACATACAACATTATAATCAACATTGACATTTGGAGGACTTTGCACAAGTCCTCAAGACTGCACAAACTGGAATTGGGACTTCTGCTGTGCTAGGGCACAGAGACCTACTAAAAAATCAAATCACATACATATTTAGCAGATGTTAGTGCGGGTGTAGCGAAATGCTTGTGTTCCTAGCTCCAACAGTGCAGTAGTATCTAACAATTCACAACAATACACACAAATCTAAAAGTAAAAGAATGGAATTAAGAAATATATAAATATTAGGACGAACAATGTCGGAGTGGCATTGACTAAAATACAGTAGAATAGAATACAGTATATACATATCAAATGAGTAAAGCAGTATGTAAGCATTATTCAAGTGACTAGTGTTCCATTTGCTGGTATTAAGGACACATTGGATGAGAATTAGAAAATGATATAGAGATTAGCACAAATATTTATTCCAAGGCATGATGGGTAGAAGTGCTCTAATTCCTGTGGTGGGATCATGTGTAAAGGGGCATGGCATCCCAAAGCCCAATAGTTTAAAAGGCGTTCCGTGGAGAGACCACTCTGTGCACCAGACGGGCTCTGTAGAGAAACCTGGACTGCATCTCGGTCTGTTTCATGTGGAACAGTACAGCAAATACAATAATAAACAGCATTTCCAGTTACTAGGGTTAGTGCAATCAATTTCCCAGTTTGTTGTTGTTGTTCTTTGAATTGCCAAATGGGTGAGCTAAAGTGTACCCTCCACTCAGACAGGCACGTGAACTCTTACTTCATCTGTCTTCATCCCTTACACATGTCAATCAATCAATCAATAAATCAAATCTATTTATTTTACATCAGCTAATGTCACAAAGTGCTGTACAGAAACCCAGCCTTAAACCCCAAACAGCAAGCAATGCAGATGTAGAAGCATGGTGTCTCAATGCAATTACGGGCAGACAACTGGACCATAGTTATGGTGAAATAGACCTCCACAGAAGACGGCCAAATAATGTAAAAATGAACAAAAGCTCCAAAAACACCCAAATACGTCCTTTTAGAAACGGACACGCTCAGTATAGAGATTTAGATCTTTAGATGTTGTACACATAAAATTGTGTCACTCCGAATATGATCTGCCACATTATATTCCATGTTGTGCTACTCAAGCTGTTTTCTATACAGAGCTATGATTGTTTGTATATACAGTTGAAGTCGGAAGTTTACATACACCTTAGCCAAATACATTTAAACTCAGTTTTTCACAATTCCTGACATTTAATCCTAGTAATAATTCCCTGTCTTAGGTCAGTTAGGATCACCACTTTATTTTAACAATGTGAAATGTCAGAATAATAAGTTGAGACAATGATTTATTTCAGCTTTTATTTCTTTCATCACATTCCCAGTGGGTCAGAAGTTTACATACACTCAATTAGTATTTGGTAGAATTTCCTTTAAATTGTTTAACTTGGGTCAAACGTTTCGGGTAGCCTTCCACAAGCTTTCCACAATAAATTGGGTGAATTTTGGCCCATTCCTCCTGACAGAGCTGGTGTAACTGAGTCAGGTTTGTAGCCCTCGCACACGCTTGCTCGCACACGCTTTTTCAGTTCTGCCCACAAATTGTCTATGGAATTGAGGTCAGGGCTTTGTGATGGTCACTCCAATACCTTGACTTTGTTATCCTTAAGCCATTTTGCCACAACTTTGGAAGAATGCTTGGGGTCATTGTCCATTTGGAAGACCCATTTGCAACCAAGCTTTAACTTCCTGACTGATGTCTAGAGATGTGGCTTCAATATATCCACATCATTTTCCTTCCTCATGATGCGATCTATTTTGTAAAGTGCACCAGTCCCTCCTGCAGCAAAGCACCCCCACAACATGATGCTGCCACACCCGTGTTTCATGGTTGGGATGGTGTTCTTTGGCTTGTAGGCCTCCCCCTTTTTCCTCCAAACATAACGATGGTCATTATGGCCAAACAGTTCTATTTTTGTTTCATCAGACCAGAGGACATTTTTCCAAAAAGTACGATCTTTGTCCCCATGTGCAGTTGAAAACCGTAGTCTGACTTTTTTATGGCTGTTTTGGAGCACTGGCTTTTTCCTTGCTGAGCGGCCTTTCAGGTTATGTCGGTATAGGTCTCCTTTTACAGTGGATATAGATACTTTTGTACCTGTTTCCTTCAGCATCTTCGCAAGGTCCTTTGCTGTTGTTCTGGGATTGATTTGCACTTTTCACACCAAAGTACGTTCATCTCTAGGAGACAGAACGCATCTCCATCCTGAGTGGAATGACGGCTGCGTGGTCCCATGTCTGTCTGTAAACAATTGTTGGAAAAATTACTTGTGTCATGCACGAAGTAGATGTCCTAACTGACTTGCCAAAACTATAGTTTGTTAACAAGAAATTTGTGGAGTGGTTGAAAAACAAGTTTTAATGACTCCAACCTAAGTGTATGTAAACTTCCGACTTCAACTGTATACATGTTTTATTTTTGCCTTCATACTGCAGAAAGTCAAATCGCTAAAAAAAGTGTCTTGATACAGTTCCATTTATTCCATTCCTTACAATGAGCTGGAATCTCCTATTGCTCCTCCGATCAGCCTTCTCTGCTTCAGGAGTGTCTAGCTGATTCAGAAGTTATCTCAACATATTCTCTACAAGCCTGAGATCTCATCAGTTTGATATGAGAAGGACGGGGGCCCAATCAGTGAATACTAGAGACAATGTCTTAATGTACGTCAACGTCCATTCTTCTTATCAGTAGTTGTTATAATATACAGAAGTTAACCCCACAGTGGTCTCAGTAATCCTTCAGACTAGAGACGGATGAACTAAACCCCAGGTGAGATTACCCTGGCAGTGTGAATACAGGTCACGTAACAGTCTGCTATTGGTCCAATGATACTGGGAGGAAATAGCTAAAGTAGAGGGGCTGAGCGGAGGACTTCCTTTTTTCTAACTGAGAACAGGCATCAGGTAAATCACAGGTTCAGTTTTGATGGACATGGCCTTGGAATGGTAATAGAACCCAGAACCCAGTACCCCAAAGCATTCTGTGACTATTTGCCTATGGTAAAAAAAAAATAGCTATAGTGCATAAATACAGCAATGTGACTTCGATTGAACTGAACATTAGGAGTAGGCTTCATCTGTTTCCATACATTTAAAGGGTGACTGCACTTCCTGATTTGGCCTCGTTTTAGATTTGGTTCATTAGGAAATGCCACCGGCCATGAATTAAAACAGATTCAAATTCTAGAGGAATTCAAACGTGAGTTGGTTTTGGGGTGTGGTTTGTTGTGGGTGTCTCTTGTGTGTGTTCGCAGGTGGGACAAGTTAGTCAAATTATTTCACAAATTTTGACATGGCAAAATCGGTTTGACTTTGGATAGCTTTTTTTAACTACACCGTATTCAAAAGATTAGCCAGCTGGCTCTATGGCTGGTTATGGAGCTGGACTTGTCATAAGCATTGATTTAGAGAAGACTAAATCAGATCTACAGATATGCATCTGTTGGTCACAGACACCTTAAAAAAAAGGTAGGGTCGTGGATCAGAAAACTAGACAGTATCTGGTGTAACCACCATTTGCCTCATGCAGTGCAACACATCTCCTTCACATAGAGTTGATCAGTGTGACACTGCATTCACACGGATTTGCACGAACTGGGTAGTTCAGATTTGTCACTTTAAGCCAAAATATATCATAATTTGACTAAAACTATTCCTTTAATTGACTTAAATTGTTGTGTAACATCATGGGTAAGCTCTGGCCATCATCTTTCAGCTTCAAAAAGTGGATTTCTACTTGTGCGGGCGTTTAAGAATGAAATTACATTCTAATCAGCTTGGATTTGGGATGTTGACGTAGAGAAAAATGAATGGTGATATCCTCTTCACTTTCACTATCTGCTTTGCATTGTTACTATAAGTTCATCAGACCAGGTAACTGTCAAAATAAAGGAAACACTTGCGTAAATGAGGGATACAAAGTATATTGAAAGCAAGTGCTTCCACACTGTTGTGGTTCCTGAGTTCATTAAGCAATTAACATCCCATCATGCTTAGAGTTATGTATAAAAAGGCCCAGTTGCCCATTATTTTGGCTACCATGGCTAGAAGAAGAGATTTTAGTGACTTTGAAAGAGGGGTCTCAAAGGAGCATAGGGAGTTTAAAGTGTGTGTGTGTGTGTGTGTGTGTGTGTGTGTGTGTGTGTGTGTGTGTGTGTGTGTGTGTGTGTGTGTGTGTGTGTGTGTGTGTGTCTCAGTCACCAGATCTCAACCCAATTGAACACGTATGGGAGATTCTGAAGCGGCGCCTGAGACAGCGTTTTCCACCACCATCAACAAAACACCAAATTATTTGATTTCTCGTGGAAGAATGGCATCGCATCCCGCCAATAGAGTTCCAGACACTTGCAGAATCTATGCCAAGGAGCGTTGAAGTGGTTCTGGCGTTGAAGTGGTGGCCCAATGCCTTATTAACACTAGAACCACTAATGATGGGTTAAGAATAAACATATTAGACCAGAGAGACGTAGAGCTGCAGCTCACGTTTCAAGTGGTTTGAACTCTGAATCTCAGCACGAGGCAGAGACGATAAAGTCACCTCCCGGACAATCATTGGTACAGCTGATTAGTTGTCCTAAGTAAAGTATCTAGAAAAGCAAAGTTAAGTGGGACCATTCTACTACTCTTTCCAAACCATCATATTACGCTACTCTCATCATCCCATTGGGAACCATCGACACGGCTGGCTGGCCTATCTTCAAAGAAGCATCTTCCAGAGCGAATGGAAGGAGAATAAACTTGTAGTTCTCTTCAGGACTACATGACAAGTCACCGGATACCAGAAAACTTTAGAGGAGAACAACAGAGAAACCCCTTTTGGACAATCAGAGCCTTACAAGCGCGCCGCGAAAAGGCCCAACCCCCTTTCCAAGGTGGCCCGGTTCAGAGATAGTTACATGGTGAACCAAGGCATTTGCATGTAAATACATTCATGATTTCTTATTCCAAGCGGGTGGCGGTTCGTATGCAAAGTATAAGTGAGAGTAGTTTCTAAAAGTACCAACGTTAAGTGTCTCTGTCCCTCTCTCTCTCTCGCCCTCTCCATGTCTTTTGTAACAAGCAGCCATATTGTTGTCAGTCCGCTAGGGACCTGTTTTTAATGTATTAAGTGTAGTATGTTTATCTCATGTTACCATTTAGTTAGCTAGTAAATAAATAATTAAACTAATTTGTGTAGTACTGAATCATAAGTAAAGCCCGGGTTTTTGCAGATACAAGGAGGTTACGACTGTTCAGAATGATGATATGATACGAGGTTATGACTAATAAGTTGACTGTTTATAGATTTAATAGCTAAAGACGTTTAGAGTTTAATTAGGGAGATGGTAACTCTTTAAAGAACCGCTCTCGTGGTGCCCCAAATTAATTGTTGCATGATTAATTTAATCGAGTAACAATTAAACATAGTTAGTTGATATGATAAATAACAGTGATCAGATTAATGTTAGAAGTCAAGTCACAACACCTATTCCTAACTTAATCCGCAAAGACAATGAGCTGTAGGACGTTGGTACCCAGCCAGGCGCTAATGCGTCTCTCTCTCCAGATAGCCTTTCCATTTGCCAAAAACAAAATATGTTATATATAGTATTATTGAACATTAATATTATTGTTATTGTTATTAGTATTATTATTCTATATAATTCTAAGCTTTTCTATTCTATTTGATTTCATGCAATAGGTTGGTGTGGATGCACTCGACCAGATGCCAAGACTGTACTGTAAAAGGAGGTACTCACTGCTGGCCCGTTGCGGTGTTCTACAACGTGCTCAACATGGCTGTATCAACGCGCACATTGTACACGTTGTACAAGCAATGCCTTGACAAGACAGTCAGCAGGAGAGATTTCAACATGGATCTGGCATGTGAGATTTGTGAGAAACACAAGGCAGCAGGTCCTGCTCTCCCTCTTCCCTATGCACCACAGCTCCCACTCGGGAAAAAGAAGACACAATGTCAAGTCCGCAGGTGCACACGAAACAAGGCCCATGAAAACTGTGTGCAGTGCAACCGATTAGCTTTGTGCTGACTGTGTCTGATACAATACAGTGTCCGATACAATCTAACTAACAACTGTTTTTATATCAAAACCATTCATCATGGGGTGACAGGGGGAGCAGGGCTGCAAAATGCAATCATATCACACAATTATACCATTTATAAAATGGTTATATACACTGAGTGTACAAAACATTAGGAACATCTTCCTAATATTGAGTTGCACCCGCCTTTTCCTTTAGAACAGCCTATTATTCATCTGTGGAAGGACTCTACAAGGTGTCGAAAGCGTTCCACAGGGATGCTGGCCCATGTTGACCCCAGTGCTCCCCACATTTGTGTCAAGTTGGCTGGATGTCCTTTGGGTGGTTGACTATTCTTGATACACACGGAAAACTGTTGAGCGTGAAAAACCCAGCAGCGTTGCAGTTCTTGACACACTCAAACCGGTGCGCCTGGCACCTACTAGCATACCCTGTTCAAAGGCACTGAAATATTTTGTTCTACCCATTCTCCCTCTGAATGGCACACGTACACAATACGTCTCAATTGCCTCAAGGCTTAAAAATCCTTCTTTAATCTGTCTCCTCCCCTTCATCTACACTGATTGAAGTGACATCAATAAGGGATTATAGCTTATATATATATATATATATATAATTTGTATTTCTCTATATTTTTTAATTAAGCTAAAAAATTTGTGAAAATGTACTAATTATCCAATGGAGGCGCAAAAAAAATGTGTTTGAATCCGCTGTTTTAATTTGCTTCATGGCTCAGGTGATCAAGTGTAGGCTACGGCGAAAAGATGTTTGGATCAGTCGTGACTCAAAGAGGAAGAACTTTGGAGTGTTTCTGATTAATAAAGAATGCCATGCTGGTGGGTGGTAACATTTAAATTAAACCCAGCCCAGAAAATAAACGTAGACTGATTTGTACTAGGACGTCATCTCATAGGGGAAACACACGGCACTGGAATGGAAAATATCCTATGTTACCACTTCGGATTTCCCAACATCACGCCCAAATATATCCTACTTTGACTAAAACGGTGACTTATTGACTTCAATCGTTGTGCAACATCATGGGTAAGCTGTGGGCATAATTTTTAAATTGAAAAAAGTTAGCTTCCAATCTTGTGCACCTCTAACCGGATACTGTACAGTCAAGTGAAAACATATAGCCTACATTCCAAAGTAATCCTAAACTGCTAAGCACAACACTGAAAACCTACCACAAGAGAAAATAAATAACTTTGAACAATAGTTGATATTCTCTTTATACAACCCAGCCGAGGTCAGTGAAGACAAGTTCCCTTAGCTTCAACCTTGACATGAGCAGCATGCTATTAACTAGCAGTGGTTCTGGTTTAAATCAACACACAAAAGTCACAGAATATTCTGTAGCACACAGACTGATGACTTAACTTTATAAGATCAGATGACAAAAAAAGACACTGAGACAATGAAAGCTGATGGATTCAATTTTCCTCACAGGATCAAAATAATGTAGAAGACCATACCCAACTCTGTCACATCAAGCCCAGTCAGAAACCTGGAGTGACTCTCTGGCATTCCCTGCACATTTCTACCACGCATGAGTGTCGTCATTAGACAATAACAATGGAGTGGATTCACAGTGTTCCTCATTCCTGAACCGCCACAATTCCCACTACAAGGAGAGACTTGGACCAGAATCAGAGTTGAGACCACATGGTAGCCTAAGTCAGTCGACTCAGGAGGAATAGTTTAGAAACGTGTCTGAAATCCCCCTGTGTGAAACCCTAAGAAGCCCACCTTTACTATTCATATAGTATTGTATTGTATCCCAAGTAAATTACGTCAAATTCAAATTGCAGGTGATACCTGTGTCAGTGGCCAGGGTACTGTGTTTTGAGGCATGCATTTGTACACCCATAACTTTCAACACAAGAGGGAACCTTCACTCAGTTCACGCCAAAGCAACAGATATTGGCCTGCTACTGCAGCATGGCACTCACAGAGCCTGCTGTTCTAAATATGGACATGTGGGTGTAATAAAATAAACTGAATTGAAAATATATGTAATTTAAAACAAACTGTGGACATTTGACAGTTTCCGTACTGAAATGATATACTCTGGACTCCATAAACTGTAGCTGAAAAGGACCTCCCGTCTGGTTTTCAGAGTTTCCCTCTCCAGGCTGACCACAGTTGAGCAAGACCAGTAGTCCCCCGGTCATGTGTATGGACTGAAACTCCAGCCTTTCAGCTGCAACGCTAAAGCAATGGCATGTATCACACATTACAGTGCCACCAATCCATCCAAAAGTTCTATTGCACAATTCTCTTGTCTGTTGTTTCCCAACGTTTTCTAAAATAGCAACTTCTTCACTGAAATAGAATATGAGTTTCGGTGTGTCTGTTGGAATCAAAACAATATATGTATCTGCTTAGGACATAACATCATATAAGCCATTGCTATTGGAATCAGACATGTACGCTAACGATGGCCTAAGTCTGTCATTCCAACCAGAGCCCAAACTACGAATCAGGTTACAGTAGCGAGGTAACTTTGGTCAACTCTGTGTTCAACTCGGGATAACCGTTCATACGAAAGTGGCTCACCTTTTAGCCAGGTACATTTCTATGGCAATGAATCCTTCAGAACTAACCAACTCCGGGGCAGGCTGACTTGCGTCATCATCCCCTTCATTTGAGGAAGACGACTGATTCAATATTTAATAAATCAAAACCTTTTGTGTGTTAAAAATAGTAAAATACCTATCACATTCCACATGTAGTAATGACAGGATGCATTTGAATGTTTACGCAAAGTGAATCTTTTGTATGACTTTAATAGAATCATTTAATTGACAGAAATACGGTTCTTGTGCATTGATAAACACACTGAAGCACATCAGACGGCATTAACGGTGCAGTTCTAATAGCCTATTTCACAGTTCTAATAGCCTATTTCACAGTTCTAATAACCTATTTCACAGTTCTAATAGCCTATTTCACAGTTCTAATAGTATATTTCCCAGTTCTAATAGCCTATTTTGCAGTTCTAATAGCCTATTTCACAGTTCTAATAGCCTATTTCACAGTTCTAATAGTATATTTCCCAGTTCTAATAGCCTATTTCGAAGTTCTAATAACCTATTTCACAGTTCTAATAACCTATTTCACAGTTCTAATAACTTATTTCACAGTTCTAATAACCTATTTCACAGTTCTAATAACCTATTTCACAGTTCTAATAACTTATTTCACAGTTCTAATAGTCTATTTCACAGTTCTAATAACAGTTCTAATAACCTGTTTCACAGTTCTAATAGTCTATTTCACAGTTCTAATAACCTATTTCACAGTTCTAATAACCTATTTCACAGTTCTAATAGCCTATTTCAAAGTTCTAATAACCTATTTCACAGTTCTAATAACCTATTTCACAGTTCTAATAACCTATTTCACAGTTCTAATAGTCTATTTCACAGTTCTAATAACCTATTTCACAGTTCAAATAACCTATTTCACAGTTCTAATAACCTATTTCACAGTTCTTATAGCCTATTTCACAGTTCTAATAACCTATTTCACAGTTGTAATAGCCTATTTCACAGTTCTAATAGCCTATTTCACAGTTCTAATAACCTATTTCACAGTTCTAATAGTCTATTTCACAGTTCTAATAGCCTATTTCACAGTTCTAATAACCTATTTCACAGTTCTAATAACCTATTTCACAGTTCTAATAGTCTATTTCACAGTTCTAATAACTTATTTCACAGTTCTAACAGTCTATTTCACAGTTCTAATAACCTATTTCACAGTTCTAATAACCTATTTCACAGTTCTAATAGTCCATTTCACAGTTCTAATAACCTATTTCACAGTTCTAATAACCTATTTCACAGTTCTAATAACTTATTTCACAGTTCTAATAGTCTATTTCACAGTTGGGACACCTTCGAGATACAATCCCGCTAACGGGATTGGTTGGACAACAACCAGTGAGATAGCACGGCGCGATATTCAAAACAAAATAATCTCGAAATTAAAATTCAAGTATTATACGCCATTTTAAAGATACTCTACTCGTTAATTCAATCACATTGTCCGATTTCAAAAAGGCTTTACGGTGAAAACAAAACATTAGATTATTTTAGCATAGCACCTCAGCAACAAAAAAAAAGCCTATTTCCAAGCACGATAGCCATCACAAAACCAGATATACAGCTAAAATTAAGCACTAACCTTTGATAATCTTCATCAGATGACACTCCTAGGACATCATGTTAGACACTACATGCATATTTTGTTCGATCAAGTTTATATTTATATCCAAAAACCCAATTTTTACATTGGCGCGTGACGTTCAGAAAATGTTTTCTCCCCATAACCCCCGGTGAATAGGCACATTTAATTTACAGAACAACTCATAAACGTTGATAAAAATGTATAACAATTATTTAAAGAATTAGAGATAATCTACTCCTTTATGCAACCACTGCGTCAGATTTCAAAATAACGTTACGGAAAAAGCACATTGTTCAATATTCTGAGTACAGAATTTAGCCTTCAATGCTAAGCTATACAGTTAGCATATAACCACGGCGTCGACAAATCTCTAACAATATGTTCAAAATATTTACTTACCTTTGTTGATCTTCGGCGGAATGCACTCGGATGGGCACCCACTTCCACAAGAAATGTTCATTTGTTCGGCAAAGTCCATCATTTATGTCCAAATACGTCCGTTTTGTTGACCCATCCAGAACACTTTACAATGCCATGTGGCGTGGACGCAAATCCATAGACGAAATGTTCAAAGTTCCATTACCGTTTGTAGAAACACGTCAAACGATGTTTGCAATCAATCCTTTAGGGTATTTTTTTACGTAAAATTGCGCTAATTTTACAACAATAGGTATTCATCCCAGAAGAAAAATTAAAAAACAACGAAGTCACGTGCACGCGCGTCATAAGACACCTGTCCTCAGACTGGCCAGTGATTGACTGAGCCACAATTTTCTGCCCGGTAACAGGTGACGTATGAAACCAGTTCCTAAAGATTGTTGACAGCCAATGGAAGAGTTAGGAGGTGCAACGTAAATCCTATGTCTCTGTAGTTTTCCAAGGGATTCAAAACAAAAACTACATTTCTAATTTCTCCCATTTCCTGATTCAATTTTTCTCAGGTTTTTTGCCTGCCATATGAGTTCTGTTATACTCACAGACACCATTCAAACAGTTTTAGAAACGTCAGAGTGTTTTCTATCCAAATCTACTAATAATATGCATATTATATTTTCTGGGCCAGAGTAGTAACCTGTTTAAATTGGGTACGTTTTTCATCCGGCCGTGAAAATACTGCCCCCTAGCCCCAACAGGATAACCTATTTCACAGTTCTAATAACCTATTTCACAGTTCTAATAGCCTATTTCACAGTTCTAACAACCTATTTCACAGTTCTAATAGCCTATTTCACACCACAGCCTGCTGAATTTCTAAGATTACTTTTCTTTTGCGTTGATTTTGGCAAAATTGTAAAATGCGGCATTGACTCATCCGTGTTCTGTTATTGTTTCTGTGGGGCGTTGCGCAGCATGGCAAAAAAATGATCTTCTATCGCGCGTGCAGGGATATCAGAGGGGAAAAAACAGAGTTGTTTTCAGTAAGCGCTTTGTTGTTGTAATATCGCAAACGGATGTGGCAGTTTCACCGTTAAGGATTCCAGTTTTAAAGCAAATTTCCTGCAATTCTACACCTTTTGCCATGGCTTATGCCGTGTTGTTATGCTGAGTGACTCAAACTTTAACAAAATCAGTGGGAGTCCCCTGGTGGTCAGGGCACCTGGGCAAGTGCCCTGCGGACCCAGTCGGCAATCCGGCCCTGCTCTTAGGGAAACCCCATGCAGCAGTTATCAGACATATGTGACTATCACAACGTGGGTTTTGTCTCACTCTCCACCCAGGAGGAACATCTAACACAGGGCTGTCCTGACTGACAGGCAGAGATACCCCCTAACCCTGTTGTCAAACACAGAACCTCCCCAGCAGATACACACAGACAACAGTTTGCTTAGCCTATGCGTCAGATTTGACCCCTGAGGTAGTGACGTCGATGTATATTTGACCTACAGAAAGGAGTCTGCAATTAGCCATAATTAGCCATGGAAAACAGCATTACCTATTCAAACAACTTTAGCACTTCTGGATGGATGTCCTGAATGAATTGCAATATACATTTACACATGACTGAGAGCCAGTTGTCAGGTTATCAGATGCACTTAAATCTTTAATGAACCACTTGCTTTTTAATAAAACTAATAGTGGCATTTCATCTGGTCTCAATTCCATTCAAATTTGGAATATAAAGCCATTTTGCTTTTTTCTTGTTTGCGGAGCCCTTTGAAGTTTGATAATGAATGAAACCTGTTCAGGAATAGGCGCTGTTCATCCAAAGGGAACAAACGATGTATAAATGAGAGAGTGAGAAACGAAGGGAAACCACTTCCGCGCCTTGTTAAGCATTGTTGGGTGGCATCAGGCCACTCTGGGGGACAGACCCTCACTGATCTGAACCACATGTATGTGGGAACATGAATCACACATGTATGTCCTTACAGACAATGGCATAATTATGTTGCCACTAACCATTGTATAATGCTATCCGACCATAGTGAAACAAATCATCTTTCATTTATTTGACAAGACACATAGTATGGGCCACCTAAGGCTACTAGTGATGTGGGAAAAAATCGATACAGTAGAGTATCACAATATTATTTTTGGCGATTTTATATCGATACTGTGACTCCGTGTATCGAATTGTACAAATAAAATAGTAGTTGCTAGGTAGTTAACATTAGCTATTGCTAGTCAGCCGTACCTGCACCAAAACTTTAAAAAAAAACAACAACAACAACAAAAATGGTGTGCCAACATGTTTTAAGTACTCTTATCTCCCAAAACGTGTTTTCTCATGGCTCTCTCTTATTCCTCTGCAGCAGACATATAGTGAGAAATATGTTTGGAACATCAAATCACAATAAAATTGCAGTATCGAATTGCAATACAAATAAAAAACATGACATGGCACCTAAGTATCGTGACAATATAGTATTGTGAGGTCCCTGGCAATTCCCAGCCCTTAAGGCCATCCACAGTCCACTGAAAGAAGAATCACCTCACTGCTAACTTGAAGACAACCTGATTAATCTCTGAAGTCACACACATTGAACAGTTCATTACTCGTCCAAGACTGTCCCAACCCAGAGTCTCCCTCACCTAGTTACTGTAGTCTGTACTCTCTCTCTCTCTCTCTCTCTCTCTCTCTCTCTCTCTCTCTCTCTCTCTCTCTCTCTCTCTCTCTCTCTCTCTCTCTCTCTCTCTCTCTCTCTCTCTCTCTCTCTCTCTGTCTCTCTCTCTCTCTCTCTCTCTCTCTCTCTCTCTCTCTCTCTCTCTCTCTCTCTCTGTCTCTCTCTCTGTCTGTGACTTGCAGGGTCTACGAAGGCCCAGTTGAGAAAGCAGACCTCTGCAGCACTGAGCACTAAGGAGACACTGAGTCTGTGCCTGTATTGTCTACACATATATTGGCTCTTGTCTTGCATAAAAAGAGAAAAGCAAGACACCGCAGGATGAAGGAACACAACAAAACCAGAAGAGTAAGAACAACCGAGGATATGAGACATTTTTATGAAAGGCAGTATCCATTTCATTCCTCTGTGAAAAATGGCACACGTGTCATGGCGTTCACTGAAACAAACAGTAAGTAGCGAACTACAACTGACTCAGATCTTCTGGATAATATAATCTCATAATATAATCTCATAATATAATCTCATAATATAATCTCATAATATAATCTCATAACGATGTGTCAAACCCAACATGAGGTCCTCCTAAGGCTTGTTGGCCTCTGATCAGACAAACACTAATCTGGAACAAAGCTAGCCACTTGGCTCCATATTAAACCATATATTTATCTAGGAGCATCCTGTGGAGTTAGATAAACTCTACACACTCAGAGCTAGGGGTAAGACAGTAAACATTTTGGAGTAGCCATAATATTAGCATCTTTATTTATTATTCTGCTACATGAGCAGTCCAAAGTAAAAGGTCAAGGAAATGAACTTGGAGAGAGTGGATACAGGCTCACAGTATCGTGTCAATGCAGAATGTAGTCCAACAGATTGAACTCAGAAAATCGTTCCTCTATGATCTCAGGGGGATGACCAAACTCATACTAAACCGACCAACACTTACGTTTCAAGTTGACTATTGAATAGTAGATGCCTTCATTAAGCTTGTGCATGCTTGCACACCCAGACACCATGGCTCCCTTCTCAAAACCACCAAAACCTCTTCCCCTTCTCTATACCTTTGGGGTTCAGTTCCTCTTCTTCACAGCAGCTCACTCTGAATAAACCTGGATTTCTGAAGTGCTAAAAACCACAACAGGAGTGATTAATAGCCCCCTGCGTCTCCAGACTAGTAATATAAACCAGTTAGCCAGTCACAACCCATTCCAACTGCTATCTCTCACTGGTGACAGGTCTGACCACAGGGTGAGCCCCACAGACAGACAGTGTAGGAGATAGAACAGTATCACACCCCTGGTTCCCATTAGAGCCAGGGACAGGAGTGAGAGAGTGACGCCTGCCCCCTACACCACAGACAGAGGAAATGACTGGGAATCACAGAGCGCTCATTTCCTGTGACCGCAAGGCCAAGGGCAGACAACAGTGTCAGAGCAAGCAATGCAGGTCGCCATGCAAGCTGTTCACAATATGTTAACCATGGTATCAGCAGCTGGGATGTAGCTTTGGCAGGAAACAAATGATCCTCACTGAATCAACTTCTATATAATCATCACACGTCTTGTCTAAAGAGTCTAGACTGGAGCTAATGGAACCCAAAAACTTTGCATTCTTGAAAGTTTCATGCTTTCTCTAGTACACATTTTCCCCCGAACAATCTATTTACTCACTAAACCGGTGCACAATCACTAGCAGAAAAGTGAAGACATAGCCTATCCCATGTGAGAAATGGAATGTGTAGAGAGATTGATTCCAGTTCATTCCCAGGAGTCTGGTCCGTTGCGTGGCCTGGTGCTGAGGCCAGAGTGGAGCCAGACTGAGGTCTCACACACCACACACACTGACACAGCAGCCCCCCGAGGCCCCCCCCCCCCCCCCCCCCCCAGACGCCAGCCCCCTGCAGACGGGAGGTCAGCTATACCTGGCCCGGTGAATTCCTGCACCCTCAGCAGACTAAAGAGCAACGTTTACAGTGAATTTACACAAACCATAACCACAAGCCCTCTTGACTAAAGCTCCCCTCCTGGACCTAATTGAGAAAACAAAGCGGACAAATTTAAATGGCGTACGTACTTTGGGTGCTGGAGAAAATAAAAGGAGTAAGCGGTGAGTCAAAAAACAGATGTTGAACACACATCAGCAGAAGCAGCACTCCTTTCTGTTCTGCCCCAATCCACCCTACAAGGTTCTCTTCCACTCGGGCCAAGTTACAGTTAGGTATAGTATGCAAACAAGGGGTTGACAGTTGAGGAGAGGTTTATCAGTTTTAGGCATTAGCTGCTCACTTGTTGATGCAGTACAGAGGAAAAAATAAATGCGTATCATATCCACTTGAAGCTGAGCTAAACCATGGTTTACACTATACTACATGTATACAGTCTATGAGTCAGGCACCTGGAGATGTGATAAACCATGGTTTACATTACATGTATACAGTCTATGAGTCAGGCACCTGGAGATGTGCTCATTCGGAATCCTTGTGAGACAGAACCCTCGGTGGATAACTCTCCCCTCTCTGCCTCCTACCTAACAGTGAGACAGAACCCTGCGGTGGATAACTCTCCCCTCTCTGCCTCCTACCTAACAGTGAGACAGAACCCTGCGGTGGATAACTCTCCCCTCTCTGCCTCCTACCTAACAGTGAGACAGAACCCTGCGGTGGATAACTCTCCCCTCTCTGCCTCCTACCTAACAGTGAGACAGAACCCTGCGGTGGATAACTCTCCCCTCTCTGCCTCCTACCTAACAGTGGCAGGTGTGCAGGGACTCCATTAAAATCATGATGAAGATGTAGATTAAGACTACTCGGGACTAGCAAAACGTGACAGAAACTTGTGAGAGGTCTAGTATCCTATTTGATGGACATTTAAAAACCAAAGCATATAAACATTTACAATAAAACATGCAATTATAAAGCAGAGTTCATGGCACTAAGAAAGTGTGTCTAGGCAACTGTCTGTCCATGACCTGATGAGACATATCCTGTTTAGATGTGAGTCAAACATCACACATATAATATCATCTTACTACTCAACTAAATATATGTCACAAAAATAGTTTAAATACCAAGAGACTTTGCTCGCTATTTTATTCCCTGGTGAGTCATCTATTGTTTTCGTCTGACAGACATGAATAAGTCATAAGTAACAAAAATGCCTTGTGCACACATTTTCTCAATATGTCACATAACGCTGCTGCTACTCTCTGTTTATTATCTATGTATAGTCACTTTATAATTACCTGGACTAACCTGTACCCCCGCACATTGACTCTGTACCGGTACCCACTATATCCATGTATAGCCTCGCTACTGTTATTTTACTGCTGCTGTTGAATTATTTGTTACTTCTATTTTTTATCTTCTATTTTTTACTTAACACTTATTTTTCTTAAAAACTTCTTAAAGCATTGTTGGTTAAGGGCTTGTAAGTAAGCATTTCACTGTAAGGTCTACACCTGTTGTATTCGGCGTATGTGACAAATAAAATGTGATTTGATAGTGTTGTTTGTCGGGAGGGAAAAATGTCAATAGGACAGTGTTTAATTTTGGCCTTGTCTTTTTTGCTTAGCAACATATGCCAAATAGCCTTCTAGGAGGTAGGATAAATGAGTTAGCCAGGTAGGATCAATGAGTTAGCCAGGTAAGATCAATGAGTTAGCCAGGTAGGATAATGAGTTAGCCAGGTAGATCAATGAGTTAGCCAGGTAAGATCAATGAGTTAGCCAGGTAGGATAATGAGTTAGCCAGGTAAGATCAATGAGTTAGCCAGGTAGGATAATGAGTTAGCCAGGTAGATCAATGAGTTAGCCAGGTAAGATCAATGAGTTAGCCAGGTAGGATAATGAGTTAGCCAGGTAGGATCAATGACTTAGCCAGGTAACTTGCTTAATGTTCTGAAATAACGTAGCTTTATATATATATATATATAACATTTGCATGGTCTCATTGACTCAATAACCAAAAACACATATCTAAGTTTAGCTTTCTGTCACGCCCTGATCTGTTTCACCTGTCCTTGTGATTGTCTCCACCCCCTCCAGGTGTCACTTATTTTCCCCAGTGTATTTATCCCTGTGTTTCCTGTCTCTCTGTGACAGTTCGTCTTGTATGTTTCCAAGTCAACCAGCGTTTTCCCGTTCTCCGGCTTTTTGCATTCTCCTTTTTCTCCTTTTTCTAGTCCTCCCAGTTTTGACCATTGCCTGTTTCTGGACTTTGTACCCGCCTGCCTGACCATTCTGCCTGCCTTGACCACGAGCCTGTCTGCCACTCTGTACCTCCTGGACTCTGATCTGGTTTTGACCTTTTTGCCTGTCCACGACCATTCTCTTGCCTACCCCTTAGGATTAATAAACATTGTAAGACTCCAACCATCTGCTTCCTGTGTCTGCATTTGTGTCTCACCTTGTGCCTTGATACTTTCTTAATGAACCAGAAAATATATGGTTATTGCTGGGTGTTCTTCAAAGTAAGCTAGTTAACGCATTGATCCTGCTTTGTAGTGTACCTCTCAGGTTCAAAACAACAATATCAGGTTTAGAACAACCTTCACAGTGTGATATCAGGTTCAGAACAACATTCACAGTGTGATATCAGGTTCAGAACAACCTTCACAGTGTGATATCAGGTTCAGAACAATCTTCACAGTGTGATATCAGGTTCAGAATAACCTTCACAGTGTGATATCAGGTTCAGAATAACCTTCACAGTGTGATATCAGTCTGGTACCAAAATACATACAAAGGAGAGAGACATTGAAAGTCAATCAAAGTGTCAAGCCTAAACCAAATGGTACACCTTCCAGAAATGTAAAATATATATGAAAATTATAACAATAGTTTTGAAACTGATAATAAATCATTGCTCCACACCGGTCACGCCGCCTCCCCCACACTGTGACCCGTCTCCTCAGTGAACCGTCCATCCGAGAGGTCCAGATGTGGGGTCACTTGTAGTAACAAAGACAAACCGCCTCCATCTGTTCTCAGGGTGCAACATCTCACCTCTCACCATGATATATGAGGAGGATGTGCCATCACACCTGGCAGGACACACCATCCCAGGAAAGTTAATGCTAACAGAATGCTTCCAGCCAGACGGCAGCTAATGGGAGGGATGGTGAGGTCAGGGAGGAGTGCAGGGTAAAGGCTGAGACTGTCTGATACTCACGATGGGATGGCAGGCTTTGATCAAACTGCTTCACCAATCAAACCTCTGCTATGGTGCACACATACACATGGGCGTACACACGTACACGGACCACCCTGCATATACACACACACACACACACACACACACACACACACACACACACACACACACACACACACACACACACATAGAGAGAGATCATGTTGCTCTGACAGAAGTGGTTTTATGCTGAACCACATGCTTTCTGGAGTTCAAGGGTCAAGTCCACAGTAATCCTTGATCAGTCCTAAACCCCTCCCCCTTGTTGTAAAGCCTCAGTCCTCCATGCTTGTGTTTGGTCATTTCCTCATGGCCTCTGAGCCAGCTCTTCCCTAAGCTCTTGACCTGAGCTCTCCATGGAGCCATCAGAGCAGCTATCACCATTAGACCTGAGGGCTCTAGTCTACACGTTACACAACCACTAAGTAAAACCTTGCTAACGGGATGCCAGTTGTTTGTGTCTATTAGTATGCAGCTTCCTGTTATTGCCATGTGACTTTATAAAGCAGCTACAGCAGTAGGAACAATGGAGAGTGGCAGGGAAGGGAGACAGGGAAGGAAGGAACCATATGGCGCTGGTTATTTGTTCCTTTTTTCTTGGACGGCAGAGAAAGCATGATTGGTGTTAATGTTTATTCTGCCTCAGTTCTCTTAACTACACGCAAGCAGTTCCTCTGTGGCTGAGCATAGTGATAATAGGATACAGACAGATGTGTGAGAGAGAGAGAGAGAGAGAGAGAGAGAGAGAGAGAGAGAAAGAGAGAGAGAGAGAGAGAGGAACACAGAGGGAGGGAGAGAGAGACAGAGAGAGAGAGAGACAGAGAGAGACAGAGCGAGACAGAGAGAGACAGAGACAGAGTGAGACAGAGTGAGACAGGGAGAGAGAGACAGAGAGAGAGACAGAGAGAGAGACAAAGAGAGGGACAAAGAGAGGGACAAAGAGAGAGAGACCGAGGGAGATCAGTGCTCATAAATTGACCGAAAGGATCAAGGCTTTGAAGGTTAATTTCCTTACAATGAAAGACTAATGAATACAGACCGTTAAAGTTAAAACATAGTAGTTATGTGTAAACAGTGCAGGATATGAGAGGAAAGACCATGGATCCACCCTGAGAATCAGCGTAGTGATCAGAATGGTACCATATTGTGTTGAGTTTATTTGAAATTCCTGGGCCTCTACCAACACGATGAAGCGGTGTGGTGGCGCTAACTCACCACAATCTCCTGCAGAGAGCCAAATAAACAACAGCATGAGGAACAACACCAGCGGGACCGGGTTCCAGTCAATACAGGAACCCTAACCATAGAGGTGACAAAGGGTCCCTAGCCCCAGCAGAACCAGCAGACCACTCTCAGAGAGAACTTACAACACCAACAACCGATTCCACAAACCACCCCGCAGCAATCCCCAACCATTAAAACCCTATTAGACATGGTAGGAAATGCTTTGGCTAATTCTATCCTCTCTTTAGCAGTAACCTAGCACTACAGGTCCAATCTACCGTAATCAGGAAGAATGCAGCTGCAGTGATTACACCAAAGCAATACAGTTCTGCTGCAGCTGTTGTATTGAAATTATCATAGAACATAATGAAACAACATTTAATCTCTCTTCACAGGTTTTTTTTCAAGAGAGGTACTGCGTACGATACTTAAACTCTCATGAATCACCTGACGCAGTAATCAGCCTGCTGAGGACGGTCACAGGTGGCTGGTGGCGCCTTAATTGTAGGAGGACGGCTCATAGTAACGGCTGGAACGGAGTTAATGGAATGGTATCAAATACATCAAATACATGGTTTCCAAGTGCTTGATACCATTCCATTCAATCAATTATATTCAATCCATTCCATGAATTCCATTCCATGCCATGCATTCCATTCAATTAATTGCATTACATTCAGTCCATTCCATTCAATCCATTCCATACATTCCATGCATTCATTCCATCCCATTCAGTCCATTCCATTCACTCCATTCCATTTAATCCATTCCATTCAATCCATTCCATTCACTCCATTCCATTCACTCAATTCCATTTAATCCATTCCATTCATTCCATTCCATTCATTCCATTCCATTCACTCGATTCCATTCAACCCATTCCATTTACTCCATTCCATTCACTCCATTTCATTCAATCCATTCCATTTAATCCATTCCATTCCATTCACTCCATTCTATTCACTCCATTCTATTCACTCCATTCCATTCACTCCATTCCATTCAATCCCTTCCATTACATCCATTCCATTCACTCCATTCCATTCAATCCATTCAATTAATTCCATTCCATTCATTCCTTTCCATTCACTCCATTCCATTCACTCCATTCCATTCACTCCATTCCATTCCATTCCATTCAATCCATTCCATTCACTCCATTCCATTCACTCCATTCCATTCCATTCACTCCATTCCATTCACTCCATTCCATTCACTCCATTCCATTCTCTCCTTTCCATTCATTCCATTCCATTCACTCCATTCCATTCACTCCATTCCATTCAATCCATTCCATTTACTCCATTCCATTCAATCCATTCCATTCCATTCACTCCATTCCATTCAATCCATTACATTCACTCCATTCCATTCACTCCATTCCATTCTCTTCTTTCCATTCACTCCATTCCATTCCATTCACTCCATTCCATTCACTCCATTCCATTCAATCCTTTCCATTCACTCCATTCCATTCCATTCACTCCATTCCATTCAATCCTTTCCATTCACTCCATTCCATTCCATTCAGTCCATTCCATTCCATTCAGTCCATTCCATTCCATTCACTCCATTCCATTTAGTCCATTCCATTCCATTCAGTCCATTCCATTCCATTCAATCCATTCCATTCTCTCCTTTCCAGCCATTATTATTGCATGTACATTTTAGTAATTTAGCAGACGCTCTTTTCCCCTCAACAGCCTCCTGTGAGTACAGTGGTGGTGAAACTGTGTTTGTGAAGGAGATATATGGACCCCAGGCATGGAGGAGTCCTGCACTCCCCTTCTCTTACATTGTGGGCTGGGATCCAAATAAGACTCAGCAAGGTGACCTCTCCACTGCACTGTCTCCCCCTATCTCCCTCCCTCCAAATACTATAAGAGAAAGTCTCATTGCACAATGCCCCTACTGCGGTGTGCCTCTGGGCTGTTGTGGGGCCAACTCTTAACATGGTCGAGCTAAAGAGAGCTGGGGGAGTTACTTGTAGTGAGGGACCACACAGATACTGCACAGGGTTCTGGCCCAGAGGTACTGTACTGTACTGTACCACCTTACACGTTGCTCATCCCTCTACCCACATTGCAGATGGAATTGTTGCGCTATCTGACGTCAGACAATGCTGTACCACTGCATTCAAGACAACGTAAGACACACGAACCAAACAGGCACTGCTCTAGCAATGTTGGAAAATGACTGGTGACTGAGAATGATTGTGTTGGGACTTAGGACATTGTGCTAGAGGACAAAAAGTGTACAGTATGAGTACGTTCTAAATGAAATCATTTTCTCCGGAAGCTCCACAGAAATGACCAGTCCAGAATTACAGGACATCTCATGGGTGCATACAGCTTTCCCAAAGGCATGCAGCAATCTAATAAAGGCCTTCGTGATATTTACTCATGAAAAGTTTCTAGGACAATGAAAAGCAGGTGCTCGTTTGCTCAGCATTCAGTCTGAAACTCTCTACCTGCCTGAGGCTGTGGCATGGTTCACTCAAGCCATTCAAAATCTGATATCTTTCTCATTAAGAGCATGTAACCACCATTCTACATCCAAAGCGGAAAAACCAAGGTACCAATAGTAACAATTTATATAGTTTTAAAGGTTATTCATAACTCTTAAACACATTCAATAATCAAGTAAAATATATGTAACTTTTTATGCAGTAGGCAGTAACCTACTATAGTTTATATTCCAAGGCAAACTGCGGGAAAAAAAACATTGTTGTTTTACTTAATGGACAGCAGGTGCCTCCTATCTTAAACATGTGCACCTCTGAAAAAAACACACCAATGTTCATTGTCAGGAAATGAGAAACAAATAGCCTTTTAAAATCACTTATAATGGCAGAGTCATGTTTGAAGGTTTATTTAAAGCTATAACTGCTCCTAAATTGTATTTTCTGTTTGCTTAATTGGGGCAGTTAAAGTTCTCCTCAGAGATTAAAGCACTTAAGAATGTGGATCGGTGGAACACACTGACATAACCATATCCTGATAGTCCAACGGTGGGGCTTGGTGCTGAAATGTCTGTCTGCTCTGTCCATGTTCCCATGCCATGACAGCACAGTAAATGTATGTGCTCTGCTCTGAGCCCCTCCGGTTACTGCTGCAGAGATCTCTAATGGCAATGAGGCATTCCATGCATAGTGTGGTGGCCTGGCCATCTCAGAACCATGGCTTTCATCATCAAGGTAGAAACCGACATTCATTACAATTGATATTTTAGTCATTTAGCAGATGCTCTTATCCAGAGCGGCATACAAGTTAATGCATTCATCTTAAGATAACTAGGTGATACAACCACATTCCACTGCTGCCAGTCCATCTCATCTGGCCCAGAGTGGAGATTAAACTGGGATTTGTTCCTTATCCTTAACAATCCCACCCCACCCACCCTAATCTCAGTTAAAGATGCAATCAGGATCTTAAGCACTTACAAATTCGTAACATATTGTATGAATTGGAATTTGCAAAATATCATATAATTTTAGCCATTTTTTACATAAACTAAATAGATAACGTAGTACACAATTTGATGATGTAGTACACAATCGTGCAGAATCTTCGGGGACCCATTTCGGCTCATGAGCACAACTTTCAAAACTACTGGCTGAAATGATACAAAACCTTTGGAGCATCACTTTAACGAAAATCTGTTAGACCATTTAGCAGACGCTTTTATCCACAACGGCTTACAGTCATGCATGCATACATTTTACATATGGGTGGTCCCGGTTCAGATGCTCGATACCATCTGGCAAAGCATGGTCCGATGCTCAATACCATTTATGTTTCCATAGTCTGTCCAAGAGAGATTACACCCACCCCAGCAAACTACATCTAAGATGGTGTGTGAGGAATTTATACATTAGGGGATGAGGACTTGGTGGGTTAAGTGTTGGCACCACATGCACAATACAAGTTCACAACAAACCACAGGAGGTTGGTGGCACCTTAATTGGGGAGGACGGGCTCATAGTAATGGTTGGCGTGGAATAAGGGGAACGGTATCAAATACATCAAACGCATGGTTTCCATGGTTTCCAGGGGTTTGATTCCTCTCCCTCCGTTCTGGCCCTTATTATGAGCCTCCCCTCACCAGCCTCCTGTGCAACAAACCAATACGGTAAGCAATTTCTTAGGTCTAAAGTGGAATGGATTAATAAAGGAAGAGCTTTCTTGTCAATAACACATAAACTTGTGACCCAGCAAGTGTTGATTCCTAATTTAACTGTCCCCTCTCTCCGTACAGCCCACCTGTCTTTCAGGACGCTGTGTCACTTGGGAGGAATCTAGCTCAGGAACATGCATCACTCATGTGCGGCATGGTGACATTCGTACGGTTAACTAATCCATACATCTGCGCCCCAGCACAGTGAGAATTCCTCTAGTCTCACATGACACCCAAGCAGGTCTGGAATCAGTTTATACATTGTCATATCGTATGACCCCCGACATAATGGGAAATGTGTGGAAGTGGAAGTAGTCGGAACACATTGTGATGTCACTGTTGGTCTTTATGAGATTCAGGGATGGGACGAGGTGATGATAAAGATGACCAGTAAAAGGTCAGGGTTGACTCTAATATGCTCCAGAGGCCATTGATGAGCCACAGAAAAAAGGATCCTTTTTTTTCAGTTGGCTAGTTTCTGACATTTACTGTCTCCTTTATTTCCAAGACTTTGTCCCTGATAAAAAATCTCTGCAGTGATGTTCTTACTATCTGGCCAGCTCGCAAGCAGTACTGTCTGTCAGTCGGGCTACCCGAGCCTGCTTGTCTGTGCAGCCCATAGATATGGAACCCTAGATAGGCTGATGTCTTATAGTCCCTATGCATCAGAATGACACAGTTTGTCAGACATTTTAGCTGATTGGTATGTCAAATACCAGATTAAGGTCCTACTGATTAAGTCTATGGTCCAGCCCCTGATCCACTGATCCAGGACAAGCAGATACCAGGAGCCATTAAACACACTGACGCCATGATGAGGAACACAGCTTTAGACCACACTGCAAGTAGCAGGGGATGAGTATCATGTAAATGTATTAAATACGCAGTCAGGGATCTTAAGTACAACAAATTCATAACATATTATAGAAATGTATATCTTATAACATAACATAAGATATACAAACATTTGCAGAATGTAAAATATCATAGAAAATGGATGACATAGTAGACAATTTGATGACGTAGTACACAAAAAATGGAGACCCGTTCTGGCTCGTGAGCACTACTTTCAAAACTACTGGCTGAAACTATACAAAGGTTCAGGAGCATCACTTTAAACCACAGTAAGAACTTTGAGATAAGAGCGTTAACAGGAATCAAACTAGTAAAAGGAGTCTGTCATGCTAAAGGTTGGTCACATACTTTACGATTTTCACTTTCAATCTAACTCTTACATATGCAACCCCCTTTGTCGCTCTGACTTCTAACCTCATACAAAACGGTTTGACCTCGAGGCTGGCTCGTCAGTATGTCCTCAGTCTGGAGAGAAGCCAGATCCCCCAGGTGTCAGCCCCTACTGGGGGAGGAGAGGAGGAGGAGGAGGAGGAGGAGGGGGGGGTGGTGACAGATATGGTGCTGATGGAGAGGAATGGCCTGCTGTCCCAAGCTGAGCAGACAGATGCCCAACAGGTCACACATACTCCCCCACAGTCCACCATACACACTCACACAGATTGTAGAGTAGATCCATACACAGACTGACAGACACACTGAAAAAACTGCCTGGTCTCATAGACTAGATGTAACATAGTAAATGTAAATCCGGGATACTCAAATGAGTATGATATGTTACATTTGGTGTGGTTACATAAGACAGATGGTTTCTTAAGGCAAAAACGAAAGTATAATGCGAATGTCTAGCAACCCAAAAGTTGTGAGTTCGAATCTCATCATCGCCAACTTTAGTATTTTCACTAATTAGCAAATTTTCAACTACTTACTACTTTTTAGCTACTTTTAAACTACTTAGCATGTAAGCTAAACCTTCCCCTAACCCTTTTAGTTAATCATTCTCCTATCCCTAACTCTAACCTTTTAATCTAACTCCTAAACTTAACCCTAACCTTAACCCTAACCCCTAGCCTAGCTAATGTTAGCCAGCTAGCTAACGTTAGCCACCAAGATAGAATTCGTAACATATCATAAGTTTTGCCAATTCATAACATATAGATGTTTAGAAAATTCATAACATATTGCATATTTAGCAAATTCGCAACATATAATACAAATTGTAATTTGTAAGATATCATATGGAATGGATTATGGACATCCACAAATTAATACATACCATACGGAGCGTAACATATCATACTATATAGAGTGTCTCGGATCTACGTACAAAATACGAAATGCTGTGAGACCAGGTTGGAAAAACACATCACCCGGTATGCAGCATAAACACATCTGAGCTATCAGAATCCAAATCCCTACAACTCCACTGTGGTGATAAAACAACCATTCCCTAAATCCCAGTAGTTTGTTAAACTATTTACAGGAAAAACATGAATCAGTCAGGTCATACATTTTATGTAATTGGCTAAAAGTCATTGTTGGAGGAGGCTGACTTGTTTACTAAACCTGACCAGCCAATGACCCTTCATGGTGTTCCTCCAAACTGAGAGGGAGGAGACTGGTCAGTTGACATAACCATTTGATCTTGCGGGTCTGGTTAGACCATAGAGATATATAGAGGACTCTAGACATTGGACATTGCCTTTGAGGGCTTCCACCTTTAAAGTAGTTAACTGTGTGGGGATTCCTATGGGTTGGCAGCAATCAGCCAATGATCAGAGCATTGTCTTCATCTTCAAATTGGGATGCCTACAGATGTAGGCTTTTAAATTGAGCCAGTTTGCTACAGCAGGAAAATAATCATGGACAATTTTTGTTTGGTAAATATCTGAATTTTAAAGTGGAAATTACAAACTTTAGAATGCTTTTCAAACTCAAATACACTAAATGTTTGCATTTCCTTTCTGAAAATTCTCAGCAACAAAAGAGCAATCAAATTACAATCCTACATCTGTAAGGTTTGTAATGGCTTTAAGCTATATCACCTCCATCTAATGGCCACAATGAATGAATGACACACAATATTGGTTGTACTGCCGGTGGTAAATCAACAAAGTAAGTTGCATGCTATTTACAATTTTTTTAAATGGACTACTTTGAAATGGAGACATCACAGATACCATGACCACAGATACAAAGATGAGAACTCTATCTATCTCTATGGGTTAGACATATCACTATAAAGGAGGTTGTCCAGTCAGTGTGATGTTCCTAATCCACTGTTATCGATCTCTCTCTAAAGGTGTCACAAGTATTTTCTCAGTGAACTCAAGTGATAACACAACATACTCACAGGGCTGTCTAACCTCATCAATTTGGACCCTCATAAAATGTTTTTGCTCAATGGTTGTTTAACTGCGTGATGTGGGAGGAAAACAGAGCAAATCTGTCGGGGATAACACACACACTTCCTTCACACAGTTGTGACGTGCTGACATAGAATGACATGCTGGTTAGGGTGTTTGGATAGGATCACAACTAACACCCTGGGGTTGCCTATAGGTCCCTGTTAGGCCACAGGCCCTGACAAGTCAATATTGTGATTGTCTGAGTCACCAGTACTACAGAAACCTACAAACCACAAGTAGAATGACCATTCATGTAGATACTAGACACAGTATTTGGAAATACGTTGGTTGTTGATGGTAATGCAAAGTGGGACGAAGTGCTTCGTAATGTCACACCTTTCTTTCACACCTGAACAATTTTTTTTCTTTCCAGAGTCAAGAATATGATCAAATTGCACCACCATTTCACATTTGGCTCAGGTCCCAGTTGGTATAAGTTTTGCATATCTGCAATGTGATCGTAATGTAATACAATCTGTGATAAAAACTCAAATTCACCCACAACATTGCCCCATGAGATTTCACATAAAAGGGCTTTACCGTTACACTTCCTTGAACTAGCAAGTGGGAGTGGGAGGGAAAGTACTTTGAAAAACGAAGAAATGGCAAACAGACACATTTTTTTTCAGTCAACCAAAGACCATGATGTTATTAATCTCGATGTGACAACAGAGTTTGTACATACTCTATCAGGTGTTAGTAACCCCGACAAGGATAAACTAACGCGATTCTGTCAGCACTTCATTATGCGATCGGACACCAAACCATGTGTTTTTCTCTGGGGAGGTGAAACAAATAAACAACAGTGAAAACATCCTAGTGAAGCGCTCAGTGTCAACAATGTCTGAAGTGCCTCTTCAATGGAGATGGGAGAGTGGGAAGGGGAGATAGGGAAGGGGATTAGTCCAACTATCTCCCCAACCAATGCCACCTCCACTGCGTACATATTATTAGGAGATTGTCATCAGAAAACAACCTCAGCACGCAAACTATCCAAAATAGTCCCCAACAACAGTTAGGCTTTTTTATAAAGACTTTGCCAGTTTCGGCAACAAACAAAAAAATACAGTGCATTCGGAAGGTATTCAGAACACTTGACTTTTCATTTTTTTGTTACGTTACAGCATTCTTCTAAAATGTATAAAATAGTTTTTTTCCTCATCAATCTGCACACAATACCACATAAGGACAAAGCAAAAACAGGTATTTAGAATTGTTTGTAAATGTGTTAAAAATAAAAAACAGAAATATCACATTTACATAAGTATTCAGACCCTTTACTCAGTACTTTGTTGAAGCATCTTTGGCAACAATTACAGCCTCGAGTCTTCTTGGGTATGACGCTACAAGCTTGGCACACCTGTATTTGGGGAGTTTCTCCCATTCTTCTCTGCATATCCTCTCAAGCTGTCAGGTTGGATGGGGAGCATCGCAGCATAGCTATTTTCAGGTCTTTCCAGAGATGTTCGATTGGGTTCAAGTCTGGGATCTGGCTGGGTCACTCAAGGATATTCAGTGACATGTCCCGAAGCCACTCCTGCGTTGTCTTGGCTGTGTGCTTAGGGTCATTGTCCTTTTGGAAGGTGAAAGTCCTGAGCGCTCTGGAGCAGGTTTTCATCAAGGATCTCTCTGTACTTTGCTCCATTGATGTTTCCTTCGATCCTAACTAGTCTCCCAGACCCTGTTGCTGAAAAACATCTCCACAGCATGATGCTGCCATCACCGTGCTTCACCATAGGGATGGCATTGGCCAGGTGATGAGCGATACCTGGTTTCCTCCAGACGTGACACTTGGAATTCAGGCCAAAGAGTTCAATCTTGGTTTCATCAGACAAGAGAATTTTGTTTCTCATGGCATAACAGTCATTTAGGTGGCTTTTGGAAAACTCCAAGTGGGCTGTCATGTGCCTTTTACTGAGGAGTGGCTTCCGTCTGGCCACTCTACCATAAAGGCCTGATTGGTGGAGTGCTGCAGAGATGGTTGTTCTTCTGGAAGGTTCTCCCATCTCCACAGAGGAACTCTGGAGCTCTGTGAGAGTGACCATTGGGTTCTTGGTCACCTCCCTGACCAAGGCCCTTCTCCCCGGCCAGCTCTAGGAAGAGTCTTGGTGTTTCCAAACTTCCTTCAATGCTGCAGACATTTTTTGGTACCCTTCCCCAGATCTGTGCCTCGACACTCTACGGAAAATTCCTTCGACCTCATGGCTTGGTTTTTGCTCTGACATGTACTGTCAACTGTGGGACCTTATATAGTCAGGTGTGTGCCTTTCCAAATCATGTCCAATCAATTGAATTTACCACAGGTCAAGTTGTAGAAACATCTCAAGGATGATCAATGGAAACAGGATGCACCTGACCTCAGCAAACAGTCTGAATACCATTGTAAATAAGGTATTTCTTTTTTCGCTTTGTCATTATGGGGTATTGTGTGTAGATTGATGAGGGAAAAAATATTTTATCCATTTTAGAATAAGGATGTAACGTAACAAAATGTGGAAAAAGTGAAGGGGTCTGAATACTTTCCGAATGCACTGTACATCCACTATCAGGAGCCATTATTCTGCACAAAGACTTCCATTGCCAGGCATTGTAGATCACAGCATTGCCTCACAAACATAGGACTGACTGATAATAATAATCTGGAACAATTTGCTAGTTTTAATATAGTTAAATCAATGCCCAATGCCCATCTAAAGGATACTTGTCATGCAAAAGAGAATTGAGATTTTTTAAATTAAATCCAAATACGGTTGCTATGGTTACTGTACAGTGGCATGCGAAAGTATTCACCCCCTTGGCATTTTTACTATTTTGTTGCCTTACAACCTGGAATTAAAATAGATTTTTGGGGTGTTCGTATCATTTGATTTACACAACATGCCTACCACTTTGAAGATGCAAAATATTTTTTATTGTGAAACAAACAAGAAATAAGACAAAAAAACTGAAAACTTGAGCGTGCATAACTATTCACCCCCCCCCCCCCCAATACTTTGTAGAGCCACCTTTTGCAGCAATTACAGCTGCAAGTCTCTTGGGGTATGTCTCAATAAGCTTGGCACATCTAGCCACTGGGATTTTTGCCCATTCTTCAAGGCAAAACTGCTCCAGCTCCTTCAAGTTGGAAGGGTTCCGCTGATGTACAGCAATCTTTAAGTCATACCACAGATTCTCAATTGGATTGAG
Organism: Salmo trutta; assembly: GCF_901001165.1. Lineage (NCBI taxonomy): Eukaryota > Metazoa > Chordata > Actinopteri > Salmoniformes > Salmonidae > Salmo > Salmo trutta. The sequence goes on along the minus strand of NC_042968.1, from coordinate 85,665,891 downwards.
GTCTGGGCTTTAACTAGGCCATTCCAAGACAATTAAATGTTTCCCGTTAAACCCCTAGAGTGCTGCTCTAGCAGTATGCTTAGGGTCACTGTCCTGCTGGAAGGTGAACCTCTGTCCCAGTCTCAAATCTCTGAAAGACTGAAACAAGTTTCCCTCAAGAATTTCCCTGTATTTAGCGCCATCCATCATTCCTTCAATTCTGACCAGTTTCCCAGTCCCTGCCGATGAAAAACATCCCCACAGCATGATGCTACCACCACCATGTTTCACTGTGGGGATGGTAGACTCGGGGTGATGAGATGTGTTGGGTTTGCACCAGACAGCGTTTTCCTTGATGGCCAAAAAGCTCAATTTTAGTCTCATCTGACCAGAGTACCTTCTTCCATATGTTTGGGGAGTCTCCCACATGCTTTTTGGCAAACACCAAACATGTTTGCTTATTTTTCTGGCCACTCTTCCGTAAAACCCAGCTCTGTGGAGTGTACAGCTTAAAGCGGTCCTATGGACAGATACTCCAATCTCCACTGTGGAGCTTTGTAGCTCCTTCAGGTTTATCTTTGGTCTCTTTGTTGCCTCTCTGATGAATGCCCTCCTTGCCTGGTCCATTCGTTTTGGTGGGCGGCCCTCTCTTGGCAGGTTTGTTGTGGTGCCATATTCTTTCATTTTTAATAATGGATTTAATGGTGCTCCGTGGGATGTTCGAAGTTTCTGATATTTTTTATAACCCTAAACTGATCTGTACTTCTCCACAACTTTGTCCCTGACCTGTTTGGAGAGCTCCTTGGTCTTCATAGTGCTGCTTGCTTGGTGGTGCCCCTTGCTTAGTGGTGTTGCAGACTCTGGGGCCTTTCAGAACAGGTGTATATATACTGAGATCATGTGACAGATCATGTGACACTTAGATTGCACACAGGTGGACTTTATTTAACTAATGATGTGACTTCTGAAGGTAATTGGATGCACCAGATCTTATTTAGAGGCTTCATAGCAAAGGGGGTGAATACAAATGCATGCAACACTTTTCTGTTTTTAATTTCTTATAATTTTTTGTGTATGTCCATTACATGAAATACAAATACAAATCCATTTAAATTACAGGTTGTAATGCAACAAAATAGGAAAAACGCCAAGGGGCATGAATACTTTTGCAAGGCACTGTACACACTCTGAATAACATTTTAGTTTTTAAATTAACCTTTTAAATTGTGTTTAATTTTGCGATAAACTAAATGATATCAACATGGTGAGATTTGGCAATGGAACACTATGAAACAGGTGAAAAAAGTAAACAGAGAGAGGAGCTAAATAAACTGGATGTGTGTGTATGAGCAGTCCAGGCTAAGAGACAGGGCTCTGGGCAGCCAAACACAAACCTTTATACATCCACTTTATACAACAACAACAACACAATAATAAACGCAGTCAAGTCCCCAGGCAGGAAACAGCAGTCCACAGTCTACAGGTCTCCAGCCCGGCTACAAAAACATCTCAGTGGTAACATCAGGGGTCACGCAGAGCTTGATGTTAAACTGTGAAGAAACATGGCATGCTGCCACACAGATGGAGGAAAACTAAAAAACCTAAATTCTCTGGCTGACTGGAGGTATTTGAGAGATTTGCATTTAAGATTAAAGCTGGCGGCGCTGAAACTGATCAGGCTCTTACACACAGCAGCAGGCTCACACAAGCTGACAGCATGCCGGGTGACATCTGCAATCACACCCTCTTTCAGATTTCTTCTGGGGAATCCACTTGGAGATCCAGGGATCCTTCTTTGAAACTTAGATTCCCTGGTCAAGGAGGAGCCTCTTGGAGATCCAGGGATCCTTCTTTGAAACTTAGATTCCCTGGTCAAGGAGGAGCCTCTTGGAGATCCAGGGATCCTTCTTTGAAACTTAGATTCCCTGGTCAAGGAGGAGCCTCTTGGAGATCCAGGGATCCTTCTTTGAAACTTAGACTCCCTGGTCAAGGAGGAGCCTCTTGGAGATCCAGGGATCCTTCTTTGAAACTTAGATTCCCTGGTCAAGGAGGAGCCTCTTGGAGATCCAGGGATCCTTCTTTGAAACTTAGATTCCCTGGTCAAGGAGGAGCCTCTTGGAGATCCAGGGATCCTTCTTTGAAACTTAGATTCCCTGGTCAAGGAGGAGCCTCTTGGAGATCCAGGGATCCTTCTTTGAAACTTACACTCCCTGGCCAAGGAGGAAGGTGTGGGAATACCTGAGACCGTTCCAGGGGTAAATACAGTATCTTAAGAGTGGTAGGTGATGCAACACAACGAAAAAGGAGAGCTCTGATAGGGAACTGTTTCTTTTGGACACCGTTGAGTCATGTAAAGCCATACATCAGAGAGTAGAGGGCTGTCACTCTAAATTACCTTTCAAATCTGTTTGAACAACTTGTTGCTGGGAGGGAGGTCTACAGTACCTGTGTTGATGGATGAGAACAAGTCAAGATGATTTTTATAAGGGAAAAGACTTAAAGATATCAATCTGGCCTGCATAGGCAGGGACAAACAGATATGGACAGGGACAAACAGATATGGACAGGGACAAACAGATATAGACAGAGACAAACAGATATAGACAGGGACAAACAGATATAGACAGGGACAAACAGATATGGACAGGGACAAACAGATATGGACAGGGACAAACAGATATAGACAGAGACAAACAGATATAGACAGGGACAAACAGATATAGACAGGGACAAACAGATATAGACAGGGACAAACCGATATAGACAGGGACAAACCGATATAGACAGGGACAAACAGATATAGACAGGGACAAACCGATATAGACAGGGACAAACAGATATAGACAGGGACAAACCGATAAAGACAGGGACACAGATATACAGATATAGACAGGGACAAACAGACTCAGTTGCACGCATTAACACACATGCACTCTCTCTCTGACACACACACACACACACACTTCCATACACACACACACACACACACACACACACACACACACACACACACACACACACACACACACACACACACACACACACACACACACACACACACACACAATCTATCTCGCTCTCTCTGACACACACACACACTCTCTCTGAAAAACACATACAAACACACACACACAAACCACAAACATAAAATGACACATCTAACTTTATTAGACTACAAAGCAGTCAACGTTGTGTAAACAACTTTGCTGATGATGACTGGTGTGTAGAACTGGTGTGTATGGCAGGAATACCTGTGGTGTAGGACCAGCCTGTGAACCGTGAAGACATGTTTCCCCCAGACCTTTCTGAGGCCACAGCACGTTTCCCCAGACCTTTCTGAGGCCACAGCACATGTTTTCCCCAGACCTTTCTGAGGCCACAGCACGTTTCCCCAGACCTTTCTGAGGCCACAGCAAATGTTTCCCCCAGACCTTTCTGAGGCCACAGCACATGTTTCCCCCAGACCTTTCTGAGGCCACAGGACATGTTTCCCCAGACCTTTCTGAGGCCACAGCAAATGTTTCCCCCAGACCTTTCTGAGGCCACAGGACATGTTTCCCCAGACCTTTCTGAGGCCACAGGACATGCTTCCCCAGACCTTTCTGAGGCCACAGCACGTTTCCCCCAGACCTTTCTGAGGCCACAGCACGTTTCCCCAGACCTTTCTGAGGCCACAGGACATGTTTCCCCCAGACCTTTCTGAGGCCACAGGACATGTTTCCCCAGACCTTTCTGAGGCCACAGGACATGTTTCCCCCAGACCTTTCTGAGGCCACAGGACATGTTTCCCCCAGACCTTTGTGAGTCCACAGCACATGCTTAACAAGCACTTTAACGCTTGTTTAACAAATTATGACAGCAACAGTCCTGCCAAGTCCAATCTAAAGCCAATACCTTTTGGGAGACAAAATATATGTAGGACAGAATGAAATGTTTAGAAAGCAAAGAGCAATGAAAGCTATGCAAAGCGTGTACCACACATACAAATAAAACATGGATTTAAGTGACAAGGACTGTGTCTATTTCAGTACCACCATAAAAGCTATGTTGTAGTGAATGATAAGGCTTCCCTTGCAAAACTCTGAAGGGACAGAGCAGCTTAGTGGGGGGGTAAAAAACATCCACCTAAAACGAATGAGCGGGCATATCCTGATTTGAGGATTTACTACCCCTAGAGATACCCAGTGAGAGAGGGGTATTTCTCTCAATCTGCCACACGATTAACAATTCAAACAATCACCTAGGATTCTGGATAATTAAACTTAACATGCCATAATTGTTCCCATACCCCTTCCATCTCAGAGAATAAAAGACCCCACCTTTTATTCAATGAAATTGTGAAATGTTGAGGAGAAAAGAGGGAGAGAGATTTTACAGCGGGGCTGAAAGCCAGCCAAATGCCGTAACAGCCCGTTGGACAGATGCTTTCAATAAGGGACGTTACAGGACCACGCTTTTATTGCTTCTTTTACCCATATTTTGAGACAAATATGTACAGACTGGTTATTTCAATAAACCCCCCTGACTCAAGACTCCATTTCCTTTTTAAAACATGGACGTTTGTAGGCACGCAGGCATATTTGTCCACACTGATAGCCAACATGTAGATTGCATTTTTGATCCCCCTAAGAAATCATGTGGCCCATTATCTTTTTTTGTAAGGATTACCTTGTCAAGTAACTAAGCTGTTTAAAAATAATTCACTCCCCTCTCTAGTTATCTATGTTTTCATTCCAATTTAGGGAGTATTCTTTGAGGTTGTATTTATCACGTTTTGGTTAAAAGCATGAGGGGTCGAGGAGAAGTAACAAACCCCTGTAGTGTGGAGGAGGGATTCTACAACACATACAAACCGTGCATGTGTGAGCACAAACATATACAAAGAGTCCGACACATATATACATTCACAGCAGCTTCTGGAGGAGGTTTTACAGCTTACAGGCCTCTCCCAGGGAAGTCCTATAAAATGGGTATTACATTGTTAAGAGGCACAGTTATCCGGGCTGATTCGCCTGTTCTGAGCGCTGCTCTCTGACCCGCTCAGTGGACGTGTGCCGGTAACTGGTTTTACATCCCTTGAAGCCTTGAGGCACAGGTCACAGAACAGTTACGCTAAACACTTCTCCCTCCCGCCATCTCTCTCTCTCTCTCTTCCCCTGTCTCAGCATCGCTCCCCTTCTCTCTTCTCCATCTTCAGAATGTAATATCAAGCTCTAGTTATGAAAAACAATAGGTTTATAAAAGATTACATGAACCTACAATATTAAAAGTTTTTTTCAGCACACACTCAAGTTCTTAATGTCTATTATGGCCACAGGCTTAGCAGTGAAACAGTCCCATGCTACAGCATCGGACTTCTCTGAGTTGGCTTCCATTATGTAAATAAAGATTACGATAGAATATTCCGTAAATAAAGGTCACGATAGAGTATTCTGTAAATAAAGGTTATGGTAGAGTATTCTGTAAATAAAGGTCACGATAGAGTATTCTGTAAATAAAGGTTATGGTAGAGTATTCTGTAAATAAAGGTCACGATAGAGTATTCTGTAAATAAAGGTCACGATAGAGTATTCTGTAAATAAAGGTTATGGTAGAGTATTCTGTAAATAAAGGTCACGATAGAGTATTCTGTAAATAAAGGTTATGGTAGAGTATTCTGTAAATAAAGATCACGATAGAGTATTCTGTAAATAAAGGTCACGGTAGAGTATTCTGTAAATAAAGGTCACGGTAGAATATTCTGTAAATAAAGGTCACGATAGAGTATTCTGTAAATAAAGGTCACGATAGAGTATTCTGTAAATAAAGGTTATGGTAGAGTATTCTGTAAATAAAGGTCACGATAGAGTATTCTGTAAATAAAGGTTATGGTAGAGTATTCTGTAAATAAAGGTCACGATAGAGTATTCTGTAAATAAAGGTCACGATAGAGTATTCTGTAAATAAAGGTTATGGTAGAGTATTCTGTAAATAAAGGTCACGATAGAGTATTCTGTAAATAAAGGTTATGGTAGAGTATTCTGTAAATAAAGGTTACAATAGAGTAATAAACACATTGTATACTATACATGTACTGCCTAGGTGATATGTGAAGTATTATAGGCAATAAGCCATCCACCGAAAAAGGCTTTGTTTTTTGTTTAGTTCTATCAGTACACAAGTGGTATTTGACATAGTGGTCTGAGGTTTGAGTACATCAAACCACATTCCTTTAGGCACTAGCTAGATAATACACACACGTATTATGCATAAATTACATGACCTACCCAAAGGTATATCAGTAAGAGTAAGACAGTCTTGTTCCAGAGCCATTTGCCTGTTTAGTCCGTCACAAACCAGCACCAAAGAAAACAGATGTTAATGTGAGGCCTCCACTTCAAGCCCCTCAAGAAGTTGTCTATTGAAATATTCCAATGTCTCTTTGAGAGATGCACAATGTCAACATTTGTACAGAGACTAGCTTTTCCCACAGTTCCATAGGTGAAAAGATTCAGTGATGAAGAGTAAAGGACCACCTGCATCGTGGACCGGAGTTAAATATGCTCTGTGGTACTGAAAGAAAGGAGAAGGTTCAGCTGATAGATGAAAAAGGCTCCAGCAAAGGACCCACACAAGGGCTTGTCCCATAGTGAGATGTCTCACTCATCTCCTTCAGAGAACCGGGTTTACATTCTGTAAAGCATGAAACACAGCGAGAATCTCACTGCCAATAGACTGCCTGTAGGTACTTATCACAGTGGGAGGCCGTTCCTTTTCTTGCTAGAACAAAAGCGGTACCTGCTGTGTGTCAACCTGGTAGCAACGAACATACCAATTCTACTTGTAGAACTGCAATGCTCGTCAGTGGCCAACAGCTTAACTTTGAGCCCGAACCCCCACGTGGGGGAGCCAAAAATAAATAAAAAATAGGCAATTTTCTTCATACATCCACAGATGAGCCAGTGACACTTCATATGCAATGTTAGGCTATGGGATGGTAGCTAGCTAAGTGCACAGACACAATGCACACAACACTAAATACTTTCCCCAAGCTAGCCAACCACTGTAGCTAGTATTGACATTATAATTAAATCCCAATGGATTAGCTAGTTTCCATGAAACAGCTGCCTGTGTTAGCTGCCGAGTGCAGTGTCCTTAGCTAACAACAACTATGTTGTGCTAGCTAGCAAATATGCTAACGTTAGCTAGCTAGCTAAATATTTGACTATGGGCTGGCACTGGCAGTATGGGATTATGGAGAGGGAATTAAATAGTTTCTTCGTCATCTTGCTAGGTAATTATCTAGCTGTCGCCATCTGGATAGTATCAACAAGGGCTTTCTACAAAATAGAAACATTAGCACAGATAGCGTGGGATCTAGACCATAAGCAATATGCACGGCTATGCATTGCTAAATAAAGCTACTGCCACCTTCTGGTTTGGAGTGTTTTAACAAGGCTGAATGGCTGATGACTTCCAAGGTCTTTGCTGTGTGAACACGAAAGAGATTGACTGCCGACACTCTGTTCAGAGGTGCAAAGTACTATCGGCAGGCAAGCGTTTGACAATCCCACCGGTGTGTTGAGCTTTAACCAAAATTTATCATAAACCAGAACAAACTTTAATCTGAACGGACGCAAGGTAACCAGTATCCCTCTCTCAGGATGGAGGGTTACAAAGCCTGTCTGTTATACCAACAATGGAGCCTTCCTTCCTTCACAACAAAGTGCTAATTCCTTGAGATGCAAAGAACCAACGCACAAGCACTGCCTGTCAATGAAAATCGAACCAATTGACATTTGAGTGTGCAGCTAGCATAGACAGGAGGCCATTAACAGGCATTGTTAGCGTCATTAGTTCAGGTTCCCTCGCCATCTCCATCCTTTGTCTACCCTTTTAAGTGTTTTCCTGAGGCCAACCTAGCTATGGCCAAATAGATCCTTTTGTGAGTCCTCAGACCTCCAGCCTCTCAGTCCAGAATTCAGTCTTCCATTTGGGTCTAACCTCTTAATTGGGAGGCCAATGCTCTTCAAACCAATGGTCATGAGGTTGCACAAGCATTATCCTTTCAGTTCCCGATGAGGGGTTGAACTTAGGTCATCTACCTTCGGGCAGGTCCCACTGAAATGAAACCATTCCATCTCTGAATGTTGGCAATGCCAATGAATTAATCTTGCCCCATGTTGCAGAGGCTGTACAATGGAGGAATTATTATTATTACATTTTTTGAACCTTTACTTAACTAGCCAAATTAGTTAAGAAAAAAAATCTTACTTACAGTGATGGTCTAGGAACAGTGGGTTAACTGCCTTGTTCAGGGGTGGAACAACAGATTTTTATCTTGTCATCTCAGGGATTTGATCTAACAACCATTTGGTTGCTTGCCCAACACTCTAACCAATAGGCTACCTGTGGCCCCACAAATTAAAAGTGAGCTATGATGCTGTGAAATCACATAGAGACAGACATTATGCTTCAAAGCAATGGTGAGACACGTACTGTACTTTATTCTTTAGGATACCTGTCATTCTCGTTTCAAGCGAAACACTACATTTGGGGAAAATAAATGAAAGATGAGAGAAAAGGGTGTACTTATTCATACAAGGTTAAGACTACCCTGTCTTCTCCGCTGTCATTCAATGGACGGTTATAAATCTTAATGTTCTATGGCCGAGCTTGCTCAATAAATCCAGGCTGTCAACCAGTCTCTGTGGATCTGAAAACCACATTTTCCTTTTTATAACTTCCACATGTGAGGGCTTCTTGCTGTATAAAATCTATGAAATTATTCAACTTGTGGCCTTGACCACAGTGTCAGTTGGCCTATAATGTCACTGTTCTACTATTCTCAACACATGATGAGCAGTGAGTACTGATCGCAAGACTGCACTGCTTCTCCAAATATAGGATTCACCAAATATACAGTAGGTAATGGGGCAGGACTGTTATAGAGAATGATGGCATACAGTACGTTACCAAGGAGACCAAAACATTGAGATGAGACTGAACAAATAGGGCTGCAGTAAGAGTGCTGTAGTGAGAACCAGAGACAGACAGTTGGACCAACTTTTTTCATTTTGAATATTCTTCTTATTCTGGAAATTCAGTTACATTGCATTATCAAATAAACTTTCTCACCTTCAATACATGCAGCAGCGTACACATGTGTTACTGTCCGTCTGTCCTTGAGATTTTCTATACATCTTATTATAGGCTGTTATTTATAGGCTGTTATTTATAGGCTGTATATAGGCAGTTTTTTAAGAATTTCATTGTAAGGAGGGAAACTACGAAGGTACAACAGATAACTATGGAGAGAACTCCACATTGTTAGCCTATGTGGGACTATGACTATGTTCCCTAAACATAGGTTGCCAGGGCCCTCTGTTTTCTCAGCCTCATGTTCCCTTAGCCACATGTTCCCTGGGCCCCATGTTCCCTTAGCCACACATTTCCTCAGCCCCATGTTTCCTGGGCCCCATGTTCCCTTAGCTACATGTTTCCTCAGCCCCATGTTCCCTGGGCCCCATGTTCCCTTAGCTACATGTTCCTTCAGCCCCATGCTTCCTCAGCCCCATGTTCCCTCTCAGCCCCATGCTTCCTCAGCCCCAAGTTCCCTATTGAATATTCTCAATTCCTTCCATAAACCTGGGCTTAGAAGCCTTTCATAGGGCAGGGGACATACCTGGAGGACAGGAGCACTCTTGAATGACGTCCCTGGCAGTGCGAAGTTTGGGCAGTGCTTTGGTCAGTCTCTGAAAGGAGACAACAAGAGCCACAGTGAATAATGTGAGATGTTAGATGTACAGTAGGGCCTGAAATTATTGACACCCTTGAGAAAGATGAGCAAAAATGACTGTTTAAAATAAATAATGAAAATACTAAGCTATATTGTATGCAAAAAAAAATGAAAATATATTATTTTATACTAATAGAATTGCTCAGAGAAAGAGATTGTGTTCAACAAGTAGTATTGCTTTTTTATATTTAAAGGTAGGTGTCAAAATTATTGACACCGCTGTTTTCAATACCTTTCAACACATCATCTTATGAGGATAAAGGCACTGAGCTTTTTCATAAAATGTTTTATGAGCTGGAAAACCCATTGGGAGGGATCGTAGACCATTCCTCCATACAGAATCCTTCCAGATCCTTCATATCCTTCGTCTGCACTTATGTTCTGCACTCTTCACTTCAAACCATAGGTTTTCAATAGGTTTCAAGTCCGGAGACTGAGATGGCCATTACAAAATGCTGATTTTGTGTCCAATTAACCATTTCTTTGTAGATTTTGATGTGTGCTTGGGGTTATTGTTTTGCTGGAAGATCCACCTGCGGCCAAGTTTAAATCTCCATGCAGAGATAACTAGATTTTGGGCTTAAATGTCCAGGTACTGGGTAAAGTTCATGATGCCGTTGACCTTAACAAGGGCCCCAGGACCCGTGGAAGCAAAATAGCCCGATAACATCATAGATCCACCAACATATTTTACAGTAAGTAGGGGGTTCTGTTCTGCTCATGCATTCTCATTTTGACGTCAAACCCACCACTGGTGTGCGTGGCCAAAGAGCTCTATTTTCATTTCATCACAAAAATGTAAACGCCCTACGGGACTCCCAATCACAGCCGGTTGTGATACAACCTGGAATTGAACCAGGGTCTGTAGTGACACTTCCAGTACTAAAATGCAGTGCCTGAGACTGCTTCGCCACTAGGGAGCCCCTTGAGATGAATGTAAATACCTGCAGTTTGCTAAACAACATTGGCACTTGGATTGGAACCGGTGCTTCAGTCAGATGACATGAAAATGGACTTCTACAGCAGATTAAGGGTCTGAAAAGAATCTGGAGGGATTCTGTATGGAGGAATGGTCTAAGATCCCTCCCAATGTGTTCTCCAACTCATAAAACATTTTAGAAAAAGGCTCCCTACTTGGCAAAAACTGTCTGAATCAACGTTGTTTCTACTTCATTTCAACCCCCCCAAAATCAATATGATGACGTTGAATCAAAGTGGAAAACTAATTGGATTTGAAAAAAATCATCAATGTAAGGACATTTAGTATTTTTTCACTCAACTGTTTACCTAAATCCAATAACATGGTGAAATGTTTGGTTGATTTCACGTTGAATTCACGTTAGTTGAGGACTCAACCAAATGGAAATCAAAACTACATGTTGAACTGAAGTCTGTGCCCTGTGGGTCAGTGCCATTATCCTCCCAAGGTGAGGTACTGAAAGGTATTGAAAACAGAGGGGTCAATCATTTTGACCCCAACCTTTATGAGAAAAGATATACATTAGTTGTTAAACAAAATCTATTTCACTGAGCAATTGTATTAGTAGAAATATGATTTGAAAAACAGAAAGGAAAACGCGGCACACTGCTGCTCATGCAGGTGGTGATTTATTTATAACAACGTTTCCACCCGTAGGTGTCCGTTCATCAGGCATCCGTGACCTAAGGGTCAAACGTTGCTATTAATGACGTTGACACCTGGGAGCACGAGCAGCAGTGTGCGGTTTTCTATTAGTTTTCCTACTACTCCCGCACCTGCGGAAAGTACCTGGATGTGCGTATGTTCTTCAGAATTTGTATAAAATATAATTTCCCATTTTTTTTGCAGCGTACAATACAGCTCAGGATATTTGTATTGTTTTTATATATACAGTCTGTTTTGCTCATCTTTATCAAGGGTGTCATTCCCACTGTAAGTGTAACCACCCATCGTGCATGTTAATTGTTCTTTAGTGGTAGTACAAGACAATCGTTTTTTAACGGATGTCAAATTGGACTCCAATTTACCGAATCAGTCTGAATTGAGGTGTCAAATGAGTTGTTAAGATAGATTAATTAGGTAATGTTCCTACATGATTATGGTGATCGGCTACAATGTTGTGATGAAATAGGCAACCTTAATGTAGGCTCATTCTAACGTGAGAGATAATCATTTCAAAATATTGCATCTGATCTTGCATCAACCTCACCTCGTGCACAAGTTTTTCAATGATATCCTGAAGACCAGGTACTGTTCCATTCTCATCGGAAGTGATCAGGGACATTCTCTCCATCTCCAAAATCTGCACTCTGTACTCCAGGTGAGATGTCCTGAAGTTTACCAAAAAACAAAACGCCATAGAACACACCGACAACATGACGCAAAATACGGTTGGCAGCCCGCCTAAACAATGTGAAAAATTGGATTTGTGGCTGTTGTTGTTGATTGATTCCATGGTCTTTTCGTCAGATTTTGCTGGGGATCCCATCCTGGCATCTGCAGTAAAGTTATTTGTGCAAACTGCAAAAAATGAATAGTTAATGAATTATAGGCTATTTTCCTCTATGTCAAATTTCCTATTAGAAATATTTCGATTGTTGTAATCCGAGTTTGTTACTGTAGCGGAGCCATCACAAGAATGAATGTTTAATCTTTGCGCAACTGTGGCTACATGAAGGGACGCAACAGCGTGCAACAACAGCTGCACGAGGACTTGTGTAGGCTAAGGTTGCGCTCACGCGATTTGGACCAGTCACAGACATGATGCCAAATACCCTTTAAATCGTTCTTTATCGTTCTTTATCACTTTATCCACTCAATAAAAGGAGTCTGCCTAAGAATGCATCTCTCTGGTGAATACATGGATTGAAAACCAGAGTAATTAAACTCTTATTCTTACCCAATGAATTTGCCATAAAAAAACAATAGCCTAGTGAAAACATTAATTGATTTTAGACATAAACATTTGACATAATATACAATACATTTCAGTGTTGTGTGCTTTGAGAAAATAATTGAAATATGAAATTCGTATCACTTCATAACCATGAAAGGGGACGTAGCACTCAATGTTATTTATTCAAAGGTTGTTAAAACAAAAAATACATCTCCTATTTCAAAATCTACAGAAAGCCAGAGAGGGCAAATGAATAAAACAATTATTCCCTCCTTATGTGGAGATCATGATTTATTTATCTCATGATCACAACATAACAAAAGGTGTTTTGTTGAGATCATGAGATAAACTCTATAAATAAGAGTGGAGGTATTGGTGATACATTGACAACAGTGTCATGGTGGACCAAAGGCAGCAAGACTCCACACCGATCTAAAACCTTTGATTAGAGCACTTCTGTAGCCATGTGCTAATGTACAGGCCGGGGCCTTCTTATCAAAACTCCAGCAATAAAATGCAAACAATGACAAAATAAGGAAATACAAATTCCAAATAAACTGCACATGATACAGTGTGTCTAGTCAGTGAGATTAATGGCGGAGCTGTCCTTCGATAACATTTTGCCCACCATTTGTGGGTAAAATTACAAAATAGACTAGCCTTCATGAAAACACTTCACCTGTTTTACTAGTTTCCTTTTTCTGTACTACTAGTTAATTGTTGTTTGTGACTGTGTTTTTGCTGCTGTTCACAAACCAACATCCCTGTTAAAACTATTAAAGAAATTAAAATCAACTTTTATTGGTAGTTTGGTAAACTTTGGTAAACTTTAATTGGTAGTCTGCAACCACAGACCTCAGTGTTAACATTCCACATTCAATCAATTTAAAATAGTAGTTCAACCACACTTTTACATGTGTTTAAAATTGGATTGTATTGGAGCCAAAACTGGAAGCCATCTATAGCTGACAGACATGGGTTAATCCCTTGTCAAAATAAATCCGGAATGAGTTGAACCACCGTGGGCTCCTCAGCCATACCGCCTCAGCCATACCGCCTCAGCCATACCGCCTCAGCCATACTGTCAATCTATCACCAATACATCCAATATCACCAATACATGTTTTTGTGTTACATCCTGAATTCAAAATTGATTAAATCTATTTTTTTCTCACGCGTATATACACAATACTCCATAATGACAAAGTGAAAACATGTTTTTGGACATTTTTTCTAATCTAATGACAATGAAATACAGGAATGTCTCATTTACATAAGTATTCACACCCTTTAGTCAAGACTTTGTAGAAGCACCTTTGGCAGCGATTACAGCTGTGAGAATTTCTGGGTAAGTATCTAAGGCTGTGTTCACACATGCAGCCCAATTCTTTTGACCAATCACATCAGATCTTTCTACATCAGAACTTTTTCAGAGCTGATCTGATTGGTCAATACCCCAATGATAGAAAAAACTATCCGAAATTGGGCTGCCTGTCTAAACACAGCCAAAGACACGTGTCAAACTCATTCCATGGAGGGCCGAGTGTCTGCTGGGTTTCGCTCCTCCTTTGTAACTCAATAATGAATTAAGGTCACTAATTAGTAAAGAACTCCCCTCACCTGTCTAGGTCTTAATTGAAAGGAAAAAACAAAAAACCCCAGACACTAGGCCCTGCATGGAATGAGTTTGACACCCCTGCTCTAAGAGCTTTCCAGCACAGGAGGTTGGTGGGACCTTAATTGGGGAGAATGGGCTTGTGGTAATGACTGGAGTGGTATAAGTGGATTGGTATCAAATACATCAAACACATGGTTTCCAAGTGTTTGATGCCATTCCATCAGTTACGTTCCGGCAGCCTCCTGTGCTGGATTGTGCAACATTTGTCCATTATTCTTTTCAAAAATCTTCAAGCTCTGTCAAATTGTTTGTCGATCATTGCCTGACAACCATTTTCAAGTAGATTTAATTTCAAGTAGATTTAAGTCAAAACTGTAACTCGGCCACTCAGGGACATTCATCGGCTTCTTGGTAAGCAACTCCAGTGTAGATTTGGCCTTGTATCTTAGGTTATTGTCATGCTGCAAGGTGAATTCATCTCCTGGTGTCTGGTGGAAAGCAGACTGAACCAGGATTTCCTCTAGGAATTTGCATGTGTTTAACTCCATTCCGTTTCTTTTTTATCCTGAAAACTCCCCGTTCCTTTTTTATCCTGAAAACTCCCCGTTCCTTTTTTATCCTGAAAACTCCCCGTTCCTTTTTTATCCTGAAAACTCCCCGTTCCTTTTTTATCCTGAAAACTCCCCGTTCCTTTTTTATCCTGAAAACTCCCCGTTCCTTTTTTATCCTGAAAACTCCCCGTTCCTTTTTTATCCTGAAAACTCCCCGTTCCTTTTTTATCCTGAAAACTCCCCGTTCCTTTTTATCCTGAAAACTCCCCGTTCCTTTTTTATCCTGAAAACTCCCCGTTCCTTTTTATCCTGAAAACTCCCCGTTCCTTTTTTATCCTGAAAACTCCCCGTTCCTTTTTTATCCTGAAAACTCCCCGTTCCTTTTTTATCCTGAAAACTCCCCGTTCCTTTTTTATCCTGAAAACTCCCCGTTCCTTTTTTATCCTGAAAACTCCCCGTTCCTTTTTTATCCTGAAAACTCCCCGTTCCTTTTTTATCCTGAAAACTCCCCGTTCCTTTTTTATCCTGAAAACTCCCCGTTCCTTTTTTATCCTGAAAACTCCCCGTTCCTTTTTTATCCTGAAAACTCCCCGTTCCTTAACAATTACAAGTATACAGATACCACTGTGCTTGAAAATATGGAGAGTGGTACTCAGTAATGTATTTTATTGGGTTTGCCCCAAATTTAACACTTTGTATTCTGGATAAATCTAAATGTAATACATGTTAAATTCAGGCTGTAACAACAACATGATGAAAAAGTCAAGGGGTGTGAATACTTTCTGAAGGCAATGTATTCGAGGGGGGTTGTATTGCCATCTACTGGATGACTAGGACTACTACAAGCAGACCAGCAGAACACATTCCCATCACTGTTTATCCTACTGACTTTAAACTACCAACAAATAATGTCTATCAATCAATAACAACAACTTTTATGAGCAATATTTTTTCCCTATTAACGTCAATGTGGCTGACAATATTCTAAAAGCTAATCCATTAACCTGAAGTAAAGAAAGTGTTCATTTGTTGTGAAGAAACACATCGAAAATGGATATATCATGCTAAATAATTGTATTCACAAATCAACAGGGATCAACCGGAGTCAAGTTGTCTTAAACTTAGCTCAGTTGGTAGAGCATGGCACTTGCAATGGCAGGGTTGTTGGCTTGATTCCCAAGGGGGACCAGTATGAAAATGTATGGTCTCAATACTGTAAGTTCCTCTGGATAAGAGTGGCTGCTAAATGACTAAAATGTCAAATAAATGCTTTGGAAACGGGCAGGTGAACACAATCTGTATGTACATTAGTCAGATGTAATAATCTGAGACAGCAGACTGATGCAGTCTATAGAAATCTCCCTTGGAGTAGAGAAATGTAGAGTGGTGGGCAGGGTTGGGGTCAATTCCAGTCAATTGAGGAAGTACACTGCTTTTTCAATGAAGAACATTTGGCGTACTTTCTGAATTGACTGGAATTGAAATGGAATTGACCCCAACCCTGCTAGTGTGTTCTGTGATCTTCAGGGTCACTTTTTCCCCTCCTTCCTTATGGAATGGAAGAATGGGTGCCAGATGGTCTCCTCCAGGGTGAGCCTCCTGGACACGTCATACTCCATCATACTGTGGATCAGGTCCAACAGCTAATCATGGTCTGAGTTCTTGGAGGACATGTATTGCTACGGGGACAACATAAACATAGTGGTACACATTAGAAACAGAATGTAATCTATGGTGACAACAGAAACGTATTGGTACATATTAGAAACAGAATGTATTGCTACGGGGACAACAGAAATGTATTGGCACACATTAGAAACAGAATGTATTGCTACGGGGACAACAGACACTTTTTAGTGTAAACACCATCTAGTTGTATAGTATTTAATTTGACATGTGCAGATCAATTCTGAGGGTGTTCCAGTGATTGTATTGTAGTATTTCTGATTCGCAAAATGGTGCTAGTTGCTACTGAACTGACTGATTGAAAAAAAATACATAAACACAGTAAATATATATTTTAACACATTTTAAGATAACACAATAAAGTCAGTGACTTATTTCTATTGTGGTCTCTAAACTGCATGGTACATGTCATATACAGTGCATTTGGAAAGTACTCAGACCCCTTGACTTTTTCCACATTTTGTTATGTTACAGCCTTGTTCAAAAATTGATACAAATATTTTTTCACTCAACAATCTCAACACAATACCCCATAATGACAAAGCGAAAAAACAGGTTTTTATACATTTTTGCTAATTTATTAAAAACAAAAACCAGAAATACCTTATTTAAATACAGTAACAGTCAAAAGTTTGGACACACCTACTCATTCCAGGGTTTTCTTTATTTTTGCTATTTTCTAAATTGTAGAATAAAAGTGAAGATAACAAAACTATGAAATAGCACATATGGAATCATGTAGTAACCAAAAAAGTGTTGAACAAATGAAAATATATTTTATATTTAGATTCTTCAAAGTAGCCACCCTTTGCCTTGATGACACCTTTGCACACTCTTGGCATTCTCTCAACCAGCTTCATGAGGTAGTCACCTGGAATGCATTTCAATTAACAAATGTGCCTTGTTAAAAGTTAATTTATAGAATTTCTTTCCTTCTTAAATGCATTTGAGCCAATCAGTTGTGTTGTGACAAGGTAGGGGTGGTATACAGAAGATAGCCCTGAAAAGAAACCACTACTAAAGGACTCCAATAAGAAGAAGACTTGCTTGGGCCAAGAAACATGAGCAATGGACATTAGACCGGTGGAAATCTGTCCTTTGGTCTGATGAGTCCAAATTTCAAATGTTTGGTTCCAACCACCGTGTCTTTGTGAGAGACAGAGTAGGTGAACGGATGATCTCTGCATGTGTAGTTCCCACCGTGAAGCATGGAGAAGGAGATGTGATGGTGTGGGGGTGCTTTGCTGGTGACACTGTCAGTGATGTATTTAGAATTCAAGGCACACTTAACCAGCATGGCTACCACAGCATTCTGCAGCGATACGCCATCCCATCTGGCTTGTGCTTAGTGTGACTATCATTTGTTTTTCAACAGTACAATGACCCAAAACCTCCAGACTGTGTAAGGGCTGTTTGACCAGCAAGAAGAGTATTGGACTGCTGCATCAGATGACCTGGCCTACACAATCACCCGACCTCAACCCAATTCAAATGGTTTGGGATGAGTTGGACAGGAAGTCGGAAAAAAGAGTAGACAACAAGTGCTCAGGATATGTGGGAACTCCTTCAAGACTGTTGGAAAAGCATTCCAGGTGAAGCTGGTTGAGAGAATGCCAAGAGTGGGCAAAGCTGTCATCAAGGCAAAGGGTGGCTATTTTGAAGAATCTAAAATATAATTTGTATAACACTTTTTTGGATACAACATGATTCCATATGTGTAATTCTATAGTTTTGATGTCTTCACTATTATTCTACAATGTAGAAAATAGTACAAATAAAGAAAAACCCTTCAATGAGTAGGTGTGTCCAAACTTTTGACTGGTACTGTACATTGTTAACAAACAATAAAACAAGCTTGTATTTTGAACTAAGCTCTTGAGGAATTTATGAAAGTTATATTCTTCAAGAATCAATGGGTATATATCATGAATAATTTGTCAAAAAATTGGTGTAACAACTAATGATTCTAGCTGTGACGGTAGACAGCGAGATGACGTAAATTCACAAAGTAAACAGTAGTAGTGGGTCAATTTCCGCAGCAACTGAGTGTGTTGAAGCGTAAAGCTAAACTTCTCCGCTGTTTTGGTCCTGGGAGCTACCAGATTGAAGCAGCATGAACGGGGTGCTAAGCTAACATATGGAATTGTTAAGATGATCATGCCATGGATTCTTTAGCAATGTCACGCTCGTTCGTAGAGAAGGACCAAGGCGCAGCGTGAGTATCATTCCACATCTTTATTATTATGTGAAACTTAGCAAGACAAACAATAAACTATAAACAAACAACAAATCGTGACGACAGAGGGGCAACATGCACAAACTCAAAATAAGATCCCACAAACAACAGGTGGGGAAAGGCTGCCTAAATATGATCCCCAATCAGAGACAACGATAGACAGCTGCCTCTGATTGGGAACCATATCAGGCTAACATAGAAATACAACATCTAGATTACCCACCCTAGTCACACCCTGACCTAACCAAATAGAGAATAAAAGGGATCTCTAAGGTCAGGGCGTGACAGTACCCCCCCCCCCCCCCAAAGGTGCAGACTCCGGACGCAAAACCTGACTCTATAGGGGAGGGTCCGGGTGGGCATCTAGCCTCGGTGGTGGCTCCGGTGCGGGACGTAAACCCCGCTCCGCCTGCGGATCCGCCATCCTCAGTGGCGACTCTGGTGCGAGGATTGTCGCCGGAAGCTCCGGACCGTGGGTCGTCGCAGGAGGCTCCAGACTGGGAACTGTCACCGGAAGCTCTGGACTGGGAACTGTCGCCGGAAGATCTGGACTGGGAACTGTCGCCGGAAGCTCTGGACTGGGAACTGTCGCCGGAAGCTCTGGACTGGGAACTGTCGCCGGAAGCTCTGGACTGGGAACTGTCGCCGGAAGCTCTGGACGGTGAAGGCACACTGGAGGGAAAGTGCGAGGAGCAGGCACAGGACATACCTGACTGGGAACACGCACTTCAGGGAGAGTGCAAGGAGCAGGCACAGGACGTACTGGGCTGTGGAGGCGCACTGGAGACCTGGTGCGTAGAACCGGTGCAGGATATACTGGACCGTGGAGGCGCACTGGAGGTCTGGAGCGTAGAGCTGGCACAACCCGTCCTGGCTGAATGCTCACTTTAGCCCGGCAAGTGCAGGGCGCTGGCACAGGACGCACTGGGCAGTGAAGGTGCACTGGCGACACAGTGTGTAGAGCCGGTGCAGGATATCCTGGACCGAGGAGGCGTACTGGAGACCAGGAGTGCTGAGCCGGCACAACCCGTCCTGGCTGAATGCTCACTTTCGCACGGCAAGTGCGAGGAGCTGGCACCGAGCGCACCGGACTGTGAATGCGCACAGGAGACACATTGCGCATCACCGCATAACATGGTGCCTGAACGGTCACACGCTCCTTAAAGCGAGTGCGGGGAGTTGGCTCTGGTCTGAAACCTGGCTCCGCCAACCACCCCGTGTGCCCCCCCAAAAAATATTTTGGGGGCTGCCTCTCGTGATTGCGTCGTGGTTGCGAACCCCGGAGTCATCATTGATGCTCCTTCGCTGCTTCCACCTGCTTCCCCAGCAGGCTTTCATATCTCTCCAATAATTCCTACAAAGTCCAGGCTATTCTCTCCTCAACCTCTTCCAAAGACCAGGATACCATCTCCTCCCGGGCACGCTGCTTGGTCCAGTTGAGGTGGGATCTACTGTCACGCTCGTTCGTAGAGAAGGACCAAGGCGCAGCGTGAGTATTGTTCCACATCTTTATTATTATGTGAAACTTGGCAAGACAAACAATAAACTATTAACAAACAACAAACCATGATGACAGAGGTGCAACATGCACAAACTCAAAATAAGATCCCACAAACAACAGGTGGAAAAAGGCTGCCTAAATATGATCCCCAATCAGAGACAACGATAGACAGCTGCCTCTGATTGGGAACCATATCAGGCCATCATAGAAATACAACATCTAGATTACCTGCCCTAGTCACACCCTGACCTAACCAAATAGAGAATAAAAGGGATCTCTAAGGTCAGGGCGTGACAAGCTATTTGATTTTGAATTTTAGGACCCCTTGAGGTATCCCCCCCAAAAAATAATAAAATGATTTGATAAAATATTGCATTTGGACTTTATTACTTTTGCCCATAGAAAGGCAATGAATAACAATGGGAAAAATAATGGTTAAAAAAAGACAGCAAAAAAATCCGTCATTAGGAATATGTCACGCCCTGACCGGGTGAACTCAGGTGTTTTGGGTCAGGGTGGTTTATGTTGGGTGGTTTTCCTGTGTTTGTTTTCTGTTTTGCGTTGGAGCCTTGTGTTGGCTCTATTGGGGAGTATTTCTATGTTGGTTTCTGTCTTCCCAATCAGAGACAGCTGTCGCTAGTTGTCTCTGATTGGGATCTCATTTAAGTTCATTTTCCCCCACGCTGTTCGTGGGGAATTGTATTTGCATTGCTATTCGTAGCCTGTGAAGCTGTTCGTTCATGGTATCGTTTATTGTTTTGCTGGTTCACCGTTCTAATAAAAATGATGATGAACCAAACCTCCGCTGCGCCTTGGTCCCTCTATAACGACGAACGTTACAGAATTCCCCACCGAACCAGGACCAAGCAGCGGGAGGAAAAGGAGCGCGAGAGATGGGCTCGCGAGGGAAAGGAGTTCTGGACCTGGGAGGAGATCATGTCGGGGAAAGGACCCTGGCGGACGGACTCCCAGGTCGAGGAGGAAAAGCCAGCCGGTAGACGGAGTCGCAGGCGGCGGTCGAGGAGGCCCGGAAAACAGCCCCAAGAAAATTTTGGGGGGGGGCTAATGGGGTGGTCCGGTAGGGCAGAGGAAGAGCCCAGACCACTGCTCTCGTGGGGGATGACGGCGGAGGAAGAGACGAGGATGAGGCAGTTGATTGAGGACCTGCAGAGGGAAGATCTGGAGGAGGAGCCCTGGTATGCGGAGTTGCGCGCTGTGTCGCCAGTGCGACCGCACAACCCAGTGCGTCCGGTGGACAGACCCAGCACATGCCGTGCTAAGATGGGAATCCAGCCGGGACGAGTGGCTAAACCAGCTCCACGCTACAGGTCACCTATACGGGTTCACAGTCCTGTCTGGCCCGTCCCTGCTCCCCGCACCAAGCCCACGGTGCGTGTCCACAGTCCTGTCCGGCCCGTCCCTGCTCCCCGCTCCAGGCCACGGGAAGCGGAGTTGCGCGGTGTGTCGCCAGTGCGCCCGCACAGCCCGGTACGTCCGGTGGACATGCCCAGCACATGCCGTGCTAGGATGGGCATCCAGCCAGGATGAGTGGCTAAACCGGCTCCACGCTTCAGGGCACCAGTACGTGTTCACAGTCCTGTCTGGCCCGTCCCTGCTCCCCGCACCAGGTTAGTGGTGCGTGTCCCCAGTCCTGTCCGGCCCGTTCCTGCTCCCCGCACCAGGTTAGTGGTGCGTGTCCCCAGTCCTGTCCGGCCCGTCCCTGCTCCCCGCACCAAGTCAGTGGTGCGTGTCCCCAGTCCTGTCCGGCCCGTCCCTGCTCCCCGCACCAGGTTAGTGGTGCGTGTCCCCAGTCCTGTCCGGCCCGTTCCTGCTCCCCGCACCAGGTTAGTGGTGCGTGTCCCCAGTCCTGTCCGGCCCGTTCCTGCTCCCCGCACCAGGTTAGTGGTGCGTGTCCCCAGTCCTGTCCGGCCCGTTCCTGCTCCCCGCACCAAGTCAGAGGTGCGTGTTCCCAGTCCTGTCCGGCCCGTTCCTGCTCCCCGCACCAGGTTAGTGGTGCGTGTCCCCAGTCCTGTCCGGCCCGTCCCTGCTCCCCGCACCAAGTCAGTGGTGCGTGTCCCCAGTCCTGTCCGGCCCGTCCCTGCTGCCCGCACCAAACCAGTGGTGCGTGTTCCCAGTCCGGCACGGCCCGGGTCCGGTCCACCGGTGCCCAATCCTGTTCCGGGCGACGGCTCCGCTCCAGAGCCTGGGCATGCCGCTCCACAGTGGTCCAGTCCGGGCCAGAGAGGTAGGGCTAAGGTGGAGGCGGGGGGGAGAACACGCCCGGGGCCAGAGCCTCCACCGAGGGTGAGGCGCCCACCCGGATTCCCCCCCCTAATAGACTTAAGTTTGGTGCGCCGGGAGTACGCACCGTTGAGGGGGGGGTACTGTCACGCCCTGACCGGGTGAACTCAGGTGTTTTGGGTCAGGGTGGTTTATGTTGGGTGGTTTTCCTGTGTTTGTTTTCTGTTTTGCGTTGGAGCCTTGTGTTGGCTCTATTGGGGAGTATTTCTATGTTGGTTTCTGTCTTCCCAATCAGAGACAGCTGTCGCTAGTTGTCTCTGATTGGGATCTCATTTAAGTTCATTTTCCCCCACGCTGTTCGTGGGGAATTGTATTTGCATTGCTATTCGTAGCCTGTGAAGCTGTTCGTTCATGGTATCGTTTATTGTTTTGCTGGTTCACCGTTCTAATAAAAATGATGATGAACCAAACCTCCGCTGCGCCTTGGTCCCTCTATAACGACGAACGTTACAGAATAAGGTTTGGAAGTGTCTGTCCTATTTGTAGGACACTTAAGAAAGCTCAGGAAATATATATTTTTGTTTTCCACATTTAAACCCATATTTTTGTTGGGCACAAAATTACCTCCATACTTCCATTCGTTTGTATGGGTTACCTTCAGGTGAGAGCAAAACGAAGAACACCATCATGTTCGTGAGCGTCTCTCCTTTCCATAGAGTGGCCATAGTAGTTTATAGGCCAAACCGTTTGGACGCTACAGACATTTCCGTGAGAAAACCGATGGGCAACTTTGATGGGGTTGGGGGCCACAAAAAAAACAGAACTCATCATGAGAGGCCGCAGTGGCTCGTGGGTCTGCAAAACCTTTTAGCGGCCCGCCTCATGACACCAAAGAGAAAACATTTACGTTTTAAATTGAATTTACTGTAGTTCTACACGTCTTGCCATGGGGCGGAGGCAAATGTTTGCAGTTTTTAATGTAACTGATGATCAATGGCCACCAGTTGCCCATCTGTGATCTAGCCATATCGACTGGGTAGGGGTGTTCTGATCTTTCTACTGACAGTTCATAGTTCATAGAGGATGATAATATACCTAATCGTCTCCCTGTTCGTTTCTAGACCGGGAAAGCCTCCGATCAGCAGCAGCAGACGTACAGTATGTGCGTCTTCTCAAAACTTGCAGCGGCCAGACTATTTACCATTTTGGCATTGTGCTCCGTGTCATAGTGGGAACTGAAAAAGAGAAAGTTCTTTCAAGAAATTAGAAGCGCAGTAGGACAGCATCCACAATTTAAATGGCTGAGTTTTATGGAGCACAGCATCTAATATTTGTGCTGAAATTAATATCTCAATCTTAGCTTTCACTGATTGTTAAAAAAAATATATAATAATAATAACAATTATAATAATAACATAAAAAATAAAAGAAGAATATATATATAAATATACTCATAATAAAATAAAATAAATAATAATAATACAAATAATCATAATAATAATAATAATAATAATAATAATGCATAGCACTGTTTTGACTAACTAGTTCCAAATAACTATGCAAGTTCAAATAACCCCAATAACAAAATGATCAATGGTACATGATTACTGTTCTACTATACTATCAAACAAATCCACAGACAGAGTTAGAGAGGGAGTGATGAGAGTACCATATCAAGTCAGAGCACCCCCTGGCTGTGGGAGCGGTGTGGTATGCAACTGCTCTGGTGGCTCCGGCCACTGCGTGTGGAGGATTTGCTGTAGTGGTGCAAGTCTCTGTTCCTCCGCTCCTTGCACAGCTCACCCTTTGCACCATCTCTGACTCTCTTGCTCCACACTGGGCTCGCCGGCCCTCCGCTCCCTGCACTCCAGCCTCTTAGAGTCAAGGTGACAGCTGTGGCCGAAGAGGCAGACTACAATTAAAACACACACAACCTGGAAACCAAAAGGTCCTGTTCATTGTCAAGTAAGATACCTTGCTTAAAAAAAGTTTCCATGCTGTGTAATTTAATGGACAAATACGTTTTCTAATCGAATTCTAATCTTGAAAAATGAGAAAGCCATTTAGTCTTGACGCACAAACATATTGACCAGACGTGACTCGGCTGATGCCAAAGACAGTTTATGGACATGGGGAAGTAAATGTGCTGGCAGAGTTTCCCTCTATTTTATAAAAATGGTTACAGCTCTACTCAGAGGTCTGCTTTTCAACCGAGCCGGTTCAAGTGTAAACAGAGATGTACATTTGAATGCTGGTAATATACACTACATGGCCAAAAGTATGTGGACACTCCTTCAAATTAGTGGATTCGGCTATTTCAGCTATACCCGTTGCTGACAGGTGTATAAAATTGAGCAAAACACCATGCAATCTCCATACACAAACATTGGCAGTAGAATGGCCTTACTGAAGAGCTCAGTAGTTTTCAACGTGGCACTGTCCTAGGATCCCACCTCAGTTCGTCAATTTTCTGCCCTGTTAGAGCTGTCCTGGTCAACTGTAAGTGCTGTTATTGTGAAGTGAAAACATCTAGGAGCAACAACAGCTCAGCAGCCAAGTGGTAGGCGAAACAAGCTCACAGAATTGGACCGCCGAGTGCTGAAGCACATAGCGCATAAAAATCATCTGTCCTCGGTTGCAACACTCACTGTTCCAAACTGCCTCTGGAAGCAATGCAGCACAAGAACTATTCGTCGGGAGCTTCATGAAATGGGTTTCCATGGCTGAGGAGCCACACAGAAGCCTAAGATCGCCATGCGCAATGCCAAGCGTCGGCTGGAGTGGTGTAAAGCTTGCCGCCATTGCACTCTGGAGCAGTGGAAATGCGTTCTCTGAAGTGATGAATCACGCTTTACCATCTGGCAGTCCGACGGACAAATCTGGGTTTGGCGGATGCCAGGAGAACGTTAACTGCCCGAATGTATAGTGTCAACTGTAAAGTTTGATGGAGGAGGAATAATGGTTTGGGGCTGTTTTTCATGGTTCGGGCCCCTTAGTTCCAGTAAAGGGAAATCTTACCCCTACAGCATATAATAACATTCTAGTCGATTCTGTGTTTCCAAATTTGTGGCAATAGTTTGGGGAAGGCACTTTCCTGTTTCAGCATGACAATGCCCCTGTACAAAAAGCGAGGTCCATACAGAAATGGTTTGTTGAGATTGGTGTGGAAGAACTTGACTGGCCTGCACAGAGCCCTGATCTCAACCTCATCGAACACCTTTGGTATGAATTGGAACACCGACTGCGAGTAGTGCCCGACCTCACTAATGCTCTTGTATCTGAATGGAAGCAAGTCCCCGCAGCAATGTTCCAACATCTAGTTGAAAGCATTCCCATAAGAGTGGAGGCTGTTATAGCAGCAAAGGGGGACAAACTCCATATTAATGCCCATGATTTTGGAATGAGATGTTTGACAAGCAGGTGTCCACATACTTTTGGCCATGTAGTGTACCTTTAGACTGTTTTACACATCTGTGAATTGCTCTGGTAATTGCTCAGCTTCTGATCTATACTGAACAAAAATATGAATGAAACATGCAACAATTTCAACGAATTTACTGAGTTACAGTTCATATAAAGAAATCAGTCAATTGAAATAAATTAATCAGGCCCTAATCTATGAATTCCACTTGACTGGGCAGGGGCGCAGCCAAAGGCCTACCCACTTGGGAGCCAGGCCCAGCCAAGCAGAATTAGTTTTACCCCACAAAAGGGCTTTATTACAGACAGAAATACTCCTCAGTTTCATCAGCTGTCCGCTTGGCTGGTCTCAGATGATCCTGTAGGTGAAGAAACTGGATGTGGAGGTCCTGGGGTGGTGTGGTTACACTGCGGTTGTGAGGCCGGTTGGACGTACTGCTAAATCCTCGAAAACGACATTGGAGGCGGCTTGTGGTAGACAAATTAACATTAAACTCTCTGGCAACAACTCTGGTGAACATTCCTGCAGTCAACATTCCAATTGCACGCTCCCTCAAAACTTGAGACATCTGTGGCGTTTTGTTGTGTGACAAAACTGCACATTTAAGAGTGGCCTTTTATTGTCCTCAGCACAAGGTGCAGCTGTGTAATGACCATGCTGTTTAATCAGCTTCTTGATATGCCACACCTGTCAGGTGGATGGATTATCTTGGAAAAGGAGCAATTCTCACTAACAGGGATGTAAGCAAATTTGTGCACAAAGACAATTCTGTTTGTCAATGTCGTGCAGTTTTGTTTTGGTTCATTTGGAAAACCCTGAGTATGATTCAAAATCTAACATCAGGAAATATAGCTGAGTTATTGGAGCAAATTGTTTAATTCATTTAAATGCGAGGTCAATTTCAGTTTGACCACTTAGCCTACACTTCATCACTTGGTGAGACTGACCTCTTTACCCCAAAGAAAGTGGAAGGGAAGATAGCTAAAGGCATGTGTGGTAATGTAAATGGAAACCACTAGCAGCACCTCTTAAACCAACAGTTCCATGTCAGTAAAGAGTAGAATATGGGGTGAAAACGACAAGTGGTGGAGTGGGGTCGGGTGGGGTGGGATGGGAGGAGTGACTGCTTTAATCTTCTGAAGAGCATCCTCTGACCCCTCTCGCATAAAGAGTGTGAGTCCCGTGTATTGACACAAAGGTAATTGAATTCTCTCAGTGGTAATTGCAACTCTCCCTCTTGTGGTCACACTAGGGGACTTGATCAGTTTTTTGTCACACATTAGCCAACATGGCCAATACCAGAAGTCTATATGCCAGCAGTACAGTTAAGTCTGGGGCGCAGGTAGCCTAGTGGTTAGCGCATTGGACTAGTAACTGTAAAGGTTGCAAGATCAAATCCCTGAGCTGACAAGGTAAAAATCTGTCGTTCTGCCCCTGAACAAGGCAGTTAACCCACTGTTCCCAGGCTGTCATTGAAAATAAGAATTTGTTCTTAACTGACTTGCCTAGTTAAATAAAGGTAAAAACAAAAGACCTGCATTTAACTGGTTTCACTTTACGAATTCAAATCCTAACAAGAGAAGCAAGCATCAAAAAGATAATTGTATTGTGATCTCCTCGTCGTCTATCTATAATAATATATGCCATTTAGCAGACACTTTTACCCAAAGCATTCATACATTCTACATATGGGTGTTCGTGGAAATCGAACCCACTACCATGGCATTAGAAGTGCCATGAGCTACCAACTGAGCTACAGAGGACCACTACTAGCTCCCATAACAGGAGTAAGAAGATGGACAACAACTTTAAAGCAGTAGCTAGACAGATGTGTGTTTAATGGTCTCATGGTACCCTTATCATTGTGTCATTCATAGACTGGCACCTGGTCACATTACTCCACTCTAGCCAAGCCACACAGATTCAGGCATCAAGTCTGCTGGCATCAGTAAAGTCTGCTGAGGAGGAGGACTCTTCCCGCCAAATTAAGTGGTTCTCTGTCAGGATCAATATATTCCTGAGCATCTGTCAGGCTAGGATCATAAATCCAAAATGCTATGGGAGAGAGCCAAAGGGATGGAGGGGAGAGGAGGAGGGAGAGGGGGAGAGAGAGAGGTGGAGAGAGAGGAAGAGAGAGAGGGGGAGAGAGAGAGAGAGAGAGGAGGAGAGCGAGGAGGAGAGAGAGGTGGAGAGAGGAGGAGAGAGAGAGGCTCCTCTTAGCGTAATGGACGACGGTTCAAAAGTTGAACATGCCGGGCACCCGCTTGCGTCTTGATAAACCCTTGAGTCATTGTGTGTGGGTGAGGGCGGCGCACATCGAGAGCTGGGGGGGTGGGGTGTAGTGGGGTGGGGTGGGGTGGGCTGTGCATTAGGGAAATTGCCTCCGCCTGTGACACGGCACTGAAATAATTACAGTTGGTTGAGGAATGCTGAGGCCATGCTTTGCCTCTGCGTGTGCGGCCAGTGTAGGTTGGTCTGCTGCAGAGGGCCCCGCCCAACCCCACCCTCCACTGTAGGTCCCCGCCAACCCAACACGGCACAGCAGGGCTGGCTCTAGCCTTTTAGGGGCCCTAAGCGAGATTTGGTTGGGGGGCCCCCCCTACCTCGCGGGCAAAACATTTTAGTGTCCCTCCCTCCTGACGGTGGAGAGAAACGTTTGACTTTTAAAGTTAATTTCTTGCATTTTGAAACATTTTTCCTTGGGGCATAGAGAAAATGTTACAGTTTTAAAGCATGTAGCAAATCTACACATTTTGTCAATGGACAGAGAGAAACATTTTAGATTTTACAATACATTTCATGCAATTCTACTCATTTTGCCATGGGGCAGAGATACTTTTTTGTACGTTTTATAGCTAATTTCCTGCAATTCTACACATTTTGTCATGGGGTGGAGAGATTTGTGCAGTTGTATCCTTTTCCTGCAGTCAAATGACCTACTGGCCTCATGGGTGGACTGCCAGTCATATTTTTCATAATTTCATAATCAATAAACATAAAATAATTAATCAAATAAAAACGATGAAAATCCATTGTTTCTCTGTCAAGCAGTTTTGTTATATCTCAGTCTTCTGTGATATATATAAAGTGTAATATATAAAGTGTAATAAAATGCAAACTCAAGATTCAATACATTTCAACTCTATATCTGACATGGTAAAGGTGTCTTCTTTTTTTAAAGCCCATAACCATGTGTGTGATGTTTGTTTGAGACTACCCAGAAACACTCTGTGTGACCCTGATTTAGCCCACTGCAGTAGAAGGTTAAAGCACGTCTTCTGTAATTCTACACATTTTGCTATGGGGCAGAGAGAAAATGTTGCATTTTTATAACAAATTTCATGCAATTCTACACATTTTGCCATTGGGAGGAGAGAAAAGTGTGACATTTTATAACAAATTTCATGCAATTCTACCCATTTTGCCATGGAGCAGAGATAAACAAATTCTACCCATTTTGCCATGACTTATGCCATGTTAATGATAGAGGGAGAGTGCATAACAAAATCAACGGAGACCCCCTGGACCTCAGGGCCCCTGGGCAGGTGCCCTGCATGCCTTGTTAGTATTCAGCAATGATTACTACAAGTTTAGATAGCTGGCTAGTGGCTAGACTAATTTACCACTGACATGCTAATTGAGTGACTGTCAGTGACTGATATAACGAGAGAAAAACTGCTGATGCACAACCACATTTGGAAATTGCACCTTGCGTATTCTACTATTCTAACTCTCAACAGTAAATTGAGATTTTAATTCATAAATAAAAAATTTGGGGGGGGGGGGGGGCCTAAGTGACCGCTTATGTCGCTTATGCCTGGAACTGGCCCTGCAGCACGGCTAAAGGGATGGGGCTGTTTGGTTAATCGATGAGGTGGATGAGGAGGGACACAGCAGGAAAGCGGTAAAAAGAGACAGAGTCAGACAGAGAGAGAGAGAGAGAGAGAGAGGGAGGGAGAAAGAGAGAGTGAGAATGAGAAAGAGAGGGAGGAATGTGCGGGGATCCAGGCCATGGCAGTACTAGGGAGCCTTCCCTGATGGATGTTGGGTTGGTAGGGAGTGCTGTCAGTGGAAGGTAAACGTGTGATACATGCAAAATCAATTGGATTATTACATGTGCTTAGAGGACTGGGTTGTTGGCTAGGATAGGTGATTACTAGAGCTGGACAGACCTTCAGTATGGGACTCACCTGCTTCAAGTCTTGGAAGTACGACAGTGCCGCTCAGAAAGGTGAGTGAGGTGTCAACCCTCGCCTCACATACTCATCCTGTCAGACTACTCATCATCATGAGACAGATCTGGTTCACTTTAACCTGGCTTGGACGGCTCTACTATGTGACCGTTTCCTCATATTCAGCAGAAAGTAAGCATGCTTCCCTTTAACCATAGTGAAAAAGCCAAATGTAGGGTTATTCTCCAAGCATTTGAAATCCATCAGTGTACCATTCATATAGCTTTTTCCATTCTGTGCATCAATAAAGCTAAACTCAAGGCAAACGTGTAAGTGATGAAGAATCTTTCACCTACTGTTTTTACTTGTTGAAAATGAAATGCTTGCACTGATGTCCTTAGTGTGGTCATCACAGTTCTGTTCATGTGTAAGACAGATGTTTCAGAGTGTACAGACCATGCTTAAACAGCTCTAATTTTACTATATCCCAATGGAATGCTGATGGTAAGAGGAGGGCAACACAAAGGAGGTTAATTAAATCCCAGTCGGAGTCTTGATGTACCGAGCCCTATCTCACACTCACAGGCAAATAACATGAGGGTCCCAGGGGAACCAGAGAGTGAAATAGTGATCTAGTGTCTTGCAGCCCTTGAGTGACATCAGTGCATGTTCATTGGGGTTCAGTGGGGAGAGGGGAAGGTGGGGCAGGAGGCAGGAGAGGAAGAGTACATCGAAGCTGTATTAACCAGACCACTGATTTACAGCAGCAACCTGACAGATAGGGGAGGGGGAGGAAGGGGAGAGTGGGGGTACTCAAAATAATGAGCTAAGAGTGGGTAGGGGATGACGAGATGAGACACAGAGGATGAGATAGACAGTCGTCTCACAAAGGACTAGAGGTTTGAGCATCATTCTACAGGAATGTGGAGCAAGCAGGCTGCAGCAGAGTTACTCAACTACAATCCGGTGGCAAAGGTCCTGAGGGATATTGACGTTTATCGGCATTATAAAAAAACTAAAATTCGCAACCCATGCGACCCTAAGATGTTCAAACTGTTCACACTCCTCTTGTTGGTGAAGAGACAGATTTGCAGTTTTAATCCTAATTTCCTGCAATTCTACACATTTTGCCATGTCTTATGTGTGTTCATATGATACCTGAGTGAATCAACAAAATCAATTGGGGCCCCATGGGGGTCGCGGACCCTTTTTTTGGGGCACGTAACCTCAGCATGATTTATTTATATAATAAATATATTTAGATAGACAGGTAAGTTAGGCTAACCAGCTATCTGACCTGGGTTAGTAGTAGATCAACTGGACATGTCTGGTTATAAATAGCTCTATAAGGTCAGTCAGTGAATGACATAGCAAAAGGAAAACTGCTCATTTAAAAAAAATAATGAACCTTGTGCATTCTACTATTTACAACTCTCAACAGCAGTAAGTTGAAAACCTGACTGAGTTCCTCAATTATAATAATTTTTTTTAAGTCGGGACCCATGGTCTGTATTAACTCTGGGTCCGGATCCGGACTGTGGTCCATCAGTTGAGTATGGCTGGGCTAGAGAGTAACTTTTGTTAGAAAAGGCTTGTTCTAGCCCATACTGTGATGCATTACACTAAATAGTATTGGAATTAAATCACTGAAGTTTCCTGAATAGATTTAAATGATTTAGTGCCTGATAGAGATCACATACAGTGCACCCAGATCACATGTAGATCTGCTCAGATCTGTTATCACAGAGTAGGCAGAGGAATGCATTTACATCATTTAGCAGACACTCTTATCCAGAGCAATTAGATTAAGTGCCTTGCTCAAGGTGACATCGACAGATTCAAACCAACAACCTTTCGGTTACTGGCCCAAGGTCTCTTAAGCGCTAGACTACCTGCAGCACAGTCAGAGTTACTACCTGCCTTGTATTCAGAGTCACTCAGCCCCACAGTGCCTGCCTGGGCCCTTACAGTAGAACTGTAGGTATTGATAAGATCCTTAGATGGGATTATGTTACATCGCTGGCCTTGTGAAGAATGTCATGGTTCCTCCTGACACCAGAGGGCGGCAGAGACCGCCCTAGAGACTTTTATTGTACTCAGATGTGTCTTATTATTTCCTGATTGTTTCCCCTTTAAGAGAGGTGTGTTTTCTGTTTCCCTTTGTTAGTTCTTGATTTCAGTTTCCTGTGTGTTTCCCACATGTGAGTTTTGAGTGCTAGTGTTTGTTGTTTTAAGTATTCTGTATTGTTAACGTTCTCAATTATTCAGTGAAGAATTTACGTTTTTTTCCCAAGTCGCTGATTCCTGGTCTGATTCATTCTCTGCCACATCACAGCAAGAACTAACCTCCAATATGGACCCAGCACCGATCACCCAGATCCGGAATGTGGTAGCCCACCAAGGAGCACAGTTAGGACGGCAGCAAGAACAGCTCTCCCAAATCTCAGGGACCCTCTGGTCACTTGCTGAGTCGATGTGGGAACAGCAGCCACCATCTTGCAGATCCATAGTAGCCTTCACTGCCGAGCTGCAACGAGTCTTCGACCACCCAGTCGGCGGACAAGAAGCGGCCAGCCGACTGTTCAACCTCCGCCAAGGGGCCAGACCAGTGATTGACTTCGCCATTGAGTTCCGCACCCTCGCCACCAAGAGTGGAGGCACTGGTTACCGCTTTCCACCAGGGTCTGTCTAACTCCATCAAAGATGAACTGGCCGCTCGGGAACTGGGAGAGGACCTCGAGTCCCTGATAACGCTGGCAATCAGAATTGATAACCGCATCCGAGAACGGGTGAGACAGCTCTCTTTTGACACCACTCCAGCATTCCGGATTCCTTAGCAACCCAAGCCCACCGAGCCCAGCATGGAGGATCCCATTCAGCTGGGTCACACACGTCTGAGCCCACAGGAGCGTGACAGGCGCATGTGCGAAGGCTGCTGCCACTACTGCGGACGTCTCAGCCATCTCTGTGCTACATGCCCAGAGCTGATGGGAAACACCAGGGCTCGCCAGGACAGGGGGAGACCCTGACGAGCTGTGCAGTTACCTCCCGGCTACCCAGTCACCGTCTGTCACTACCCGCAACCCTCCACTGGGACAACCGTCAGTACCAGATTCAAGCCTTTGTGGCCTCCGGGGCCGCAGATAATTTCATTGATGCTATAAATTCCCTGGGTGAAATGTCCCATCCCTCTGCAGATTCAAGCCCTCCATGTATGCCCCATTAGCTCCGGTCAGGTGGAATATCAGACCAAGCCCATTCTACTGCAGGTTTGGGTGAACCACTCTGAGACTCTTAGTTTTCTCTTGATCAGTGCTCCCGAGAACTCCTTTATCCTAGGGTAACCCTGGCTAGCGCTACATAACCCACTAGTTACCTGGTCCACGGGACACCACCTAGACTGGGGTAAGGACTGCCAGACTAAATGTCTAAGACCCCCACCAAGAGCCCTTGCCATGTCCTCCTGCATCCCTTGAAGACCAATACTTTCCCAATCTCCCTCCCGAATACTTCGACCTCTGGGAGTCTTTCAGTAAGAGGCAGGCCGCCACCCTTCCCCCTCATCGTCCTTACAATTGTGCCATAGAACTCCTACCCGGTGCCACACCTCCCTGGGGTCATGTGTACTCCCTCTCGACCCATGGAGCAGCAGTAATGGACAATTACATCCAGGAGTCGCTGGAGGCAGGTTTCATTCGCCCCTCTACATTCCCCGCTGATGCAGGCTTCTTCTTCGTGGGTAAGAAGGATGGAAGCCTGCGTCCCTGCATCGATTACAGAGGGCTGAACCAGATTACAATCAAGATTCGCTACCCCCTACCCCTGATGTCCTTCGCATTGGAGTTGGTCTAAGGGGCCCAATTCTTCACCAAACTGGACCTCTGCAATGCTTACAATCTAGTGAAAATCAGGTCCAGAGGTTCCGGGTTTGCCAATTTTTACAGACGTTTTATACTCAACTTTGGTGCGATGGCAGCGCCTCTCACAGTCCTAACCCACAAGTCCCAGACCCGTTTTTGCTGAGGCTGACAGGGCATTCATAGAGCTCAAGGGATGTTTCACCTCTGGACCCATCCTCGTTCATCCTGATCCGACTCGTCCCTTTGTGGTGGAGGTGGACGCCTCGGACACCGGAGCCAGGGCGGTCCTTTCACAGCGGAATGAGGAGGACAAGAAACTGCACCCATGCTCCATTCTCTCCAAGTGCAACTACGATGTAGGCAACCGGGAGCTCTTGGCAGTCAAGTGGGCCCTTGAGGGGTGGGGACACTGGTTGGAGGGGGCACCACATCCTTTCGTGATCTGGACGGACCTTAAGAACTTGGTCTCCATTCAAGAAGCCAAGAGGTTGAACGCTCGCCAGGCTAGGTGGGCTGTTTTTTAACAGGTTCGATTTCACACTAGCCTATCGCTCAGGATCCAAGAATCAGAAAGCAGACGCCCTGTCCCGCCAACACGATGTCTCTAACAAGGAAAGGGATCCCAAGCCCATCATACCCAGCTCACGCATTATGGCCCCTGTAATATGGAGTATTGAGACCACGGCCCGACAAGCCCAGACCCGAGAACCTGACCCCGGCGGGGGACCCACTAACAGATTTTACTTTCTGCAATCAGCCCGGTCCCAAGTACTACAATGGGGACACTCCTCGAAATTAACTGGGAATCCAGGGGTTAATCAGACACTGGAGTTCCTGAGGCAGAAATTCTGGTGGTCCAACATGATTGAGGATGTGAGATCCTTTGTTGCAGCCTGTTCCATCTGTGCCCAAAGCAAGTCTTCACATCAGCGACCGGCCAGGCTGCTTCAACCTCTGCCCATCCCTAGCCGGCCCTGGTCTCATCTGTCTGTAGACTTTATCAGAGGGTTACCTCCATCTCAAGAGCTTACCACTATCCTGGTGGTTGTCGATCGGTTCTTCAACGCAGCCAATTAATCGCCTCACCCAAGTTGCCTTCAGCAAAGGAGACCACTGATCTCATGATTACCCATGTCTTTCGACTACACAGACTTCCCCAGGACATTGTCTCAGATCGTTGGCCCTAGTTCATCGCACGGTATTGGAAGGCCTTCTGTTCCCTGTTGGGGGCATCGGTGAGTCTCTCCTCTGGGTACCACCCACAGTCGAATGGTCAAACTGAGCGGGCCAACCAGGAGCTGGAGAAGTTCCTCCACTGCTTCGTCTCCACCCAGGCCAGCAACTGGAGCAAGTTCCTTGTCTGGGCTGAGGCATTCATTCGACCATGTTGCCGCACCTGGATCAAACGTGCGATCCTCCTTCCTCCGATCCTCTGCCTGACACCATCATCAGGCAAACTGACACCGAAGACCTCTTCGGCTCCTGTGACCGGGTCAACAGGTGTGGCTGTCTACCCATGATCTTCCCTTAAAGGTGGACTCATGGAAGCTCGCTCCTCGCTACCTAGGGTGGCAGGTAGCCTAGTGGTTAGAGCGTTGGACAGGTAACCGAAAGGTTGCAAGATTGAATCCCCGAGCTGACAAGGTAAAAATCTGTCTTTCTGCCCCTGAACAAGGCAGTTAACCCACTGTTCCTAGGCCGTCATTGAAAATAAGAATTTGTTCTTAACTGACTTGCCTAGTTAAATAAAGGTAAATAGGACTATTCAAGGTCCTGAGTCGCATCAACCCAGTCACCTATCTTCTCCAACTTCCCAGGTCCATGAG
The DNA here is from genome assembly GCF_901001165.1 of Salmo trutta. Taxonomy (NCBI): domain Eukaryota; kingdom Metazoa; phylum Chordata; class Actinopteri; order Salmoniformes; family Salmonidae; genus Salmo; species Salmo trutta. The sequence goes on along the minus strand of NC_042968.1, from coordinate 85,630,146 downwards.
GGTCTGTCTGTCCTTTCATGTCTCCCATCTCAAGCTGGTAAGGACCAGTCCCTTCTCTCCCTCCAAACCTGCTCCTCCGCCCCCTTGTCTTGTGGATAGCCGCCCGGCCTACACGGATCGGCGTCTGGAGGTTCGAGGGTTCGAGGGACCCTGCAGGATCTGGTGGATTGGGAGGGCTATGTCCGAGGAGCTGGTTTGGGTGCCTGCCTGGAACTTCCTATATCCGGGTCTTGTTAGAGACTTCAAACAACTACGTGGTTGTCGTCATGGCTCCGCAGCTGGAACTGCTCCTAGGGGGGGGGGGGGGGGGGGGGGGGGGGGGGGGTGGTACTGTCATGGTTCCTCCTGGCAGCAGAGGCCGCCCTAGAGACTTTTATTGTACTCAGGCGTCTTATTATTTCATTATTGTTTCCCCTTTAAGAGAGGTGTGTTTTCTGTTTCCCTTTGTTAGTTCTTTATTTCAGTTTCCTTTGTTTCCGCCGTGTGAGTTTCAAGTGCAAGTGTTTGCTGGTTTGAAGTTTTCTGTATCGTTATGTTCTCAATTATTCAGTAAAGTATTTACGTTTTTCCCAAGTAGCTGATTCCTGGTCTGATTCATTCTCAGTAGTGCATGAGCGGGTTCAATGAGCGGGTTCAACTCTACCACGTCAAAAAGAAAAGTGGCTTCCCTGAAATGAATCACCAAACTCTTTTCCAGAAAGAATGTGAGCAGAATTGAGAGCACAGTTTAATTGTCTCCAGAACCCCATAACGTGATTAATATCTCTATAGAAAAATGTATTTAAAAAAGGCAGCAAGCATATTAATTAAATTATGAAAATCATTGAGTTCTTCTTCCCTTGTTGAATCCGAGAAGTACTTAAAGATAAAGAATAACCATCTGATTCTGCCAGGCCATTGTCCAGCGATCACTCCACCTGAAAGGACACAGTGACCGTGAGGAGCCAGAATCACATGTCCTGCACTATTATAGAAAAATTGCCCCTTTAATTGACTGGAATAAATCCCAACAGCTCAGTCGGCAAGCATAAATCACACGTGGTATCTGAAAACCATTCTTCTGAGGCTGGCAGATAAAGATCATTAAACATTACTACAACACCCCCACTTGCTATTTCCAAGAAAGCCCCCTTCCTTTGTGTACATAGGGATCCTACACTGCTTTTCCCAGCACCTACACTCTTCAAAGATGAACAAAAAGATTTCAAAAAGAGGCGGAGAGAGGTGGAGACGGGTGAGATTGTGGAATGTAAAACAGTGTTATCTGTATTGGCCTTTGGGGATTAGTCATGTTTGACTGGTGCTGTGGTATGACTATATGAGAGGATGTCAGTCTCTGGGCCTGTGGAGACGGGCAGAGAGGACAGACACTGACACTGCGTATACCAGTTCATGCACACACAGTCTGTCCCTCTCTCTGTATGAGTGAAGGAGAGATGAAATGCCCCTGATCTGCACTATCAGCAGTCAATTCATTAGCACAAGCGTTAATGTGATGTAGTTTAAGATTTTATTGGCTACATGTATTCATTGACCTCTACATCTATGTACAGTGTGTAAAAGTATCCTCGTTACACTGCTCGTCCTATCTCGTATTCACAGCGTAAAATACACTGATCAAACTGGTCAGGTAGTTTGATGACTTAGTTTACTTCAGGGGTTTCTAATCCAGAGACCTGCAGTACATGGAGATGGGGTTGGTTGGGGCATATCTAAACCATGCTTAAAATACACGGCAATGAGAGAAGACTAAACGTCCAATCAATCCCAGTCAGAAAAAGAGTGGACATCATTTTTGCAGATCTACTGAGGACACAGTACAACAACAACTGCGTCCCAAATGGAACCCAATTCCCTATATAGTGCACTACAGTTGACCAGAGCCCTATATAGTGCACTACTGTTGACCAGAGCCCTATATAGTGCACTACTGTTGACCAGAGCCCTATATAATGCACTACTGTTGACCAGAGCCCTATTTAGTGCACTACAGTTGACCAGAGCCCTATTTAGTGCACTACAGTTGACCAGAGCCCTATATAATGCACTACAGTTGACCAGAGCCCTATTTAGTGCACTACAGTTGACCAGAGCCCTATATAGTGCACTACTGTTGACCAGAGCCCTATATAGTGCACTACTGTTGACCAGAGCCCTATATAGGGCACTACAGTTGACCAGAGCCTTATATTCCCTTTATAGTGCACTACAGTTGACCAGAGCCCTATATTTCCTATATAGTGCACTACAGTTGACCAGAGCCCTATATCCCTGATCAAAAGTAGTGCACTACAGAGCCCTATCCCTGGTCAAAAGTGGTGCACTACAGAGCCCTATCCCTGGTCAAAACTAGTGCACTACAGAGCCCTATCCCTGGTCAAAAGTAGTGCACTAGATAGGTAATAGGGTACCATTTGGGAGGCAACCTGCACGTCATCTGTAATGACAGGCATATTGATCCATCCGTAGGGTAATTGTGGCCCTGGACAGTAACAATAAATACAACTTGTCTGCTGTTCCTCGTCTCAGAAAAATATGAAGTATTATCGCTACACCTGCAATAGCATCTGCTAAATATGTGTATGTGACCAATAACATTTGATTTGAAGTAGAGGTCATCAGTGGCCTGCAGTCACAGTCTACTCAAACTAAACACACTCATAACCCTGGTGCGTCACGTCTTTGCTATCTGTCTGTCTGTCTGTGACTCTCTCCCTCCATCCATCCCTCGCTCACTCGCTCCCTCCCTCTCTCCCTCCATCCATCCCTCGCTCACTCGCTCCCTCCCTCTCTCCCTCCATCCATCCCTCGCTCACTCGCTCCCTCCCTCTCTCCCTCCATCCATCCCTCGCTCACTCGCTCCCTCCCTCTCTCCCTCCATCCATCCCTCGCTCACTCGCTCCCTCCCTCTCTCCCTCCATCCATCCCTCGCTCACTCGCTCCCTCCCTCTCTCCCTCCATCCATCCCTCGCTCACTCGCTCCCTCCCTCCCTCTCTCCCTCCATCCATCCCTCGCTCACTCGCTCCCTCCCTCTCTCCCTCCCTCCATCCATCCCTCGCTCACTCGCTCCCTCCCTCTCTCCCTCCATCCATCCCTCGCTCACTCGCTCCCTCCCTCTCTCCCTCCATCCATCCCTCGCTCACTCGCTCCCTCCCTCTCTCCCTCCATCCATCCCTCGCTCACTCGCTCCCTCCCTCCCTCTCTCCCTTCATCCCTCCCTCGCTCACTCGCTCCCTCCCTCTCTCCCTCCATCCCTCCCTCCCTCGCTCCCTCCCTCCCTCCACCACAGGTGGGAACAGAGATGTACTGGTCAGCCCTGGCTCATACTTCTTCCTCTCCAACAGCTGTGGTCAGGGAGAGGAGTGGCTCAAGACCCTCAACAAGGGTGTCTGGATACCCTTTACAGGTAACTTCACTAGAACAATACTACTACACTGTTACACACTTATTAGCCTACATCACTCAAATGCATACACTTGACGCTCTCACTGTCTCTCACTGGAAACGGTAGACCAAGGCAACTGTTTACAAATCCAGCTGGATTTGAAAACTCAGGTTTGGTTTGCCAGGAATAGAACACGTGCTCTCCAGCAAGATTCAAACAATCAATTCACTGTCTACCATATCATTTGGTCACGTTACATTGTTTAATGCATTTTAGTTCAACAGACTTCCTGAACTGACCAGAGTCTGACTCTTCCAGTCAACCATGTGTGTGTGTGCATTCATCAGCCTCAACTCCTCTTCACCCTTGGTGGGCACAGCTGTGTGTCTACCTTAGCTGGGTGGCTGCCTGGGCTTCACACCATAGTTACCCAGAGAGGGGCCAGCTCCCCTTCAAGCCCCATCAGTCTCAAGGCCAAGGCACGAAACATAGGGGGCTCTACCTAGAGGTCTGCAAATAGAGCACGGGAGTACACACACACACACACACACACACACACACACACACACACACTTCACAGGTTAAGCTGAACTAGCCCATGTGACATGCAGGCCTAGTGCTGAATTTCCTTGTGTGGAGAAATATTGATTGTTATCCAGACCTGAGTAATAATGACATTGTAATCCTGTAATATTTGAGCATCAGGCCACCATGGAGGGAATTCACTGGGTCAAAATACACTTTACGGCCTGTAAAGACCTTAAGCTCTTAAATGTCTTTAGACTATGTACTTGTGTTGTGTGCCTACAGTGCCTACCATATAAATCTGACCCCTGAGCCGGATCAATGCCCAGCAACACATTTCACAAGAGAGGTGAACATTCACAATGGATTCCTTGCACCGTCCCGGAGCAGTTAGTTGCTTCATCCCTGAGCCTACTGTCTCTCTCTGACACACACGTCATCCAGGAGACGTCGTCCAGGAGAGAGATCTTCAAAGATTAGAGGCTCACTGAGGCCACACAACCACCTAATTAACATCTTTATTTTTCTGAGCTAGACTCAGCTGGGGCTGCATGGGGCTCATCAGGGGCCAGCGTCGTCCCACAGAGGCTTGGACTACAGGGGGAGAGGGGTAGTTCATAAGGGGCTCAGTGGAAAGTTATTTTGAGGGGGCTGGCAGCCAACAGGCAAAGTAGTATGCTACGACAGAGGGGAGTGGGAGGACAGAGGGGAGTGGGAGGACAGAGGGGAGTGTGGGGACACAGGGGAGTGGGAGGACAGAGGGGAGTGGGAGGACACAGGAGAGTGGGAGGACAGAGGGGAGTGGGAGGACACAGGAGAGTGGGAGGACAGAGGGGAGTGGGAGGACAGAGGGGAGTGGGAGGACACAGGGGAGTGGGGGGGGCACAGGAGAGTGGGAGGACAGAGGGGAGTGGGGGGACACAGGGGAGTGGGGGGACAGAGGGGAGTGGGAGGACACAGGGGAGTGTGGGGACACAGGGGAGTGGGGGGGACACAGGGGAGTGGGGGGACACAGGAGAGTGGGAGGACAGAGGGGAGTGGGAGGACAGAGGGGAGTGGGAGGACAGAGGGGAGTGGGGGGACACAGGGGAGTGGGGGGGGCACAGGAGAGTGGGAGGACAGAGGGGAGTGGGGGGACACAGGGGAGTGGGGGGACAGAGGGGAGTGGGAGGACACAGGGGAGTGTGGGGACACAGGGGAGTGGGGGGGACACAGGGGAGTGGGGGGACAGAGGGGAGTGGGAGGACAGAGGGGAGTGGGGGGGACACAGGGGAGTGGGGGGACACAGGAGAGTGGGAGGACACAGGGGAGTGGGAGGACAGAGGGGAGTGGGGGGACAGAGGGGAGTGGGGGGACACAGGGGACACAGGGGAGTGGGGGGACACAGGGGAGTGGGGGGGACACAGGGGAGTGGGGGGGGGCACAGGGGAGTTGGGGGACACAGGGGAGTGGGGGAGTGGGGGGACACAGGGGAGTGGGGGGACACAGGGGAGTGGGGGGGGACAGAAATCATTCTAACTCATTTATTTTTTGTCAATCTCTGACACTGTTCTCCCTTGTTAATGATTATTGGGTGGGGAGAGACAGGAGCCACAGAGGGATGATTCCCGGTGATGCTCCTGTGAGTATGGTGGGGAATAGTTTCATACGGGGGGTGGAGGGGAGGGGTAGATAAAAGACCGGTGGAGTAGGCAGGGGGCTGGGGAGGGGTTGAGGAGGGGGCTGGGGAGGGGACTGGGGAGGGGGCTGAGGAGGGGACTGGGGAGGGGGCTGAGGAGGGGGCTGAGGAGGGGACTGGGGAGGGGGCTGGGGAGGGGACTGGGGAGGGGGCTGAGGAGGGGACTGGGGAGGGGGCTGAGGAGCGGGCTGAGGAGGGGACTGAGGAGAGGGCTGGGGAGGGGGCTGGGGAGGGGGCTGGGGAGTGGGCTGGGGAGGGGACTGAGTGGATTCCTTTGTCAACACAATCCAGCCTGAAAGTAGTTCCTCTGTATTTTTCAATGCTAACCAGATTGAGATAAGTTTAGCAGCCTAAAAAAGGACTTGAGCCCTGGGAACCAAGGCGGAGGTGTGCATGAGAGGAGCCGAGCCACAAGTGCCCCCTCGACACTCTTTATCTGGATTCAGCAACAACGTGTGGAAGAACTTTTCTGACATTCCAATGTTCAGTGGTGATAAAAGGGACCTGTGTTATCAGTAGAACATGTAGTATTACTGGACTCTCAAATCTCCTGTCAAATTATTTTACTTAAGACTCTGAAGAGGAGACATTAACCACCAAAAATGAAGTGGAGATTTTACTTACCAAAGTTCAACATTCCATATTACTTTTTGACATTGCTCATATTCCTGTGGCTGTTCAATTGATTGGGATGTTTGCTCCATTCTATGCCTCAGTGATTGTGAGTTTTTGATGTGTCTGGCACTTTATAATGCCTCTTCTTGTAGAATGAAATTCTTTCCATTGGAATGCTCATTTATCTGATGAGGTCACGTAGTTGAGCTCAGGGACCACTGTTGAGCATTGACAAGGAAAGTCTGCCCCCTCATTTCTTGAGTCATCAGAGCAAGGAGCCTTATCTGTTTACCTAAAGAGAGGGAGAGGAGGAGGGAGGGAGAGAATAGACATAACACGGAGTACCAGCCAGGAGAGAGTTTACAAAACAAAAAGAGGTAGATAAAAGTGGGCGAAGACACACACTGGTCTCCGCAGCGCCGAGCTGTCACAAGCCATCTGGGTCCTCTCATAATCCCCCATCAAACAGCCCAGCTGGCCAGAAAGAAAAGAGTGGAGGAAAAGAGGGGAAAAGGAGAGAGAGATCTGGATGGTGAGAGAGACAGGGAGATCTGGAAGGAGAAAGAGAGAGAGAGAGAGAAATATCTGGGTGGGGAAAGAGAGAGAGAGAGATCTGGACAGTGAGAGAAAGACAGAGATCTGGACAATGAGAGAGAGAGTGAGATCTGGACGGTGAGAGAGAGAGAGAGATTTGGACGGTGAGAGAGAGAGAGAGATCTGGACGGAGAAAAAATAAGTGTGAAGAGAAAAGCGAAGATGCCGGAGAACAAGGCGACAGTGTACAGGACCAGCAGCTACCTGTCCCACTCAGCCTACAGGAAGATCAAGCGGGTTCTGAGCTTCAGGAGGCGTGAGTTTCTCAGACCACACAGAGACCCACACAGAGAACCACACACAGGCATCCACACAGAGACCCACACAGAGACCCACACAGAGCTGCAGTGTGAGGCAGGCTGTGTAGATAGGTGGTTTGCGGGTATGGAGGGTTTGAGTTCACTTGTCTGAGGAAAGGAAAGAAAATCCCTGAACCATCAAACTCTGGAATCATCTGTTTATTAAATTAGCCTGGGTGATCTTAAATCCTCTCTCTCTCTCTCTCCTCTCTCTCTCTTTCCTCTGTCTCTCTCTCCTCTCTGTCTCTCTCTCTCTCCTCTCTGTCTCTCTCAGGCGTGTTTGGCCAGCGGCTGGAGGAGACGGTTCTGTATGAGCGGCGTTACGGGGTAAACATGGCACCGCTGGTGGTGGAGCAGTGTGTGGACTTTATCCGGGAGCGGGGTCTTCTGGAGGTGGGGTTGTTCCGCCAGCCAGGCCAGGCCACGCTGGTTAAAGAGTTGCAGGATGCCTTCGACGCTGGGGAGAAGCCCTCCTTTGACAGGTAAGAGCTCTCCAGTCAACACAAACAGGTTCTGCTTGATTGCAAACACTGCAGTTCCAAAGCAAACAGATCAAGTTCATAAAGTTATACATATGCTCCAGGTATGTCTGGATGTCTCACTATATGTAGTTGCTCACCCACATACACTGGTAGTGATGTGCTGTATTTTAAGTGTGTGTGTGTGTGTGTGTGTGTGTGTGTGTGTGTGTGTGTGTGTGTGTGTGTGTGTGCGTGCGTGCGTGCGTGCGTGTGTGTTTGTCATCCTAGCAGTACAGACGTGCACACCGTGGCGTCTCTCCTGAAGCTGTATCTGCGGGAGCTGCCAGAGCCACTGGTGCCCTTCTCTAGATACCAGGACTTCCTGGTGTGTGGCAAGAAGATCTCCTCTGAGAGGAAGCAGGTAAGTCTCCATCCAGCCATATCATGCAGGCCATGCTGAGATGCATCGGATAAACAGATGAAGACAGAACACCGCTGATCTAAAAGTCCAAGGGAGAAATGTAATTGATAAACTCCACCAATGGTTAATATTGTGATAGAAGCAGCGTAGCGCACTACCTACAACAATATCTTTGCCTGTGTCTCCAAGAGTTTGACAGAACTACGGCATCTTCTTCATCAACTTCCAGTGGCTAACTTCAACCTGCTCAACTACATCTGCCAGTAAGTCTACCGTTTACCTGTAATTTACAACAATTATCTCAAATCAAGATAAGGTCAAATCTGCATACAACATACCTCACGATTAACGCATTTCCAAAGCAATGAATGGAAATGGATTGAATCACAAAAGCAGGGTTCCCCAACTGGCGGGCCGCGGGGATTTTATTAGGCACCTCAACTTTTCTGAGCAATATAAAAAAATATTGTATTTGATTTATTTTTATTTGTTTGTTTATTGTTGGACATCCAAGTGATTTTAATGTTGGAAATCTGTTCCAAAGTATTCCCACGCATAATAGAGAGATATACAGTGCCTTCGGAAAGTATTCAGACTTCTTTGATTTTTACAGCCTTATTCTAAAATTGATTAAATAAATACACACAATACCCTACAATGACAAAGCGAAAACAGTATTTTTTTTAGCAAATTTATAAAAAATAAAAACACATACCATATCTATATAAGTATTCAGACCCTTTGCTATGACACTCGAAATTGAGATCAGGTGCATCCTGTTTCCGTTGATCATCCTTGAGATGTTTCTACAACTTGATTGGAGTACACCTGTGGAAAATTCAATTGATTGGACATGATTTGAAAAGGCATACACCTGTCTATATAAGGTCCCACAGTTGAGATTGCATGTCATTGCAAAAACCAAGCCGTGAGGTTGAAGGAATTGTCCGTAAAGCTCCGAGACAGAATTGTGTCGAGGCACAGATCTGGGGAAGGGTACCAAAACATTTCTGCAGCATTGAAGGTCCCAAGAACACAGTGGCCTCCATCATTCTTAAATGGAAGAAGTTTGGACCCACCAAGACTCTTCCTAGAGCTGGTTGCCTGGACAAACTGAGCAATCGGGGGAGAAGGGTCTTGGTCAGGGAGTTGACCAAGAAACCAATGGTCACTCTGACAGAGCTCCAGAGTTCCTCTGGGGAGATGGGAGAACCTTCCAGAAGGACAACCATCTCTGGAGCGCTCCACCAATCAGGCCTTTATGGTAGAGTGGCCAGACACAAGCCACTCCTCTGTAAAAGGCACATGATAGCCCGCTTGGAGTTTGCCAAAAGGCACCTAAAGACTCTTAGACCATGAGAAACAAGATTCTCTGGTCTGATGAAACCAAGATTCAACTCTTTGGCCTGAATGCCAAGTGTCACGTCTGGAGAAAACCTGGCACCATCCTAAGGTGAAGCATGGTGGTGGCAGCATCATAATGTGGGGATGTTCTTCAGCCGCAGGAACTGGGAGACTAGTCAGGATCGAGGCAAAGATTAACAGAGCAAAATACAGAGAGATCCTTGATGAAAACCTGCTCCAGAGATCTCAGGACCTCAAACTGGGGCGAAGGTTCACCTTTCAAGAGGACAACAACCCTAAGCACACAGCCAAGACAACGCAGGAGTGGCTTCGGGACAAGTCTCTGAATGTCCTTGAGAGGCCCAGCCAGAGCCCGGACTTGAACCCGATTTAACATCTCTGGAGAGAACTGAAAATAGCTGTGCAGCAACACTCCCCATCCAACCTGACAGAGCTGGAGAGGATCTACAGAGAAGAATGGGAGAAACTCCCTAAATACAGGTGTGCCAAGCTTGTAGCATTTCACCCAAGAAGACTGGAGGCTGTCATTTCTGCCAAAGGTGCTTTAACAAGTACTGAGTAAAGGGTCTGAATACTTATGTAAATGTGATAAATGTTTTTTATTTTTAATGAATTAGAAAACATTTTTAAACAAATTTTTTGCTTCATCATTATGGGGTCTTGTGTGTAGATTGATGAGAAAAAAAACACAATTTAATCAATTAGAAAATAAGGCTGTAATGTAACAAAATTTGGAAAAGGTCAAGGGGTCTGAATACTTTCCGAAGGCACTGTATGTGATCGTATACAAACGTAAGCAAGGTTTGAAATGATTCTATTTGAGTCAAATATTATATCTATTTTTGTTTCTCGCGGTCAATTTGCAGTCTACAAATGATTTTGAATTATGTTCCGGTCTCTGACCATCTAGCTCAAGAAGAATCGGCCTGCAGTTGAATCTAGTTGATGATTCCTGCACTATCGGGTCGTTTTATGTCATTTCAACAAACCATGACACCCACCATCTCAGATGGTTCTGAAATCATTTCTGTAGTTAGAAACAGATAAGATTAGATAGAATTCCTGCAACATAATTTTGTTGAAACATAATTATCTGAGAAATTAAGCTAATTGATTGCATTTTAAGTTATAGAACTCATATAATATTCAATAAATATAGTACCCAACATCCGATTTGGACCAAACTTTTTTTATAACAATGAGTAAGACGTGGAATCCAAATAGATTGTCAAAAGCCACCCAGAAATCCCCCCACACCCCACAACCAACGCCAATCCTATCCTTACAGAAAGTATACAGTATATCTGACTAGTAGTATGAAGCTGCGGCTTGGAGTTTCTTCATCCTATGTGATATATTCTCTGTGAATTTAGTGATGTTTTTTTCCCCCCTGTTCAGTTATTGAAGTTGTTAGGTTTATGTCCCATAAATAGCTGTTCCTGCTATTATTATTATTTATTTTTTAAAGAATTCCCCCCTCAATGTTAAAGGGATTAATAGTTCACCCATATTACCAAATGACATATTGGTTTCCATACCCTGTAAGCAGTTTATGGACAAGGTATGACAGCAATCCATGCTTTGGTTTTATTTACCTGGCCACTGTTTCAAATGCTGACTTCTTTTCATTTGTGGCAGAAATCCAATGCAAGTCAATGGTACCTATACTAGCATTTTCACGTTTCATATCCAAGTAACATCATTGAGTTACACAATCAATTTTTAGCTACTTCAGGATGATTTGGACATGAAGCATGGCTTTGACCATTTTTGTGTGTTCTTCATGTCTAACTCATTGTTTAAAAAAGGTTGATCCAAATCAGATGTTAGTTACTATATTTTTTGAATATTATATTTGTTTACATTTTAGTCATTTAGCAGATGCTCTTATCCAGAGCGACTTACAGTAGTGAATGCATACATTTCATAATTTTTTTCTCCGTATTTGGTACTGGTCCCCCATGGGAATCAAACCCACAACTCTGGTGTTGCAAACACTATGCTCTACCAACTGAGCCACACGGGACCATATGAATGAATGCTATAAATTAAAATGACAAATTTGGGTGAAATCAATTAGCTTAATTTCTCAGAGATCAAATGATATGTATCTCCAAAAAATAATGGTGCAAAAATGCTAATCTTATCTGTTTCTAACAACAGAAACGATTTCAGAACAATCTGAGATAGTGGGTGTTGAAATCCTCTTTCTTGGACTTTTAGAGGTGGAACGACCCAATAGAATTGACCTGTGGCCCAGTCACAACATACGCCATACAGCCTCATCTGTTCAACCATGACACATTTCTGTATGTTATGTAGCAGATGTGACAAAATCGACTTTGCCCAAGTCTCACACAGATAAATCACTGCCAATACAGGTTTTTGAACGAAGTCCAGTCCTATTCTAGCAGCAACAAGATGAGCACCCAGAACCTGGCTACTGTTTTTGGCCCAAACATCCTACGACCCAAAGCTGAAGATCCTGAGAGTATCATTGAAGGTGTGTGAAAGTCAGTGGAGGCTGGTGGGAGGAGCTATAGGAGGATGGGCTCATTGTAATGGCTGGAATTGAAATTAAGGAACGGAGTCAAACGCGGTTTCCATATATTTGATAGCATTCCATTTATTCCATTCCAGCCAGTACAATGAGCCCGTCCTCCTGTAGCTCCTCCCACCAGCCTCCACTGGTGAGAGTGTTATTCAGAGAAAGAGACATGGATCAGAGCCAGACAGAACTAGCCTACAGATACAGAGCCAGTGAAGACAGACTGAGACAGATATAGGGAGATAAAGATAGTGTCTGTCTGTCTGCCCGTGTGTCCTTGAGACAGTGTTTATATCAACACATTGTTGTGTAACATACTATGTGCCATGTGATGCTGTTTGTACTGTATGTGTCCAGCTGTTACTCACTGTCTGTCTGTCTGTCTGTCTGTCTGTCCCCCCCCCCCCCCAGGGGCAGCCGTGGTGCAGCAGCTTATGTCCGAGCTGATCAGGGAGCACCAGTGCCTTTTTTCCAGGGAGGGGGGAGACATAGAGGCCCCTGGCTCTTCACGTCCTGACTCTTACCCATGTCAGAGATGGAAAGGAGACCCATTCCAGGGGGTGCACATCCAGCCAACTGCCCAGACCCAGCCGCATGATTACAGGCTGGGCATAACAGCTGAGCACCTCCCCCAACAACAGCTAGCTCATCATCCTTCCCCTTGCTCCCGCCAGCTCTCCCTGCCTCTGATCCCTAAGAGGAGAGGGTCGGCCCAATACCCAGATAAAACCAGCTTAGCCACACGGCTGTCCATCACAGACCACCAGCAGCAGCCAGCTGAGGTATTCTCTCCAGTGAGTCTTGCTTCTGGGCCTCTGTACCACAGATACACTCTGTCCCAGTCCACTGAGACCGCAGACAGCCCCCACCCTGCCTCCCAACTCACAACCTCTGCCTCCACAGTGACGCTACAGGCTGCCCCAGAACCCAGCAGCATGCTGCCCATTGGCTGGAGGGACCCAGAGGATCCCAGCTGGGCTGCAGAACAGGGGACCACTGGCACCAGTGGTAGCAGTGAGGCTCAGGACAGTACTCTGTCTGTCTATGACAACCTGGACACACTACAACGCATGGAGGAGGTGGCTGCGGATGGTGGTTGGGGCAGCCCTGCTGGCCCAGTGGAGGTAGAGGTGGGCACGGCCAGCATGGTAGACACCAGAAGCTCCTGGTCTTCCTGTGAGATTCTGTCCCTGGAAGACAGTGGGAGTGGTGTGGTCAGAACCAGCCCAGGACGAGGGTCCACTAGGTTCCCCTCCTTCAGGACTGACCCAGGAGACGAGGACCTCCATCCTAACTCCCCAGCCTCCTCCTCTGCCCTCACTGATGCCCCCCTGAGCACGGGCAGCTCGGAGGTCTTCCTGCCCTCTGCTCCTCCAGACCTCCGCGTCCCCCCGGCCTCCCAGGCCATGCACTGGCTCTTGACTGGCCTCAGACAACAGATGGCCAGGCAGAGGGCTGAGTTCGAGGCCAAGATCCAGAGGTAATAGAACTGTGAATAAACCATGCCAATGCAACAGCAGTCCTTGTCAACAGTCTATATACATGCTACAGGGAGTGTACAAAATATTAGGAACACCTGCTCTTTCCATGACATAGACTGACCAGGTGAAAGCTATGATCCCTTATTGATGTCACTTGTTAAATCCACTTCAAATCAGTGTAGATGAAGGGGAGGAGACAGGTTAAAGAAGGATTTTTAAGCCTCAAGACAATTGAGACATTGATTGTGTATGTATACAGTTCAGAGGGTGAATGGGCAAGATAAAAGATTAAGATGCCTTTGAATGGGGTATGGTAGTAGGTGCCAGGTGCGCCGGTTTGTGTGTGTCAAGAACTGCAACGCTGCTGGGTTTTCAAGCAACAGTTTCCTGTGTTTATCAAGAATGGTCCATCACCATCCAAAGGACATCCAGCCAACTTGACACAACTGTGGGAAGCATTGGAGTCACCATGGGCCAGCATCCCTGTGAAATGCTTTTGACACCTTATAGAGTCCATGCTCCGACGAATTGAGGCTGTTCTGATGGTAAAAGGTGGTGCAACTCATCAAGAATAGGAAGGTGATCCTAATGTTTTGTACACTCAGTGTAGTCTATATAGTCTTCAACATGTGTCAGGTTACAATAACATGATATTAGTCCTACATGTTCCATGTTACACCACAGTCCTGTAGTACCAGCAGAGTGAAACCTCTGTGTGTGACTCCCTGTCCTTCTGTGTCCTGTCTCTCCCAGGTTGGAGAAGCGTAACGAGGCCCTCCAGGGGGAGGTGGTGGGACTGCGGACCAGCCTGGAGCAGCAGCGCCGCTGGTACAGCGTGGCCGAGATCAAGATCCGCAACGTGGAGCGTGCCCGGGCCGACGCCGACCGCCGCAACACCACTCTACAGAGGGAGATGGAGCAGTTCTTTGATACCTTCGGAGAGCTGAACGCTGAGGCCAGGAAGAGCGAAGGTTAGGGTTAGCACCCCTGGAGAGCTGAGCGCTGAGGCCAGGAAGAGCGAAGGTTAGGGTTAGCACCCCTGGAGAGCTGAGCGCTGAGGCCAGGAAGAGCAAGCATATCTTACAGAGCTTCTGATGGCCAGTCAGATTAGAGAAAGATGCCATTATCAGAGCACTACAAGAGCAGTATCAGGAGAAAACACCATCCATCTGAATGGAATACAGAGAGAACTGTCTGTTGCCATGATTAATCCATATTGGATTTGTCTCTTAATGAGTTGTACATGTTTTGAGGATGGTTCTAAGACAGTTTTGAGATGGAACCTGCTGAGATAGACAGCTCTGCTCTGATGCCTTGGACATTTTTCAACCAGACATATTGACCACCAGACCAGACCAGAATGAGGTGGACTGGAGACGATGGAGACAGACAAGAAACATAAGCTACTGAGCTCACTAAATGTGTCTATGACTAAAATGAGCCCTATAACATACATAATCAAAACTTGGAGACAATGGATGGCTGACAGCTGGCCTGGCCATTGATATAATAGAGAGGCCCAGACCCAGCCAGTCTGTCCTGAGCCACACAGGAAAAGTTTTGAAAGAGATCTGGGAAGTAACATAACAGTCTCATAGAATCTGACCCTACGAGATCCGGAGTACTGCTGGTTTTCAGTTCTACCTGATAATTCATTACACCCACCTGGTGCCCCAGGTCTAAATATGTCCCTGCTTAGAAGGGAAGAATGGGGGGGGCATTGGAACTAGCTTCAAGGTCCAGATTTGAATGTGAGGCCCAAACAAGGTGTTGAAACGCAGAGAAGTTGTACTATTCCCAGTCTCTGACAAGATCCCACAGCCATTTCGACACTGTGTGAAAGCTGATCTTAAATAGGATTTGATTTAGTGCTTCCAAGTATTGAGGTCATGTTCTGAGTTTGTCTATGAGGGTATCTAAGAACAGACTCATATTATTGATGCAGGTATTTCACACTGCTATAAATATGAAGGATTATAAATTGGGACCTATCTGAACACTATTTCACTTCGTTATGACAGGGCAGGGTGAGTCACAGCTTTTAACAGTACACCACTTGAAAATACCCTGTAGCTTTTCCACAAAACAAATATGTATAGTGCAATATTAACGTCCTGAATAATAAAACATACTTTTACTAAATCATTTTGCTGAGGAACTTGCGCGCACACACACACTGAAACACGCATGCAAGCACGCAAACACACACACTTGTATGAAATAAAATAACCAAAGACTTAAGCAATAGATCCTGTCTATAGCAATAGCATTTTATTTAGCAGAATTCATTTTGTCCTCCTTTGATGTCAAATGATAATCATCTCTTGAGTTTTTGCATATTTTTCAGACAGGATGAATATAATGGAACATATTAAAGGTGCTACACATAGGATTTCTTTTTGCATTGTTTTTTCAGAAAAAATTTCCATAATACATCCGGTACTGATAGTGGAATGATGGTGTTTCACCGTATTAATGACCCGCCAGTGTTGTGATTGGCTGTGATATTCACCTATTGATTTCTCCTGCCGGTGCAGCATCTGTTTTCAAACTGGGAAAACTGTTCTGACTTTGTAGCTATGTTATTTAGTGGAAATTGCTTTGTCATTTTCTGGTTGCTAAAATTCTACACTGTTTGCTCAATTTCAGCTTATGTGAGAAAACAAGCACTGCATAGTGTAGGGAATAAATGTACCATCTAAATTGCTGTGAAATATCTTTTCAATAATAAACCATATCATTTTTACAGCTGTTTGAAGCTGGTGGACCAAAACGAAAGCTACTTTTGGTTTTGGTCCACCAGCATCAAACAGCAGTTTTGGTCACTATTCAGTGCTTGTTTTTTCACATAAACTGAAATTGAGCCAACCGTGTAGAATTTTCTCAACCAGGAAATGAGTAATTTCCACTAAATATCCCAGCCACAAAGTCAGAACAGCTTTCCTAGTTTGATGCCGCTGTGGCGGAAGAAATCAATAGGCGAATACACCAGCCAATCACAACACTGGCGGGTCAGTAATACTGCGACACACTATCATTTCACTATTACCGGCAGATACATTATGGACATTTTTTTAAATTACAATGCAAAAATGTGAAGAAAAAATCTTATGTGTAGCACCTTTAAGGAGTCATCAGTGATGCATCTCTGAA
The DNA here is from genome assembly GCF_901001165.1 of Salmo trutta. Taxonomy (NCBI): domain Eukaryota; kingdom Metazoa; phylum Chordata; class Actinopteri; order Salmoniformes; family Salmonidae; genus Salmo; species Salmo trutta. The sequence continues at coordinate 85,613,620 of NC_042968.1, read as the reverse complement.
TAAGACCACCAGTGGGCGTCCATACATGGCATTACACAGCAGAGAACACAAGCAGTAGAGACAGGCCAATCTAACAGATTCTACCTCCAGTTTATAGACTTGACTATGTATCTATGTCTTGAAGAAATGTGTATTAAACAAGTTTGATTGCATTAAACAGCAAACCAGACAAAGTGTCTGTATTGATTGTTTGATAACAAAATGAGTGATAGAGATAAAGACATAAGGTAACATAGACCAGTAGGGTTTGGTCAGTATGATTGGGACCAGTGAACTGTAAACACAGGGTTTGGTCAGTATGATTGGGACCAGTGGACTGTAAACACAAGTAAACACAGTTTACCCACCTTTTTATTTTGCCCGACACTTTACCCACCTTTTTATTTTGCCCGACACTTTACCCACCTTTTGCGGAAAAAATGTATTGAAAGGGAGCGTGACTTTTTTCACGGCGGCCTGGCGATCAGAGTTTACCCACTTCTTTCTCTTACCACTACATCACTGATTGGGACCTTACAATGTTGATTTAAGAGTCGACCTGCCCCATATCTTAGTAAACAGGAGCAAAATTGTCAGACTCATATTCAGATTTCAGCCTTGTATATTACTACACTGCACAAACCAGGGACACACAACCCCACTCAATGTCCCTCACACATTAGATTCACTCAGTGAAAAACAATAACCCAGAGAAAAAAAGCCCTTGGGAGGTTGTGGGGCGGTGTTGTGTGCTCCATGGAGTTGATCTTTCTCAGATATATTTATTTATTTCATTAAAAAAATAAACTGTTTTCGCTTTGTCATTATGGGATATTGTGTGTAGATTGATGAGAAAAAAAATGTATTTAATCCATTTTAGAATAAGACTAACAATTTCATCTCATTTTAGAAGCTGTAACATAACAAAATGTGGAAAAAGTGAAGGGATCTGAATACTTTCCGAATGCATTGTATCTTTCTCAGGGCCACCATGAACACAGCTCCAGTCCAGTTTGTTCCCAGCAGACTGCCACCATGAACACAGCTCCAGTCCAGTTTGTTCCCAGCAGACTGCCACCATGAACACAGCTCCAGTCCAGTTTGTTCCCAGCAGACTGCCACCATGAACACAGCTCCAGTCCAGTTTGTTCCCAGCAGACTGCCACCATGAACACAGCTCCAGTCCAGTTTGTTCCCAGCAGACTGCCACCATGAACACAGCTCCAGTCCAGTTTGTCCCCAGCAGGACTGAGGCAAAGACATTAGTATGGATCTGTCGGTCAGGTATCACAACGCTCTTTCTCAGGACATCGAGGTCCAGAATTATCAAGATTCCTAAGTCAATGTGGGTCTCGCCAGTGTTGATTTTCAAGTCCCAAGGAGAATGTCCACTGTACTCTCAAACATACATGACGCACGGTATCAAACCTGTCAGTTAATGGTCCAGCATTGAGACTGCTCTGGACACCAGTAATGGGCTGGAAAAGAACACAATGAAAGAAAGCTAACTATCAGTGGTGAGACCTGTGTTTAGTTACCCCTGGAACATTTCTCCTGTCACCACACTGAGGGTCTAGAGGTTCCAAACAGACGTATCGCTATGAAATCAATCAACACACAGTAAAGCATTACAGGCTAGATTCAACATTGCCCATTGAAGGATTGAGAATGAGAGTGTATCTGGAGGACAGAGCTGCACAGAAAAGGAAAAAAATGCAGACTCAAGACTGATGGGAAGATGGCACACTTGCGCGTTGCTTGTGTTTAGGGGGAGTTTGGATAGTCATACAATTTTTAGAAAAAATCTGAAAAAGAACTGAATGCATGATTGTATCCCTCTTTTAATCAATATTTTTCTTGGAATGACTTTAAGATGAAATTGTCTAGAAAGTGCAATGTATCCACCGTTCTTCGCCTTTTCTCCCATTCAGTTTCATTATAATACATCTTTCAAACATCAACGAATTTCTGAAATGTTTCCCATTGCATTTTAACAATAGTTCGTTCCAAAATAAATGAATGTATTTTGTACAGTTTGTATGCCTCAGCATATTTGGATCAGCTGTAAAACCCAGTCTCAGCATCACAACAATCAATACATTTAAACACACAGTATACAGTATAGATAGATACTTATGTACATGAACACACATAACATGCATAAAACGTATCACTCTTTACCCTCATGAGGAAAAACCCAGACAAGAGCCAAGTACTGTTTCTTCACACAGAGGAGGCTAATGTCCTCTGGATGGAAATACATGAAGATCTTGCATCACAGCTGTTTATATGTGTAGTCAAGTATTCATTTTTAGTAACATGCAGCAACGTCTTTTGTTCATCATTAGATATTTCCGATGACAAAACAGTCATAAGACATTATAGCCTAGCCCTAGTTTAATGCATATACAGTACTTTATACTGAAACTGTAGGTGGTCAAACTACACATTGAACAGTGTGTGCTCTTGGCTTGGACAACAAGTCTAGAGGTGCATGACTTATTTGATCGATGGTACAGTATGAATGGACTATTTACAACAGAGATAGGGAAAGAGTGACAGAGAGAGTTCAATTTAAAACTGAATCATTTTCAGTTTAAAGAACAAAAGCGGTTGTATGATTTACTATCCAGCGGGACCCAAAGTAAAAATAGACAGTATAAAGTCATGTGAAAAGTGCTACCTAAGAAGATGGATAATTAGTGATGATTGAAAAAGAAACAGAGATGTCGGGGTGGAAAGAGGCTCACTGTCACTCCTCTAGCGCCCCCGTGAGGGTGTCAACACAGCTGCTGTCGGTGTCAGAGGCCAAGGTCTGCTCAGTGGACATTGAGGAGAAGTCACTCGTAGAGGACGACTGGGATGCTGTAGCACTGTGGTTCACCACTTCATCTACAGCACAGAGAGAGAGAAAGACAGTGAGAGAGAGAGAAAGACAGTGAGAGAGAGAGAAAGACAGTGAGAGAGAAAGACAGTGTGAGAGAGAGAGAGAGAGAGAGATAAGGGCCCATGAAGTGATACACAGTATGACATCATCAAAACATATAACAGTGTGACTCACATCCTGACCTTCTCTTGAGAACAAAAACATTTGTCTTCATTTTTGGGCTTAGAGAAAGTGAGTAAGATTATAAGGACCAAGATGATCTCACCAACAGTGAACATCGGGGAAGGTATACTGTAAATGTCATTTCTAAAGCCCCTCAGCAACAGGCAGTGCATGTGTCAGAAGCACACAGTATCCGTGGTCATTCACCTGCACAGTCCTCCTTCATTACTCCATTCTGGTTCCTCTCCTCCCAGTCCATCAACTCGTCATAGATCAGCTCTGGAAGAAATGAAAGGAAAGGTGTCCTTGACTCACAGTGATAGAAGGCAGGCTATGGGCTGACTGAAGGCAGGCTATGTGCTGACTGAAGGCAGGCTATGGGCTGACTGAAGGCAGGCTATGTGCTGACTGAAGGCAGGCTATGGGCTGACTGAAGGCAGGCTATGTGCTGACTGAAGGCAGGCTAGGGGCTGACTGAAGGCAGGCTATGTGCTGACTGAAGGCAGGCTAGGGGCTGACTGAAGGCAGGCTATGTGCTGAAGGAAGGCAGGCTATGGGCTGACTGAAGGCAGGCTATGTGCTGACTGAAGGCAGGCTATGGGCTGACTGAAGGCAGGCTATGGGCTGACTGAAGGCAGGCTATGGGCTGACTGAAGGCAGGCTATGTGCTGACTGAAGGCAGGCTATGGGCTGACTGAAGGCAGGCTATGGGCTGACTGAAGGAAGGCTATGGGCTGACTGAAGGCAGGCTATGTGCTGACTGAAGGCAGGCTAGGGGCTGACTGAAGGCAGGCTATGTGCTGACTGAAGGCAGGCTATGGGCTGACTGAAGGCAGGCTATGGGCTGACTGAAGGCAGGCTATGTGCTGACTGAAGGCAGTCTATGGGCTGACTGAAGGCAGGCTATGGGCTGACTGAAGGCAGGCTATGGGCTGACTGAAGGCAGGCTATGGGCTGACTGAAGGCAGACTATGTGCTGACTGAAGGCAGGCTATGGGCTGACTGAAGGCAGGCTATGGGCTGACGGAAGGCAGGCTATGGGCTGACTGAAGGCAGGCTATGGGCTGAAGGAAGGCAGGCTATGGGCTGACTGAAGGTAGGCCATGGGCTGACGGATGCAGGCTATGGATTGATGGAAGGCAGGCTATGGACTGATGGAAGGCAGGCTATGGATTGATGGAAGGCAGGCTATGGGCTGATGGAAGGCAGGCTATGGGCTGACTGAAGGCAGGCTATGTGCTGACTGAAGGCAGGCTATGGGCTGACTGAAGGCAGGCTATGGGCTGACTGAAGGCAGGCTATGGGCTGACTGAAGGCAGGCTATGGGCTGACTGAAGGCAGGCTATGAGCTGACTGAAGGCAGGCTATGTGCTGACTGAAGGCAGGCTATGAGCTGACTGAAGGCAGGCTATGAGCTGACGGAAGGCAGGCTATGGGCTGAAGGAAGGCAGGCTATGGGCTGACTGAAGGCAGGCTATGTGCTGACTGAAGGCAGGCAATGGGCTGACTGAAGGCAGGCTATGTGCTGACTGAAGGCAGGCTATGGGCTGACTGAAAGCAGGCTATGGGCTGACTGAAGGCAGGCTATGGGCTGACTGAAGGCAGGCTATGGGCTGACTGAAGGCAGGCTATGGGCTGACTGAAGGCAGGCTATGTGCTGACTGAAGGCAGGCTATGGGCTGACTGAGGCAGGCTATGGGCTGACTGAAGGCAGGCTATGAGCTGACTGAAGGCAGGCTATGTGCTGACTGAAGGCAGGCTATGAACTGACTGAAGGCAGGCTATGAGCTGACTGAAGGCAGGCTATGGGCTGACTGAAGGCAGGCTATGGGCTGACTGAAGGCAGGCTATGGGATGACTGAAGGCAGGCTATGGGCTGACTGAAGGCAGGCTATGGGCTGACTGAAGGCAGGCTATGGGCTGACTGAAGGCAGGCTATGAGCTGACTGAAGGCAGGCTATGTGCTGACTGAAGGCAGGCTATGAGCTGACTGAAGGCAGGCTATGAGCTGACTGAAGGCAGGCTATGGGCTGACTGAAGGCAGACTATGGGCTGAAGGAAGGCAGGCTATGGGCTGACTGAAGGCAGGCTATGTGCTGACTGAAGGCAGACTATGGGCTGAAGGAAGGCAGGCTATGGGCTGACTGAAGGTAGGCCATGGGCTGACGGATGCAGGCTATGGATTGATGGAAGGCAGGCTATGGACTGATGGAAGGCAGGCTATGGATTGATGGAAGGCAGGCTATGGGCTGATGGAAGGCAGGCTATGGGCTGACTGAAGGCAGGCTATGTGCTGACTGAAGGCAGGCTAGGGGCTGACTGAAGGCAGGCTATGTGCTGACTGAAGGCAGGCTATGGGCTGACTGAAGGCAGGCTATGGGCTGACTGAAGGCAGGCTATGTGCTGACTGAAGGCAGTCTATGGGCTGACTGAAGGCAGGCTATGGGCTGACTGAAGGCAGGCTATGGGCTGACTGAAGGCAGGCTATGGGCTGACTGAAGGCAGACTATGTGCTGACTGAAGGCAGGCTATGGGCTGACTGAAGGCAGGCTATGGGCTGACGGAAGGCAGGCTATGGGCTGACTGAAGGCAGGCTATGGGCTGAAGGAAGGCAGGCTATGGGCTGACTGAAGGTAGGCCATGGGCTGACGGATGCAGGCTATGGATTGATGGAAGGCAGGCTATGGACTGATGGAAGGCAGGCTATGGATTGATGGAAGGCAGGCTATGGGCTGATGGAAGGCAGGCTATGGGCTGACTGAAGGCAGGCTATGTGCTGACTGAAGGCAGGCTATGGGCTGACTGAAGGCAGGCTATGGGCTGACTGAAGGCAGGCTATGGGCTGACTGAAGGCAGGCTATGGGCTGACTGAAGGCAGGCTATGAGCTGACTGAAGGCAGTCTATGTGCTGACTGAAGGCAGGCTATGAGCTGACTGAAGGCAGGCTATGAGCTGACGGAAGGCAGGCTATGGGCTGAAGGAAGGCAGGCTATGGGCTGACTGAAGGCAGGCTATGTGCTGACTGAAGGCAGGCAATGGGCTGACTGAAGGCAGGCTATGTGCTGACTGAAGGCAGGCTATGGGCTGACTGAAAGCAGGCTATGGGCTGACTGAAGGCAGGCTATGGGCTGACTGAAGGCAGGCTATGGGCTGACTGAAGGCAGGCTATGGGCTGACTGAAGGCAGGCTATGTGCTGACTGAAGGCAGGCTATGGGCTGACTGAGGCAGGCTATGGGCTGACTGAAGGCAGGCTATGAGCTGACTGAAGGCAGGCTATGTGCTGACTGAAGGCAGGCTATGAACTGACTGAAGGCAGGCTATGAGCTGACTGAAGGCAGGCTATGGGCTGACTGAAGGCAGGCTATGGGCTGACTGAAGGCAGGCTATGGGATGACTGAAGGCAGGCTATGGGCTGACTGAAGGCAGGCTATGGGCTGACTGAAGGCAGGCTATGGGCTGACTGAAGGCAGGCTATGAGCTGACTGAAGGCAGGCTATGTGCTGACTGAAGGCAGGCTATGAGCTGACTGAAGGCAGGCTATGAGCTGACTGAAGGCAGGCTATGGGCTGACTGAAGGCAGACTATGGGCTGAAGGAAGGCAGGCTATGGGCTGACTGAAGGCAGGCTATGTGCTGACTGAAGGCAGACTATGGGCTGAAGGAAGGCAGGCTATGGGCTGACTGAAGGTAGGCCATGGGCTGACGGATGCAGGCTATGGATTGATGGAAGGCAGGCTATGGACTGATGGAAGGCAGGCTATGGATTGATGGAAGGCAGGCTATGGGCTGATGGAAGGCAGGCTATGGGCTGACTGAAGGCAGGCTATGTGCTGACTGAAGGCAGGCTAGGGGCTGACTGAAGGCAGGCTATGTGCTGACTGAAGGCAGGCTATGGGCTGACTGAAGGCAGGCTATGTGCTGACTGAAGGCAGGCTATGGGCTGACTGAAGGCAGGCTATGGGCTGACTGAAGGCAGGCTATGTGCTGACTGAAGGCAGGCTATGGGCTGACTGAAAGCAGGCTATGGGCTGACTGAAGGCAGGCTATGGGCTGACTGAAGGCAGGCTATGGGCTGACTGAAGGCAGGCTATGGGCTGACTGAAGGCAGGCTATGTGCTGACTGAAGGCAGGCTATGGGCTGACTGAAGGCAGGCTATGGGCTGACTGAAGGCAGGCTATGGGCTGACTGAAGGCAGGCTATGAGCTGACTGAAGGCAGGCTATGTGCTGACTGAAGGCAGGCTATGAGCTGACTGAAGGCAGGCTATGAGCTGACTGAAGGCAGGCTATGGGCTGACTGAAGGCAGGCTATGGGCTGACTGAAGGCAGGCTATGGGATGACTGAAGGCAGGCTATGGGCTGACTGAAGGCAGGCTATGGGCTGACTGAAGACAGGCTATGGGCTGACTGAAGGCAGGCTATGAGCTGACTGAAGGCAGGCTATGTGCTGACTGAAGGCAGGCTATGAGCTGACTGAAGGCAGGCTATGAGCTGACTGAAGGCAGGCTATGGGCTGACTGAAGGCAGGCTATGGGCTGACTGAAGGAACGCTATGGGCTGACTGAAGGAACGCTATGGGCTGACTGAAGGCAGGCTATGGGCTGACTGAAGGAACGCTATGGGCTGACTGAAGGAACGCCATGGGATGACTGAAGGCAGGCTATGGGCTGACTGAAGGCAGGCTATGGGCTGACTGAAGGAACGCTATGGGCTGACTGAAGGCAGGCTATGGGCTGACTGAAGGCAGGCTATGGGCTGACTGAAGGCAGGCTAGGGGCTGACTGAAGGAACGCTATGGGCTGACTGAAGGCAGGCTATGTGCTGACTGAAGGCAGGCTATGGGCTGACTGAAGGCAGGCTATGGGCTGACTGAAGGCAGGCTATGGTCTGACTGAAGGCAGGCTATGGGCTGACTGAAGGCAGACTATGGGCTGACTGAAGGCAGGCTATGGGCTGATTGAAGGCAGGCTATGGGCTGACTGAAGGCAGGCTATGGGCTGACTGAAGGCAGGCTATGGGCTGACTGAAGGCAGGCTATGGGCTGATTGAAGGCAGGCTATGGGCTGACTGAAGGCAGGCTATGGGCTGACTGAAGGCAGGCTATGAGCTTGGCAGGCTATGGGCTGACTGAAGGCAGGCTATGGGCTGAAGGAAGGCAGGCTATGGGCTGACTGAAGGCAGGCTATGGGCTGACTGAAGGAACGTTATGGGCTGACTGAAGGCAGGCTATGGGCTGACTGAAGGCAGGCTATGAGCTGACTGAAGGCAGGCTATGTGCTGACTGAAGGCAGGCTATGAGCTGACTGAAGGCAGGCTATGAGCTGACTGAAGGCAGGCTATGGGCTGACTGAAGGCAGACTATGGGCTGAAGGAAGGCAGGCTATGGGCTGACTGAAGGCAGGCTATGTGCTGACTGAAGGCAGACTATGGGCTGAAGGAAGGCAGGCTATGGGCTGACTGAAGGTAGGCCATGGGCTGACGGATGCAGGCTATGGATTGATGGAAGGCAGGCTATGGACTGATGGAAGGCAGGCTATGGATTGATGGAAGGCAGGCTATGGGCTGATGGAAGGCAGGCTATGGGCTGACTGAAGGCAGGCTATGTGCTGACTGAAGGCAGGCTAGGGGCTGACTGAAGGCAGGCTATGTGCTGACTGAAGGCAGGCTATGGGCTGACTGAAGGCAGGCTATGTGCTGACTGAAGGCAGGCTATGGGCTGACTGAAGGCAGGCTATGGGCTGACTGAAGGCAGGCTATGGGCTGACTGAAGGCAGGCTATGTGCTGACTGAAGGCAGGCTATGGGCTGACTGAAAGCAGGCTATGGGCTGACTGAAGGCAGGCTATGGGCTGACTGAAGGCAGGCTATGGGCTGACTGAAGGCAGGCTATGGGCTGACTGAAGGCAGGCTATGTGCTGACTGAAGGCAGGCTATGGGCTGACTGAAGGCAGGCTATGGGCTGACTGAAGGCAGGCTATGAGCTGACTGAAGGCAGGCTATGTGCTGACTGAAGGCAGGCTATGGGCTGACTGAAGGCAGGCTATGAGCTGACTGAAGGCAGGCTATGGGCTGACTGAAGGCAGGCTATGGGCTGACTGAAGGCAGGCTATGGGATGACTGAAGGCAGGCTATGGGCTGACTGAAGGCAGGCTATGGGCTGACTGAAGACAGGCTATGGGCTGACTGAAGGCAGGCTATGAGCTGACTGAAGGCAGGCTATGTGCTGACTGAAGGCAGGCTATGAGCTGACTGAAGGCAGGCTATGAGCTGACTGAAGGCAGGCTATGGGCTGACTGAAGGAACGCTATGGGCTGACTGAAGGCAGGCTATGGGCTGACTGAAGGAACGCTATGGGCTGACTGAAGGAACGCCATGGGATGACTGAAGGCAGGCTATGGGCTGACTGAAGGCAGGCTATGGGCTGACTGAAGGAACGCTATGGGCTGACTGAAGGCAGGCTATGGGCTGACTGAAGGCAGGCTATGGGCTGACTGAAGGCAGGCTAGGGGCTGACTGAAGGAACGCTATGGGCTGACTGAAGGCAGGCTATGTGCTGACTGAAGGCAGGCTATGGGCTGACTGAAGGCAGGCTATGGGCTGACTGAAGGCAGGCTATGGGCTGACTGAAGGCAGGCTATGAGCTTGGCAGGCTATGGGCTGACTGAAGGCAGGCTATGGGCTGAAGGAAGGCAGGCTATGGGCTGACTGAAGGAACGTTATGGGCTGACTGAAGGCAGGCTATGGGCTGACTGAAGGCAGGCTATGGGCTGACTGAAGGCAGGCTATGGGCTGACTGAAGGCAGGCTATGGGCTGACTGAAGGCAGGCTATGGGCTGACTGAAGGCAGGCTATGGGCTGACTTAAGGCAGGCTATGGGCTGATAGAAGGCAGGCTATGGGCTGATGGAAGGCAGGCTATGGGCTGAAGGAAGGCAGGCTATGGGCTGACTGAAGGCAGGCTATGGGCTGACTGAAGGCAGGCTATGGGCTGACTGAAGGAACGCTATGGGCTGACTGAAGGCAGGCTATGGGCTGACTGAAGGCAGGCTATGGGCTGACTGAAGGCAGGCTATGGGCTGACTGAAGGCAGGCTAGGGGCTGACTGAAGGAACGCTATGGGCTGACTGAAGGCAGGCTATGTGCTGAAGGAAGGCAGGCTATGGGCTGACTCAAGGCAGGCTATGGGCTGACTGAAGGCAGGCTATGGGCTGACTGAAGGCAGGCTATGGGCTGACTGAAGGCAGGCTATGGGCTGAAGGAAGGCAGGCTATGGGCTGACTGAAGGCAGGCTATGGGCTGACTGAAGGCAGGCTATGGGCTGACTGAAGGCAGGCTATGGGCTGACTGAAGGCAGGCTATGAGCTGACTGAAGGCAGGCTATGTGCTGACTGAAGGCAGGCTATGAGCTGACTGAAGGCAGGCTATGAGCTGACTGAAGGCAGGCTATGGGCTGACTGAAGGCAGGCTATGGGCTGACTGAAGGCAGGCTATGGGATGACTGAAGGCAGGCTATGGGCTGACTGAAGGCAGGCTATGGGCTGACTGAAGGCAGGCTATGGGCTGACTGAAGGCAGGCTATGAGCTGACTGAAGGCAGGCTATGTGCTGACTGAAGGCAGGCTATGAGCTGACTGAAGGCAGGCTATGGGCTGACTGAAGGCAGGCTATGGGCTGACTGAAGGCAGGCTATGGGCTGACTGAAGGAACGCTATGGGCTGACTGAAGGAACGCTATGGGCTGACTGAAGGCAGGCTATGGGCTGACTGAAGGAACGCTATGGGCTGACTGAAGGAACGCCATGGGATGACTGAAGGCAGGCTATGGGCTGACTGAAGGCAGGCTATGGGCTGACTGAAGGAACGCTATGGGCTGACTGAAGGCAGGCTATGGGCTGACTGAAGGCAGGCTATGGGCTGACTGAAGGCAGGCTAGGGGCTGACTGAAGGAACGCTATGGGCTGACTGAAGGCAGGCTATGTGCTGACTGAAGGCAGGCTATGGGCTGACTGAAGGCAGGCTATGGGCTGACTGAAGGCAGGCTATGGTCTGACTGAAGGCAGGCTATGGGCTGACTGAAGGCAGACTATGGGCTGACTGAAGGCAGGCTATGGGCTGATTGAAGGCAGGCTATGGGCTGACTGAAGGCAGGCTATGGGCTGACTGAAGGCAGACTATGGGCTGACTGAAGGCAGGCTATGGGCTGATTGAAGGCAGGCTATGGGCTGACTGAAGGCAGGCTATGGGCTGACTGAAGGCAGGCTATGAGCTTGGCAGGCTATGGGCTGACTGAAGGCAGGCTATGGGCTGAAGGAAGGCAGGCTATGGGCTGACTGAAGGCAGGCTATGGGCTGACTGAAGGAACGTTATGGGCTGACTGAAGGCAGGCTATGGGCTGACTGAAGGCAGGCTATGAGCTGACTGAAGGCAGGCTATGTGCTGACTGAAGGCAGGCTATGAGCTGACTGAAGGCAGGCTATGAGCTGACTGAAGGCAGGCTATGGGCTGACTGAAGGCAGACTATGGGCTGAAGGAAGGCAGGCTATGGGCTGACTGAAGGCAGGCTATGTGCTGACTGAAGGCAGACTATGGGCTGAAGGAAGGCAGGCTATGGGCTGACTGAAGGTAGGCCATGGGCTGACGGATGCAGGCTATGGATTGATGGAAGGCAGGCTATGGACTGATGGAAGGCAGGCTATGGATTGATGGAAGGCAGGCTATGGGCTGATGGAAGGCAGGCTATGGGCTGACTGAAGGCAGGCTATGTGCTGACTGAAGGCAGGCTAGGGGCTGACTGAAGGCAGGCTATGTGCTGACTGAAGGCAGGCTATGGGCTGACTGAAGGCAGGCTATGTGCTGACTGAAGGCAGGCTATGGGCTGACTGAAGGCAGGCTATGGGCTGACTGAAGGCAGGCTATGGGCTGACTGAAGGCAGGCTATGGGCTGACTGAAGGCAGGCTATGGGCTGACTGAAAGCAGGCTATGGGCTGACTGAAGGCAGGCTATGGGCTGACTGAAGGCAGGCTATGGGCTGACTGAAGGCAGGCTATGGGCTGACTGAAGGCAGGCTATGTGCTGACTGAAGGCAGGCTATGGGCTGACTGAAGGCAGGCTATGGGCTGACTGAAGGCAGGCTATGAGCTGACTGAAGGCAGGCTATGTGCTGACTGAAGGCAGGCTATGAGCTGACTGAAGGCAGGCTATGAGCTGACTGAAGGCAGGCTATGGGCTGACTGAAGGCAGGCTATGGGCTGACTGAAGGCAGGCTATGGGATGACTGAAGGCAGGCTATGGGCTGACTGAAGGCAGGCTATGGGCTGACTGAAGACAGGCTATGGGCTGACTGAAGGCAGGCTATGAGCTGACTGAAGGCAGGCTATGTGCTGACTGAAGGCAGGCTATGAGCTGACTGAAGGCAGGCTATGAGCTGACTGAAGGCAGGCTATGGGCTGACTGAAGGAACGCTATGGGCTGACTGAAGGCAGGCTATGGGCTGACTGAAGGAACGCTATGGGCTGACTGAAGGAACGCCATGGGATGACTGAAGGCAGGCTATGGGCTGACTGAAGGCAGGCTATGGGCTGACTGAAGGAACGCTATGGGCTGACTGAAGGCAGGCTATGGGCTGACTGAAGGCAGGCTATGGGCTGACTGAAGGCAGGCTAGGGGCTGACTGAAGGAACGCTATGGGCTGACTGAAGGCAGGCTATGTGCTGACTGAAGGCAGGCTATGGGCTGACTGAAGGCAGGCTATGGGCTGACTGAAGGCAGGCTATGGGCTGACTGAAGGCAGACTATGGGCTGACTGAAGGCAGGCTATGGGCTGATTGAAGGCAGGCTATGGGCTGACTGAAGGCAGGCTATGGGCTGACTGAAGGCAGACTATGGGCTGACTGAAGGCAGGCTATGGGCTGATTGAAGGCAGGCTATGGGCTGACTGAAGGCAGGCTATGGGCTGACTGAAGGCAGGCTATGAGCTTGGCAGGCTATGGGCTGACTGAAGGCAGGCTATGGGCTGAAGGAAGGCAGGCTATGGGCTGACTGAAGGAACGTTATGGGCTGACTGAAGGCAGGCTATGGGCTGACTGAAGGCAGGCTATGGGCTGACTGAAGGCAGGCTATGGGCTGACTGAAGGCAGGCTATGGGCTGACTGAAGGCAGGCTATGGGCTGACTTAAGGCAGGCTATGGGCTGATAGAAGGCAGGCTATGGGCTGATGGAAGGCAGGCTATGGGCTGAAGGAAGGCAGGCTATGGGCTGACTGAAGGCAGGCTATGGGCTGACTGAAGGCAGGCTATGGGCTGACTGAAGGAACGCTATGGGCTGACTGAAGGCAGGCTATGGGCTGACTGAAGGCAGGCTAGGGGCTGACTGAAGGCAGGCTATGGGCTGACTGAAGGCAGGCTAGGGGCTGACTGAAGGAACGCTATGGGCTGACTGAAGGCAGGCTATGTGCTGAAGGAAGGCAGGCTATGGGCTGACTCAAGGCAGGCTATGGGCTGACTGAAGGCAGGCTATGGGCTGACTGAAGGCAGGCTATGGGCTGACTGAAGGCAGGCTATGGGCTGAAGGAAGGCAGGCTATGGGCTGACTGAAGGCAGGCTATGGGCTGACTGAAGGAACGCTATGGGCTGACTGAAGGCAGGCTATGGGCTGACTGAAGGCAGGCTATGGGCTGACTGAAGACAGGCTATGGGCTGACTGAAGGCAGGCTATGAGCTGACTGAAGGCAGGCTATGTGCTGACTGAAGGCAGGCTATGAGCTGAATGAAGGCAGGCTATGAGCTGACTGAAGGCAGGCTATGGGCTGACTGAAGGAACGCTATGGGCTGACTGAAGGCAGGCTATGGGCTGACTGAAGGAACGCTATGGGCTGACTGAAGGAACGCCATGGGATGATTGAAGGCAGGCTATGGGCTGACTGAAGGAACGCTATGGGCTGACTGAAGGCAGGCTATGGGCTGACTGAAGGCAGGCTATGGGCTGACTGAAGGCAGGCTAGGGGCTGACTGAAGGAACGCTATGGGCTGACTGAAGGCAGGCTATGTGCTGACTGAAGGCAGGCTATGGGCTGACTGAAGGCAGGCTATGGGCTGACTGAAGGCAGGCTATGGGCTGACTGAAGGCAGGCTATGGGCTGACTGAAGGCAGACTATGGGCTGACTGAAGGCAGGCTATGGGCTGATTGAAGGCAGGCTATGGGCTGACTGAAGGCAGGCTATGGGCTGACTGAAGGCAGACTATGGGCTGACTGAAGGCAGGCTATGGGCTGATTGAAGGCAGGCTATGTGCTGACTGAAGGCAGGCTATGAGCTGAATGAAGGCAGGCTATGAGCTGACTGAAGGCAGGCTATGGGCTGACTGAAGGAACGCTATGGGCTGACTGAAGGCAGGCTATGGGCTGACTGAAGGAACGCTATGGGCTGACTGAAGGAACGCCATGGGATGATTGAAGGCAGGCTATGGGCTGACTGAAGGAACGCTATGGGCTGACTGAAGGCAGGCTATGGGCTGACTGAAGGCAGGCTATGGGCTGACTGAAGGCAGGCTAGGGGCTGACTGAAGGAACGCTATGGGCTGACTGAAGGCAGGCTATGTGCTGACTGAAGGCAGGCTATGGGCTGACTGAAGGCAGGCTATGGGCTGACTGAAGGCAGGCTATGGGCTGACTGAAGGCAGGCTATGGGCTGACTGAAGGCAGACTATGGGCTGACTGAAGGCAGGCTATGGGCTGATTGAAGGCAGGCTATGGGCTGACTGAAGGCAGGCTATGGGCTGACTGAAGGCAGACTATGGGCTGACTGAAGGCAGGCTATGGGCTGATTGAAGGCAGGCTATGGGCTGACTGAAGGCAGGCTATGGGCTGACTGAAGGCAGGCTATGAGCTTGGCAGGCTATGGGCTGACTGAAGGCAGGCTATGGGCTGAAGGAAGGCAGGCTATGGGCTGACTGAAGGCAGGCTATGGGCTGACTGAAGGAACGTTATGGGCTGACTGAAGGCAGGCTATGGGCTGACTGAAGGCAGGCTATGGGCTGACTGAAGGCAGGCTATGGGCTGACTGAAGGCAGGCTATGGGCTGACTGAAGGCAGGCTATGGGCTGACTTAAGGCAGGCTATGGGCTGATAGAAGGCAGGCTATGGGCTGATGGAAGGCAGGCTATGGGCTGAAGGAAGGCAGGCTATGGGCTGACTGAAGGCAGGCTATGGGCTGACTGAAGGCAGGCTATGGGCTGACTGAAGGAACGCTATGGGCTGACTGAAGGCAGGCTATGGGCTGACTGAAGGCAGGCTAGGGGCTGACTGAAGGCAGGCTATGGGCTGACTGAAGGCAGGCTAGGGGCTGACTGAAGGAACGCTATGGGCTGACTGAAGGCAGGCTATGTGCTGAAGGAAGGCAGGCTATGGGCTGACTCAAGGCAGGCTATGGGCTGACTGAAGGCAGACTATGGGCTGACTGAAGGCAGGCAATGGGCTGACTGAAGGCAGGCTATGGGCTGACTGAAGGCAGGCTATTGGCTGAAGGAAGGCAGGCTATGGGCTGACTGAAGGCAGGCTATGGGCTGACTGAAGGAACGCTATGGGCTGACTGAAGGCAGGCTATGGGCTGACTGAAGGCAGGCTATGGGCTGACTGAAGGCAGGCTATGGGCTGACTGAAGGCAGGCTATGGGCTGACTGAAGGCAGGCTATGGGCTGACTGAAAGCAGGCTATGGGCTGACTGAAGGCAGGCTATGGGCTGACTGAAGGCAGGCTATGGCTGACTGAAGGCAGGCTATGGGCTGACTGAAGGCAGGCTATGTGCTGACTGAAGGCAGGCTATGGGCTGACTGAAGGCAGGCTATGGGCTGACTGAAGGCAGGCTATGGGCTGACTGAAGGCAGGCTATGAGCTGACTGAAGGCAGGCTATGTGCTGACTGAAGGCAGGCTATGAGCTGACTGAAGGCAGGCTATGAGCTGACTGAAGGCAGGCTATGGGCTGACTGAAGGCAGGCTATGGGCTGACTGAAGGAACGCTATGGGCTGACTGAAGGAACGCTATGGGCTGACTGAAGGCAGGCTATGGGCTGACTGAAGGAACGCTATGGGCTGACTGAAGGAACGCCATGGGATGACTGAAGGCAGGCTATGGGCTGACTGAAGGCAGGCTATGGGCTGACTGAAGGAACGCTATGGGCTGACTGAAGGCAGGCTATGGGCTGACTGAAGGCAGGCTATGGGCTGACTGAAGGCAGGCTAGGGGCTGACTGAAGGAACGCTATGGGCTAACTGAAGGCAGGCTATGTGCTGACTGAAGGCAGGCTATGGGCTGACTGAAGGCAGGCTATGGGCTGACTGAAGGCAGGCTATGGGCTGACTGAAGGCAGGCTATGGGCTGACTGAAGGCAGACTATGGGCTGACTGAAGGCAGGCTATGGGCTGATTGAAGGCAGGCTATGGGCTGACTGAAGGCAGGCTATGGGCTGACTGAAGGCAGGCTATGAGCTTGGCAGGATATGGGCTGACTGAAGGCAGGCTATGGGCTGAAGGAAGGCAGGCTATGGGCTGACTGAAGGCAGGCTATGGGCTGACTGAAGGAACGTTATGGGCTGACTGAAGGCAGGCTATGGGCTGACTGAAGGCAGGCTATGGGCTGACTGAAGGCAGGCTATGGGCTGACTGAAGGCAGGCTATGGGCTGACTGAAGGCAGGCTATGGGCTGACTGAAGGCAGGCTATGGGCTGACTGAAGGCAGGCTATGGGCTGATAGAAGGCAGGCTATGGGCTGATGGAAGGCAGGCTATGGGCTGAAGGAAGGCAGGCTATGGGCTGACTGAAGGCAGGCTATGGGCTGACTGAAGGCAGGCTATGGGCTGACTGAAGGAACGCTATGGGCTGACTGAAGGCAGGCTATGGGCTGACTGAAGGCAGGCTAGGGGCTGACTGAAGGCAGGCTATGGGCTGACTGAAGGCAGGCTAGGGGCTGACTGAAGGAACGCTATGGGCTGACTGAAGGCAGGCTATGTGCTGAAGGAAGGCAGGCTATGGGCTGACTCAAGGCAGGCTATGGGCTGACTGAAGGCAGACTATGGGCTGACTGAAGGCAGGCTATGGGCTGACTGAAGGCAGGCTATGTGCTGAAGGAAGGCAGGCTATGGGCTGACTCAAGGCAGGCTATGGGCTGACTGAAGGCAGACTATGGGCTGACTGAAGGCAGGCTATGGGCTGACTGAAGGCAGGCTATGGGCTGACTGAAGGGCAGGCTATGGGCTGATGGCTGACTGAAGGCAGGCTATGGGCTGACTGAAGGCAGGCTATGGGCTGACTGAAGGCAGACTATGGGCTGACTGAAGGCAGGCTATGGGCTGACTGAAGGCAGGCTATGGGCTGACTGAAGGCAGGCTATGGGCTGACTGAAGGCAGGCTATGGGCTGACTCAAGGCAGGCTATGAACTTGGCAGGCTATGGGCTGACTGAAGGCAGGCTAAGGGCTGAAGGAAGGCAGGCTATGGGCTGACTGAAGGCAGGCTATGGGCTGACTGAAGGAACGCTATGGGCTGACTGAAGGCAGGCTATGGGCTGACTGAAGGCAGGCTATGGGCTGACTGAAGGCAGGCTATGGGCTGACTGAAGGCAGGCTATGGGCTGACTGAAGGCAGGCTATGGGCTGACTGAAGGCAGGCTATGGGCTGATAGAAGGCAGGCTATGGGCTGATGGAAGGCAGGCTATGGGCTGAAGGAAGGCAGGCTATGTGCTGATTGAAGGCAGGCTATGTGCTGACTGAAGGCAGACTATGGGCTGAAGGAAGGCAGGCTATGGGCTGACTGAAGGCAGGCTATGGGCTGACTGAAGGCAGGCTATGGGCTGACTGAAGGCAGGCTATGGGCTGACTGAAGGCAGACTATGGGCTGACTGAAGGCAGGCTATGGGCTGATTGAAGGCAGGCTATGGGCTGACTGAAGGCAGGCTATGGGCTGACTGAAGGCAGGCTATGAGCTTGGCAGGCTATGGGCTGACTGAAGGCAGGCTATGGGCTGAAGGAAGGCAGGCTATGGGCTGACTGAAGGCAGGATATGGGCTGACTGAAGGAACGCTATGGGCTGACTGAAGGCAGGCTATGGGCTGACTGAAGGCAGGCTATGGGCTGACTGAAGGCAGGCTATGGGCTGACTGAAGGCAGGCTATGGGCTGACTGAAGGCAGGCTATGGGCTGACTGAAGGCAGGCTATGGGCTGACTGAAGGCAGGCTATGGGCTGACTGAAGGCAGCTATGGGCTGACTGAAGGCAGGCTATGAGCTGACTGAAGGCAGGCTATGGCTGACTGAAGGCAGGCTATGGGCTGACTGAAGGCAGGCTATGGGCTGACTGAAGGCAGGCTATGGGCTGACTGAAGGCAGGCTATGGGCTGACTGAAGGCAGGCTATGGGCTGACTGAAGGCAGGCTATGGGCTGACTGAAGGCAGGATATGAGCTGACTGAAGGCAGGCTATGTGCTGACTGAAGGAACGCTATGGGCTGACTGAAGGCAGGCTATGTGCTGAAGGAAGGCAGGCTATGGGCTGACTCAAGGCAGGCTATGGGCTGACTGAAGGCAGGCTATGGGCTGACTGAAGGCAGGCTATGGGCTGACTGAAGGCAGGCTATGAGCTTGGCAGGCTATGGGCTGACTGAAGGCAGGCTATGGGCTGAAGGAAGGCAGGCTATGGGCTGACTGAAGGCAGGATATGGGCTGACTGAAGGAACGCTATGGGCTGACTGAAGGCAGGCTATGGGCTGACTGAAGGCAGGCTATGGGCTGACTGAAGGCAGGCTATGGGCTGACTGAAGGCAGGCTATGGGCTGACTGAAGGCAGGCTATGAGCTGACTGAAGGCCTGCTATGTGCTGACTGAAGGCAGGCTATGAGCTGACTGAAGGCAGGCTATGGGCTGACTGAAGGCAGGCTATGGGCTGACTGAAGGCAGGCTATGGGCTGACTGAAGGCAGGCTATGGGCTGACTGAAGGCAGGCTATGGGCTGACTGAAGGCAGGCTATGAGCTGACTGAAGGCAGGCTATGTGCTGACTGAAGGCAGGCTATGAGCTGACTGAAGGCAGGCTATGGGCTGACTGAAGGCAGGCTATGGGCTGACTGAAGGCAGGCTATGGGCTGACTGAAGGCAGGCTATGGGCTGACGGAAAGCAGGCTATGGGCTGACTGAAGGCAGGCTATGGGCTGACTGAAGGAACGCTATGGGCTGACTGAAGGAACGCTATGGGCTGACTGAAGGAACGCTATGGGCTGACTGAAGGCAGGCTATGGGCTGACTGAAGGAACGCTATGGGCTGACTGAAGGAACGCTATGGGCTGACTGAAGGCAGGCTATGGGCTGACTGAAGGCAGGCTATGGGCTGACTGAAGGAACGCTATGGGCTGACTGAAGGCAGGCTATGGGCTGACTGAAGGCAGGCTAGGGGCTGACTGAAGGAACGCTATGGGCTGACTGAAGGCAGGCTATGTGCTGAAGGAAGGCAGGCTATGGGCTGACTCAAGGCAGGCTATGGGCTGACTGAAGGCAGACTATGGGCTGACTGAAGGCAGGCTATGGGCTGACTGAAGGCAGGCTATGGGCTGACTGAAGGCAGGCTATGAGCTTGGCAGGCTATGGGCTGACTGAAGGCAGGCTATGGGCTGAAGGAAGGCAGGCTATGGGCTGACTGAAGGCAGGCTATGGGCTGACTGAAGGCAGGCTATGGGCTGACTGAAGGCAGGCTATGGGCTGACTGAAGGCAGGCTATGGGCTGACGGAAGGCAGGCTATGGGCTGACTGAAGGCAGGCTATGGGGCCTGACTGAAGGAACGCTATGGGCTGACTGAAGGAACGCTATGGGCTGACTGAAGGCAGGCTATGGGCTGACTGAAGCAACGCTATGGGCTGACTGAAGGAACGCTATGGGCTGACTGAAGGCAGGCTATGGGCTGACTGAAGGCAGGCTATGGGCTGACTGAAGGAACGCTATGGGCTGACTGAAGGCAGGCTATGGGCTGACTGAAGGCAGGCTAGGGGCTGACTGAAGGAACGCTATGGGCTGACTGAAGGCAGGCTATGTGCTGAAGGAAGGCAGGCTATGGGCTGACTCAAGGCAGGCTATGGGCTGACTGAAGGCAGACTATGGGCTGACTGAAGGCAGGCTATGGGCTGACTGAAGACAGGCTATGGGCTGACTGAAGGCAGGCTATGAGCTTGGCAGGCTATGGGCTGACTGAAGGCAGGCTATGGGCTGAAGGAAGGCAGGCTATGGGCTGACTGAAGGCAGGCTATGGGCTGACTGAAGGAACGCTATGGGCTGACTGAAGGCAGGCTATGGGCTGACTGAAGGCAGACTATGGGCTGACTGAAGGCAGGCTATGGGCTGACTGAAGGCAGGCTATGGGCTGACTGAAGGCAGGCTATGGGCTGACTGAAGGCAGGCTATGGGCTGATGGAAGGCAGGCTATGGGCTGATGGAAGGCAGGCTATGGGCTGAAGGAAGGCAGGCTATGGGCTGACTGAAGGCAGGCTATGGGCTGACTGAAGGCAGGCTATGGGCTGACTGAAGGAACGCTATGGGCTGACTGAAGGCAGGCTATGGGCTGACTGAAGGCAGGCTAGGGGCTGACTGAAGGCAGGCTATGGGCTGACTGAAGGCAGGCTAGGGGCTGACTGAAGGAACGCTATGGGCTGACTGAAGGCAGGCTATGTGCTGAAGGAAGGCAGGCTATGGGCTGACTCAAGGCAGGCTATGGGCTGACTGAAGGCAGACTATGGGCTGACTGAAGGCAGGCTATGGGCTGACTGAAGGCAGGCTATGGGCTGACTGAAGGCAGGCTATGGGCTGACTGAAGGCAGGCTATGGGCTGACTGAAGGCAGGCTATGGGCTGACTGAAGGCAGGCTATGGGCTGACTGAAGGCAGGCTATGGGCTGATTGAAGGCAGGCTATGGGCTGACTGAAGGCAGGCTATGGGCTGACTGAAGGCAGGCTATGAGCTTGGCAGGCTATGGGCTGACTGCAGGCAGGCTATGGGCTGAAGGAAGGCAGGCTATGGGCTGACTGAAGGCAGGCTATGGGCTGACTGAAGGAACGCTATGGGCTGACTGAAGGCAGGCTATGGGCTGACTGAAGGCAGGCTATGGGCTGACTGAAGGCAGGCTATGGGCTGATGGAAGGCAGGCTATGGGCTGATGGAAGGCAGGCTATGGGCTGAAGGAAGGCAGGCTATGGGCTGACTGAAGGCAGGCTATGGGCTGACTGAAGGATGGCCATGAGCTAGGCAGGCTATGGGCTGACTGAAGGCAGGCTATGGGCTGACTGAAGGCAGGCTATGGACTGATGGAAGGCAGGCTATGTGCTGACTGAAGGCAGGCTATGTGCTGACTGAAGGCAGACTATGGGCTGAAGGAAGGCAGGCTATGGACTGATGGAAGGCAGGCTATGTGCTGACTGAAGGCAGGCTATGTGCTGACTGAAGGCAGACTATGGGCTGACTGAAGGCAGACTATGGGCTGACTGAAGGCAGGCTATGGGCTGATTGAAGGCAGGCTATGGGCTGACTGAAGGCAGGCTATGGGCTGACTGAAGGCAGGCTATGAGCTTGGCAGGCTATGGGCTGACTGAAGGCAGGCTATGGGCTGACTGAAGGCAGGCTATGGGCTGACTGAAGGAACGCTATGGGCTGACTGAAGGCAGGCTATGGGCTGACTGAAGGCAGGCTAGGGGCTGACTGAAGGTAGGCTATGGGCTGACTGAAGGCAGGCTAGGGGCTGACTGAAGGAACGCTATGGGCTGACTGAAGGCAGGCTATGTGCTGAAGGAAGGCAGGCTATGGGCTGACTGAAGGCAGGCTATGGGCTGACTGAAGGCAGGCTATGGGCTGACTGAAGGCAGGCTATGGGCTGACTGAAGGCAGGCTATGAGCTTGGCAGGCTATGGGCTGACTGAAGGCAGGCTATGGGCTGAAGGAAGGCAGGCTATGGGCTGACTGAAGGCAGGCTATGGGCTGACTGAAGGAACGCTATGGGCTGACTGAAGGCAGGCTATGGGCTGACTGAAGGCAGGCTATGGGCTGACTGAAGGCAGGCTATGGGCTGACTGAAGGCAGGCTATGGGCTGATAGAAGGCAGGCTATGGGCTGATGGAAGGCAGGCTATGGGCTGAAGGAAGGCAGGCTATGGGCTGACTGAAGGCAGGCTATGGGCTGACTGAAGGCAGGCTATGGGCTGACTGAAGGATGGCCATGAGCTAGGCAGGCTATGGGCTGACTGAAGGCAGGCTATAGACTGATGGAAGGCAGGCTATGTGCTGACTGAAGGCAGGCTATGTGCTGACTGAAGGCAGACTATGGGCTGAAGGAAGGCAGGCTATGGACTGATGGAAGGCAGGCTATGTGCTGACTGAAGGCAGGCTATGTGCTGACTGAAGGCAGACTATGGGCTGAAGGAAGGCAGGCTATGGGCTGAATGAAGGCAGGCTATGGGCTGACTGAAGGCAGGCTATGGGCTGACTGAAGGCAGGCTATGGGCTGACTGAAGGCAGGCTATGGGCTGACTGAAGGCAGGCTATGGGCAGACTGAAGGCAGACTATGGGCTGACTGAAGGCAGGCTATGGGCTGATTGAAGGCAGGCTATGGGCTGACTGAAGGCAGGCTATGGGCTGACTGAAGGCAGGCTATGAGCTTGGCAGGCTATGGGCTGACTGAAGTCAGGCTATGGGCTGAAGGAAGGCAGGCTATGGGCTGACTGAAGGCAGGCTATGGGCTGACTGAAGGAACGCTATGGGCTGACTGAAGGCAGGCTATGGGCTGACTGAAGGCAGGCTATGGGCTGACTGAAGGCAGGCTATGGGCTGACTGAAGGCAGGCTATGGGCTGACTGAAGGCAGGCTATGGGCTGACTGAAGGCAGGCTATGGGCTGACTGAAGGCAGGCTATGGGCTGACTGAAGGCAGGCTATGAGCTGACTGAAGGCAGGCTATGTGCTGACTGAAGGCAGGCTATGAGCTGACTGAAGGCAGGCTATGGGCTGACTGAAGGCAGGCTATGGGCTGACTGAAGGCAGGCTATGGGCTGACTGAAGGCAGGCTATGGGCTGACTGAAGGCAGGCTATGGGCTGACTGAAGGCAGGCTATGGGCTGACTGAAGGCAGGCTATGGGCTGACTGAAGGCAGGCTATGTGCTGACTGAAGGCAGGCTATGAGCTGACTGAAGGCAGGCTATGGGCTGACTGAAGGCAGGCTATGGGCTGACTGAAGGCAGGCTATGGGCTGACGGAAAGCAGGCTATGGGCTGACTGAAGGCAGGCTATGGGCTGACTGAAGGAACGCTATGGGCTGACTGAAGGAACGCTATGGGCTGACTGAAGGAACGCTATGGGCTGACTGAAGGCAGGCTATGGGCTGACTGAAGGAACGCTATGGGCTGACTGAAGGAACGCTATGGGCTGACTGAAGGCAGGCTATGGGCTGACTGAAGGCAGGCTATGGGCTGACTGAAGGAACGCTATGGGCTGACTGAAGGCAGGCTATGTGCTGAAGGAAGGCAGGCTATGGGCTGACTCAAGGCAGGCTATGGGCTGACTGAAGGCAGACTATGGGCTGACTGAAGGCAGGCTATGGGCTGACTGAAGGCAGGCTATGGGCTGACTGAAGGCAGGCTATGAGCTTGGCAGGCTATGGGCTGACTGAAGGCAGGCTATGGGCTGAAGGAAGGCAGGCTATGGGCTGACTGAAGGCAGGCTATGGGCTGACTGAAGGCAGGCTATGGGCTGACTGAAGGCAGGCTATGGGCTGACTGAAGGCAGGCTATGGGCTGACGGAAGGCAGGCTATGGGCTGACTGAAGGCAGGCTATGGGCTGACTGAAGGAACGCTATGGGCTGACTGAAGGAACGCTATGGGCTGACTGAAGGCAGGCTATGGGCTGACTGAAGGAACGCTATGGGCTGACTGAAGGAACGCTATGGGCTGACTGAAGGCAGGCTATGGGCTGACTGAAGGCAGGCTATGGGCTGACTGAAGGAACGCTATGGGCTGACTGAAGGCAGGCTATGGGCTGACTGAAGGCAGGCTAGGGGCTGACTGAAGGAACGCTATGGGCTGACTGAAGGCAGGCTATGTGCTGAAGGAAGGCAGGCTATGGGCTGACTCAAGGCAGGCTATGGGCTGACTGAAGGCAGACTATGGGCTGACTGAAGGCAGGCTATGGGCTGACTGAAGACAGGCTATGGGCTGACTGAAGGCAGGCTATGAGCTTGGCAGGCTATGGGCTGACTGAAGGCAGGCTATGGGCTGAAGGAAGGCAGGCTATGGGCTGACTGAAGGCAGGCTATGGGCTGACTGAAGGAACGCTATGGGCTGACTGAAGGCAGGCTATGGGCTGACTGAAGGCAGACTATGGGCTGACTGAAGGCAGGCTATGGGCTGACTGAAGGCAGGCTATGGGCTGACTGAAGGCAGGCTATGGGCTGACTGAAGGCAGGCTATGGGCTGATAGAAGGCAGGCTATGGGCTGATGGAAGGCAGGCTATGGGCTGAAGGAAGGCAGGCTATGGGCTGACTGAAGGCAGGCTATGGGCTGACTGAAGGCAGGCTATGGGCTGACTGAAGGAACGCTATGGGCTGACTGAAGGCAGGCTATGGGCTGACTGAAGGCAGGCTAGGGGCTGACTGAAGGCAGGCTATGGGCTGACTGAAGGCAGGCTAGGGGCTGACTGAAGGAAGGCTATGGGCTGACTGAAGGCAGGCTATGTGCTGAAGGAAGGCAGGCTATGGGCTGACTCAAGGCAGGCTATGGGCTGACTGAAGGCAGACTATGGGCTGACTGAAGGCAGGCTATGGGCTGACTGAAGGCAGGCTATGGGCTGACTGAAGGCAGGCTATGGGCTGACTGAAGGCAGGCTATGGGCTGACTGAAGGCAGGCTATGGGCTGACTGAAGGCAGACTATGGGCTGACTGAAGGCAGGCTATGGGCTGATTGAAGGCAGGCTATGGGCTGACTGAAGGCAGGCTATGGGCTGACTGAAGGCAGGCTATGAGCTTGGCAGGCTATGGGC
The DNA here is from genome assembly GCF_901001165.1 of Salmo trutta. Classification (NCBI taxonomy): domain Eukaryota; kingdom Metazoa; phylum Chordata; class Actinopteri; order Salmoniformes; family Salmonidae; genus Salmo; species Salmo trutta. The sequence goes on along the minus strand of NC_042968.1, from coordinate 85,588,550 downwards.
TGACTGCAGGCAGGCTATGGGCTGAAGGAAGGCAGGCTATGGGCTGACTGAAGGCAGGCTATGGGCTGACTGAAGGAACGCTATGGGCTGACTGAAGGCAGGCTATGGGCTGACTGAAGGCAGGCTATGGGCTGACTGAAGGCAGGCTATGGGCTGATAGAAGGCAGGCTATGGGCTGATGGAAGGCAGGCTATGGGCTGAAGGAAGGCAGGCTATGGGCTGACTGAAGGCAGGCTATGGGCTGACTGAAGGCAGGCTATGGGCTGACTGAAGGATGGCCATGAGCTAGGCAGGCTATGGGCTGACTGAAGGCAGGCTATGGGCTGACTGAAGGCAGGCTATGGACTGATGGAAGGCAGGCTATGTGCTGACTGAAGGCAGGCTATGTGCTGACTGAAGGCAGACTATGGGCTGAAGGAAGGCAGGCTATGGACTGATGGAAGGCAGGCTATGTGCTGACTGAAGGCAGGCTATGTGCTGACTGAAGGCAGACTATGGGCTGAAGGAAGGCAGGCTATGGGCTGAATGAAGGCAGGCTATGGGCTGACTGAAGGCAGGCTATGGGCTGACTGAAGGCAGGCTATGGGCTGACTGAAGGCAGGCTATGGGCTGACTGAAGGCAGGCTATGGGCTGACTGAAGGCAGACTATGGGCTGACTGAAGGCAGGCTATGGGCTGATTGAAGGCAGGCTATGGGCTGACTGAAGGCAGGCTATGGGCTGACTGAAGGCAGGCTATGAGCTTGGCAGGCTATGGGCTGACTGAAGGCAGGCTATGGGCTGACTGAAGGCAGGCTAGGGGCTGACTGAAGGCAGGCTATGGGCTGACTGAAGGCAGGCTAGGGGCTGACTGAAGGAACGCTATGGGCTGACTGAAGGCAGGCTATGTGCTGAAGGAAGGCAGGCTATGGGCTGACTCAAGGCAGGCTATGGGCTGACTGAAGGCAGACTATGGGCTGACTGAAGGCAGGCTATGGGCTGACTGAAGGCAGGCTATGGGCTGACTGAAGGCAGGCTATGGGCTGACTGAAGGCAGGCTATGGGCTGACTGAAGGCAGGCTATGGGCTGACTGAAGGCAGACTATGGGCTGACTGAAGGCAGGCTATGGGCTGATTGAAGGCAGGCTATGGGCTGACTGAAGGCAGGCTATGGGCTGACTGAAGGCAGGCTATGAGCTTGGCAGGCTATGGGCTGACTGAAGGCAGGCTATGGGCTGAAGGAAGGCAGGCTATGGGCTGACTGAAGGCAGGCTATGGGCTGACTGAAGGAACGCTATGGGCTGACTGAAGGCAGGCTATGGGCTGACTGAAGGCAGGCTATGGGCTGACTGAAGGCAGGCTATGGGCTGACTGAAGGCAGGCTATGGGCTGATAGAAGGCAGGCTATGGGCTGATGGAAGGCAGGCTATGGGCTGAAGGAAGGCAGGCTATGGGCTGACTGAAGGCAGGCTATGGGCTGACTGAAGGATGGCCATGAGCTAGGCAGGCTATGGGCTGACTGAAGGCAGGCTATAGACTGATGGAAGGCAGGCTATGTGCTGACTGAAGGCAGGCTATGTGCTGACTGAAGGCAGACTATGGGCTGAAGGAAGGCAGGCTATGGACTGATGGAAGGCAGGCTATGTGCTGACTGAAGGCAGGCTATGTGCTGACTGAAGGCAGACTATGGGCTGAAGGAAGGCAGGCTATGGGCTGAATGAAGGCAGGCTATGGGCTGACTGAAGGCAGGCTATGGGCTGACTGAAGGCAGGCTATGGGCTGACTGAAGGCAGGCTATGGGCTGACTGAAGGCAGGCTATGGGCTGACTGAAGGCAGACTATGGGCTGACTGAAGGCAGGCTATGGGCTGACTGAAGGCAGGCTATGGGCTGACTGAAGGCAGGCTATGAGCTTGGCAGGCTATGGGCTGACTGAAGGCAGGCTATGGGCTGAAGGAAGGCAGGCTATGGGCTGACTGAAGGCAGGCTATGGGCTGACTGAAGGAACGCTATGGGCTGACTGAAGGCAGGCTATGGGCTGACTGAAGGCAGGCTATGGGCTGACTGAAGGCAGGCTATGGGCTGACTGAAGGCAGGCTATGGGCTGACTGAAGGCAGGCTATGGGCTGATAGAAGGCAGGCTATGGGCTGATGGAAGGCAGGCTATGGGCTGAAGGAAGGCAGGCTATGGGCTGACTGAAGGCAGGCTATGGGCTGACTGAAGGCAGGCTATGGGCTGACTGAAGGATGGCCATGAGCTAGGCAGGCTATGGGCTGACTGAAGGCAGGCTATGGGCTGACTGAAGGCAGGCTATGGATTGATGGAAGGCAGGCTATGTGCTGACTGAAGGCAGACTATGGGCTGAAGGAAGGCAGGCTATGGGCTGACTGAAGGCAGGCTATGTGCTGACTGAAGGCAGACTATGGGCTGAAGGAAGGCAGGCTATGGGCTGACTGAAGGTAGGCCATGGGCTGACGGATGCAGGCTATGGATTGATGGAAGGCAGGCTATGGACTGATGGAAGGCAGGCTATGGATTGATGGAAGGCAGGCTATGGGCTGATGGAAGGCAGGCTATGGACTGATGGAAGGCAGGCTATGGGCTGACTGAAGGCAGGCTATGGACTGATGGAAGGCAGGCTATGGGCTGATAGAAGGCAGGCTATGGGCTGATGGAAGGCAGGCTATGGACTGATGGAAGGCAGTTTATGGGCTGATGGAAGGCAGGCTATGGGCTGATGGAGGGCAGGCTATGGGCTGATGGAAGGCAGGCTATGGGCTGATGGAAGGCAGGCTATGGACTGATGGAAGACAGGCTACGGGCTGATGGAAGGCAGGCTACGGGCTGATGGAAGGCAGGCTACGGGCTGATGGAAGGCAGGCTATGGGCTGATGGAAGGCAGGCTATGGGCTGCCAAAACATAAACACATAAACCATCCTTGTACAGAGAGGTGGCAGAAGCTCTATAATGGCTGTCGGGGAAGGGACAGTAAGGTAAAATACAAACAAAACCGTTGTCATACCTTTCCACTGTTCAATGCTGTGTTCTCGCTCCTCCAGCTGTTTATCAGATATCTGTGGTGGTGGCTACAGACGTAATCACAGCATACACAGACAGTTATAGACAGTTGGATCGTGTGAGCCCAAATATGTGTTACAAGAACTTGACACAAACAAAGGGATAGAAAATCTAATTGTACTTGTCACATGCTTCATAAACAACAGGTGTAGACTAACAGTGAAATGCTTCCCAACAAATCAGATAACTTTTTCAGTTTTAAAATAATATAAAAATATAAAATAATAACACAAGGAATAAATACACAATGAGTAATGATAACTTGCCTATATACACAGGGTAACAGTACAGAGTCCATGTGCAGAGGTACTAGGTAATTGAGGTAGATATGTATATATAGGTAGAGATAAAGTGACTAGGCAACAGGATAGATAATAAACTGTAGCAGCAGCGTATGTGATGAGTCAAAAGTGTTAGTGCAAAGAGGGTCAATACAGATAATTTTTCTAACAATTGTTTACAGACAGATTATTTCACTTATAATTCACTGTATCACAATCCCAGTGGGTCAGAAGTTGACATACACTATGTTGACTGTGCCTTTGAACAGCTTGGAAAATTCCAGAAAATGATGTCATGGCTTTAGAAGCTGCTGATAGGCTAATTGACATAATTTGAGTCAATTGGAGGTGTACCTGTGGATGTATTTCAAGGCCTACCGTCAAACTCAGTGACTCTTTGCTTGACATCATGGGAAAATCAAAAGAAATCAGCCAAGACCTCAGAAAAAAAATTGTAGACCTCCACAAGTATGGTTCATCCTTGGCAATTTCCAAATGCCTGAAGGTACCACATTCATCTGTACAAACAATAGTACGCAAGTATAAACATCATGGGACCACACAGCCGTCATACTGCTCAGGAAGGAGACGCATTCTGTCTCTTAGAGATGAATGTACTTTGGTGCGAAAAGTGCAAATCAATCCCAGAACAACAGCAAAGGACCTTGTGAAGATGCTGGAGGAAACAGGTAGAAAAGTATCTATATACACAGTAAAACGAGTCCTATATCGACATAACCTGAAAGGCTGCTCCAAAACCGCCATAAAAAAGCCAGACTACGGTTTGCAACTGCACATGGGGATAAAGATCGTACTTTTTGGAGAAATGTCCTCTGGTCTGATGAAACAAAAATTTAACTGTTTGGCCATAATGACCATCGTTATGTTTGGAGGAAAAAGGGGGAGGCTTGCAAGCCGTAGAACACCATCCCAACCGTGAAGCACGGGGGTGGCAGCATCATGTTGTGGGGGTGCTTTGCTGCAGGAGGGACTGCTGCACTTCACAAAATAGATGGCATCATGAGGAAGGGAAATGATGTGGATATATTGAAGCAACATCTCAAGACATCAGTCAGGAAGTTAAAGCTTGGTCGCAAATGGGTCTTCCAAATGGACAATGACTCCAAGCATACTTCCAAAGTTGTGGCAAAATGGCTTAAGGACAACAAAGTCAAGGTATTGGAGTGGCCATCACAAAGCCCTGACCTCAATCCCATAGACAATTTGTAGGCAGAACTGAAAAAGCGTGTGCGAGCAAGGAGGCCTACAAACCTGACTCAGTTACACCAGCTCTGTCAGGAGGAATGGGCCAAAATTCACCCAACTTATTGTGGGAAGCTTGTGGAACGCTACCTGAAATGTTTGACCAAAGTTAAACAATTGAAAGGCAATGCTACCAAATACTAATTGAGTGTATGTAAACTTTTTACCCACTGGGAATGTGATGAAAGAAATAAAATCTGACATAAATCATTCTCTCTACTATTATTCTGACATTTCACATTCTTAAAATAAAGTGGTGATCCTAACTGACCTAAAACAGGGAAGTTTGACTAGGATTAAATGTCAGGAATTGTGAAAATCTGAGTTGAAATGTATTTGGCTAAGGTGTATGTAAACTTCCGACTTCAACTGTAGATGAAAACTCTCTTGGTAAATAGTACGGTCTACAGCTTATCATTAGGTATTCTAACTCAGGCGAGCAGAATCTTGAGACTTCCTTAAAATTAGCTATGGCACACCAGCTATTGTTAACAAAGAGACACATACCACCTCCCCTGAGCTTTCTGTCCTGCAGATGTATAGAAAAAACAGCTAGATTTATAATTAATATGTCCTTGTTCAGCCACTACTTGGGGAAACAGGATATTACAGTTCTTCAGATCACGTTGCTAGGATAGTCTCTCACTCTCTCAATATTTAAACTTTTCATTGATGAGCACCTTCCTATCTTATATGCTTCTGACTGAAGTATTTGATATGCGCTGTAGCTCAGTTGGTAAAGCAAGGCTCTTGCCAAGCCAGGATAGTTGGTTTGATTCCTGGGACCACCCATAACAAATGTATGACTGCATGATTGTTTGTTAAATGGCTTATCTTACTATTATATTATAGCCAGACTCACCGCATCAGCCTCTCCTGGGTCGTACCACATGTGGATGTAGGGGTGATCCAGGGCATCCTCCACTGAAATACGGCTCTCTGGGTCAATCACCAGCATCTTGGAAAGCAGGTCCCGTGCTTGACTGGCTGCAGCGATAACAAGGCAGAAAATATTCCAATGTCTGTCAACATATTTCAGTCAGAAGCATATCAGGTAGGAAGGTGCTAAACAATAAAGAGAGAGAGAGAGAGAGAGAGAGAGAGAGAGAGAGAGAAAGAGAGAGAGAGAGAGAGAGAGAGAGAGAGAGAGAGAGAGAGAGAGAGAAAGAGAATGTATGTAGACATCTGTAGGTGGTATAAGTCTTACTCTTGAGTTGATCCTGCTCTGTCTCTGCCGGGAAGGCCCAGTCAGGGAAGAGTTGAGAGAAGCTGACCCCTGGGTACTGGGGCTTGTTCATCACATAGTTCCTCACAGTCTCCATCAAACGGTTCATAAACTCCATGGGGGGCGTGCCCAGAACCTCAATCACCTTGTTCCACTGGTCAATGTCTGATAGGGAGCTGGTTCAGGACACATATACAAACTAATGCAAAACACCTAGTTATACCTCAGGGGGAGGTTCAGAAACATAGGAAATGGGATATTGATTATTGCACCATACACAGCAGTAGCAAGAGGCTTTAGCAATTAGGATCCAGACTTTTCGAGTTAGTACGGACCATCAATTCATCAATGTGAATGACATGCCTGTATGCTAAGGAAGTAGCTAGCTGATGTTGTTGTTTCAATTGAATGTGGGGAAGAACATCCCGACATGCCTGACCTTGCCATGCGGAAGTCAACCTGGCAGACACATAATACAATGTCTCTAAAAGTGAACCAAATAGAGTTTAAACACACAGACAAAATGGTAATATTCTAGATGTAAAGACAGCATATAGGGAGTCATAGATCGACTGGGTAAGGATACGATCCGTGCCCTGGAATATAACGCTGCCCTTCACCATCTCTCCCATGATGCATCCCACTGACCAGATGTCCACTTGGAGGAAAACAAACATAGAGATCACACACATTCATCTCACACAGCACCATAACCAGTCATATGTGGACCCTTGCTGCTGGTAAAAGGAGAACAGCCATAGATGGTCAACAGTGCAAGATGGACATTTATAATCAAGTAACTAATAGTGTTTTATCCTGTTGGTGAGATTGAGAATAGAAGGTAATATCCTTGAGCATTTCTTACCATTCTCTTTATACTTCATGCCCAGGATGACCTCTGGTGCTCTGTAGTATCGGGTCACAACGTAAGGGGTCATCATGAAGTTAGTGCAGGCTGTTCTGGCCAGCCCAAAGTCCAGGATCTTCAGAGTACAGTCAGACTTCACCACTATGTTACTGGGCTTCAGGTCCTGGAGGAGATACAAACAAAGTTGATAAATTGATGGTGATGATGATGATGGTTATGATGCTTGTGGTGATGATGGTCATGATGATGATGGTTATCAAATCAAATCAAAGTTTATTTGTCACGTACACTGAATACAACAGGTATTCAGCACATTTCACCTTACAGTGAAATGCTTACTTACAGGCTCTAACCAATAGTGTAAAAAAGGTATTTGGTGAACAATAGGTAGGTAAAGAAATAAAACAACAGTAAAAAGACAGGCTATATACAGTAGCGAGGCTATAAAGTTAGCGAGGCTACATACAGACACCGGTTAGTCAGGCTGATTGAGGTAGTATGTAGATGTAGATATGGTTAAAGTGACTATGCATATATGATGAACAGAGAGTAGCAGTAGCGTAAAAGAGGGGTTGGTGGGTGGTGGGACACAATGCAGATAGCCTGGTGGTGATGATGGTAATGATGGTGGTGGTGATGATGGTCATGATGATGATGTTTATGATGGTCATGATGATGATGGTTATGATGGTGGTAATGATGGTGGTGGTGATGATGGTCATGATGATGATGGTGGTGATGATGGTGGTGATGATGGTCATGATGATGATGGTTATGATGGTGGTGATGATGATGATGGTTACAATGGTAGTGATGATGGTGGTAATGATGGTGGTGGTGATGATGTTATGATGGTCATGATGATGATGGTTATGATGATGGTTATGATGATGGTTACGATGGTGGTGATAATGATGTTACGATGGTAGTGATAATGATGATGTTACGATGGTGGTGATAATGATGATGGTTACAATGGTGGTGATGATGATGATGGTTACAATGGTGGTGATGATGATGGTTATGATGGTGGTGATGATGATGATTATGATGGTGGTGATGATGGTGGTGATGATGATGATTATGATGGTGGTGATGATGATGGATATGATGGTAGTGGTGATGATGATGGTGATGGTTACGATGGTGATAGTTATGATGGTGGTGGTGGTGGTGTTATGATGGTCATGATGGTGATGATGATGTTATGATGGTGATGGTTATGATTGTGATGATGATGGTTATGATGGTGGTGACGATAGTGGTGATGATGGTGGTGGTGATGATGATGCTGGTGATGATGATGGTCACGATGGTGATGATGATGTTATGATGGTGGTGATGATAGTGGTGATGACGGTGGTGTTGATGATGGATATGATGGTGATGGTTACGATGGTGATGGTTATGATGGTGGTGGTGGTGATGGCAGTGGTGTTGATGGTGAAGGTAATGATTGTGATGATGATGGTTATGATGGTGGTGACGATGATGGTCACAATGGTGATGAGGTTATGATGGTGGTGATGAGAGTGGTGATGATGGTTATGATGGTGGTGATGATAGTGGTGATGATGGTTATGATGGTGGTGATGATAGTGGTGTTGATGGTGATGGTTATGGTGGTGGTTATGATGGTGGTGGTGGTGATGATGGTTATGATGGTGGTGATGATGGTCATGATGATGATGGTTATGATAGTGGAGGTGATGATGGTGATGGATATGATGGTGGTGGTGATGATGGTTATGATGGCAGTGGTGATGATGATGATGGTTATGATGGTGATGGTTATGATGGTGGTGGTGGTGATGACGGTGGTGTTGATGGTGATGGTTATGATGGTGGTGACGATGATGGTCATGATGATGATGGTTATGATGGTCATGATGAAGATGGTTATGATGATGGTGGTGAAGATGGTCATGATGATGAAGGTTATGATGGTGGCGGTGATGATGGTCATGATGATGATGGTTATGATGATGGTGGTGATGATGGTATGATGGTGGTGATAGTGGTGATGATGGTTATGATGGTGGTGATGGTAGTGATGATGGTTAGCATGGTGATGATGATGGTTATGATGATGATGGTGATGATGATGGTTATGATGGTGATGATGATGGTAGGGATGATGGTGGTGATGATGATTGTTATGAGGGTGGTGGTGATGATGATGGTAGTGATGATGGTAGAGATGATGATGGTTATGTAGTTGATAATGATATTATGATGGTGGTGATGATTATGATGGTTTTGGTGAAGATGATGGTGGTGATGATGGTGATTATGATGGTAGTGATGATGATGGTTATGGTGGTGGTGGTGATGATGGTCATGATGATGATGGTTATGATGGTGGTGGTGATGGTGGTGATGATGATGGTTATGATGGTGGCGGTGATGATGGTCATGATGATGGTTATGATGGTCATGATGATGATGTTATGATGATGGTGGTGATGATGTTATGATGGTGGTGATAGTGGTGATGATGGTTATGATGGTGGTGATGATGGTAGTGATGATGGTAAGGATGGTGATGATGATGGTTATGATGATGGTGGTGATGATGGTCATGATGGTGATGATGATGGTTATGATGATGGTGGTGATGATGATGGTGATGATGATGTAGGGATGATGGTGGTGATGATGATTGTTATGAGGGTGGTGGTGGTGATGGTAGTGATGATGGTGGAGATGATGATGGTTATGTAGTTGATGATATTATGATGGTGGTGATGATTATGATGGTTTTGGTGAAGATGATGGTGGTGATGATGGTGATTATGATGGTATTGATGATAGTTATGATGATGGTGGTGATGGTGATAATAGTGGTGATGATGTTGATGATGGTTATAATGGTTATGATGGTGGTGATGATGGTGGTGGTGATGATGATGGTGATGATGATGGTAGTGATGATGGTGGTGATGATGATTGTTATGAGGGTGGTGGCGATGATGATGGTAGTGATGATGGTGGTGATGATGATGGTTATGATGTTGATGATGATATTATGATGATGGTGATGATTATGATGGTTTTGGTGAAGATGATGGTGTTGATGATGGTGATTATGATGGTAGTGATGATGATGGTGGTTATGATGGTGGTGATGATGGTGATAATAGTGGTGATGATGTTGATGATGGTTATGATGGTTATGATGGTGGTGATGGTTATGATGGCGGTGAATGATGGTTATGATGGTGGTGATGGTTATGATGCTGGTGGTGATTATGGTGGTGGTGATGGTTATGATGGCGGTGAATGATGGTTATGATGGTGGTGATGATGATGGTTATGATGGTAGTGGTGATGATGATGGTGGTGATGATGATATGATGGTGGTGATGATGGTAGTGGTGGTGATTATGGTGATGATGATGGTGGTGATGATGGTGGAGGTGATGATGGTTATGATGATGATGATGATGTGGATGGTTATGGTGGTGATGATGATGGTTATGATGGTGGTGATGACGGTGATGGTTATGATGGTGGTGGTGATGATGGTTATGATGGTGGTGATGATGATGGATATGATGGTAGTGATGATGATGATGGTGGTGATGATGATGATGGTTATGTTGGTGATGGTTACAATGGTGATGGTTATGATAGTGGTGGTGGAGATGGCGGTGGTGTTGATGGTGAAGGTAATGATTGTGATGATGTTATGATGGTGGTGATGATAGTGGTGATGATGGTGGTTGTGATGATGGTGATTATGATGGTAGTGATGACGATGGTGGTTATGATGGTTATGATGATGATGTTATGATGGTTATGATGATGATGGTGAAGGTTATGGTGGTGATGATGATGGTGGTGGTGATGATGGTTATGATGGTGGTGATAGTTATGATGGTGGTGACGATGATGGTTATGATGGTAGTGATGATGATGGTGATGATGATGGTTATGATTGTGGTGATGATGATGGTGGTTATGATGATGGTGATGGTTATGATGGTGGGGATGATAATGATGATGTAATACAAATTCAAATCAATATGTTAGGCAAGTACAGTAGATGTATACATGGCTTATGTTATTATCTGCATACAACACATATTCACAACCATTTATGATCAGCCAATGACTGACCCTGTGGATGATGCCAGCGGAGTGCAGGTGTCTGATGCCACAGAGGATCTGGTAGAGCAGGTAGGACATCCTCTCATGGTCCAGATCCATGTGGATGACCTGGCACAGACTGGCATCCATCAGCTCCATCACCAGGTAACTGGCAAACAGACAGGGGACCACCCATAGAGTTAGATAGACTACCCCATTAGGGCTGTGCCTAATGGTCAACCGAGAATCGTCTTTTCTTTCGACCAATCATTTAAACGAAATTGTAAAACGTGCATTTTTCCATATATAGAAACACCATATGTGTTTTAATAAAATAAACTTCTGTATATGCAGGGTTGCAAAGCGTCGGTAACTTTCCGGAAATTTTCCATGGGAAGTTAAGCCTTGGAATATGGGGAATTTTGCTTAAATTTATTTAAAAAGTCAGCTTATAACAGTGTACCTTTTTTTGTGGGATACACATAAGGCAATTCTAGGTCTTGTGGCATATTTTGGTTAAACTATCCCCAATTCAATGGAATTGCAACCCTCTGCATGCACAGTGCATTCTTCCATCACATGTGCAGTGCACTCTTCCATCACATGTACAGCTGATTCTCAAGATCTTGCACAGTAATAAGATGCTATTGAGCCCACACTACTACACTGTCTGAGCCAAGGACTACATGCTTTCTGGTAAGTTTTGATTACAATACTGGGTGGGGTGAATATATTTTATATGACATACATGATTTTGTGTTAACTAATAAATAGTAGTCTACAGCAAAACGTGTTTAAATCAATTCTAACTTGTTAACAATTTCTGCTAGTTAGTTTTTGCTACCATGTGGGTTTTAGCTTGCTTGAGCCTGCTAACTGAGGAGTGTTAATTCACCTGTGTCCATACATGTTTCATTTTAAAACATCTTACAAAGGAGTTCTTTAATCTAACTGCTTAAATATTTACATGTACATGGAATTGTTTATTTATTTTTTCAAATCTATACAGGAAAAAGCCACGGGCACTATCTGATGTGTGGAGACATTTCACTGCAGCTAACGTAGAAGGAAAAGCTGTGTACATTTACAAATACTGTGCCAAATCATATGCGAAGAATGCAACAAAAATGCAGAATCATCTGGCCAAGTGCATAAAGTTCCGTAAACGCTCACAACAAGCAACCTCTGACAAAAGTCCCTCTACTTCTATTCGAGGTGAAAATGATGAATCAGACACCTTATCGATAGCAACAGCTCATGGTCCTCCTGGAACCAGAAATTTCTTGGATTCAATGAAGGAATGTAGTCAGAGAAATGCTGATGAATGTCTTGCTCAAGCTGTGTATGCAACTGGTTCACTTCTGATGCTTACATTTACATTTTAGTCATTTAGCAGATGCTCTTATCCAGAGCAACTTACAGTAGTGAATGCATACATTTCATGCATGCATTTATTTTTTTTAGTACTGGCCCCCCGTGGGAATCGAACCCATAACCCTGGGTTCAATTCCACACACCATGCTAGCGTTGCAAACACCATGCTCTACCAACTGAGCCACAGGCAATGTGTAGAGCTGTAGAGATTTCTGAATGTTCTTCGCCCAACATACACCCCTCCAACCAGACATGCTTTATCTACTAATTTGCTGGATGCAGAATTCAACAGAGTTCAAGTGAAGGTCAAGCAAATCATAGAGAAAGCAGACTGTATTGCAATCATCTCTGATGGGTGGTCGAATGTTCGTGGGCAAGGAATAATTAACTACATCAATATCCACCCCTCAACCAGTATTCTCCAAGAGCACAGACACAAGGGACAACAGACACACTGGTCTCTACATTGCAGATGAGCTGAAGGCAGTCATCAATGACCTTGGCCCACAGAAGGTATTTGCACTGGTGACAGACAATGCTGCGAACATGAAGGCTGCTTGGTCTAAAGTGGAGGAGACCTACCCTCACATCACACCCATTGGCTGTGCTGCTCATGCATTGAATCTGCTCCTCAAGGACATCATGGCACTGAAATCAATGGATAAACGCTACAAGAGAGCCACGGAAATGGTTAGGTATGTGAAGGGTCATCAAGTTATTTCAGAAATCTACCTCACCAAGCAAAGTGAACAGAATAAGAGTACCACATTGAAGCTGCCCAGCGACACTCAATTGGGTGGTGTTGTCATCATGTTTGACAGTCTCATGGAGGGGAAGGAGTCTCTCCAATAAATGGCCATATCACAGTCTGCCGATATGGACAGCCCCGTCAAGAGGATTCTCCTGGATTATGTATTTTGGGAGAGAGTGGTAAGCAGCCTGAAACTCCTGAAACCTATAGCAGTAGCCATTGCACAGATTGAGGGAGACAATGCCATCCTGTCTGATGTTCCGACTCTGCTTGCAGATGTAAGAGAAGAAACCCGTACTGCCCTGCCCACTTCACTGTTGCTCCAAGCAATGGAAACTGCAATTCTGAAATACCTTAAAAAGCGTGAAGACGTCTGCCTGAAGCCCATACACGCCGCAGCGTACATGTTGGACCCCAAGTATGCTGGCAAGAGCATCCTGTCTGGTGCAGAGATCAACAAGGCCTATGGTGTCATCACTACCGTGTCTCGCCACCTTGGCCTGGATGAGGGCAAGGTTCTTGGCAGTCTGGCGAAGTACACTTCCAAGCAAGGGCTTTGGGATGGAGATGCAATATGGCAGTTGTGCGAACATATCTCATCAGCCACCTGGTGGAAGGGACTTTGTGGATCTGAGGCTCTTTCCCCTGTTTCCTCCATCATCCTCCAAATCCCACCAACATCAGCCGCCTCAGAGCGCAACTGGTCCTTGTTTGGGAACACACACACACCAAAGCACGCAACAGGGTTGAAAAATTGGTGGCCATTGAGGCTTTTTGAGCCTGACAACGAGCCATCCTCAACAAGGTTGGAAAGTGACAGTGAAGATGAGGCCCCAGAGTCTGATTTTCAAGAGGTGTGGACATTGTGGAGGTCCAGGGAGAAGACATGGAAGCCTGAGAGGAAGACAACCAAAGCTTTAGTTTCTAGACTATCATTTTACAGATGTATGTTGAAAATGTTTTTGGGAGATGCGATATTCCCTTTCTTTTGTTGTTCAGTGAAATCATCCCATGTGAAGAGTCAACTCATTTAATTAAAGTTCAATTCGTAACTAAATAGTTTTTTTGATTTCTATTGGAAGGATTTTATCAATTGCAATTATGTCTACTTATGATAAGGTAAAAGGTTTATGTTTCCGTCTCCATATGATATGATAAATATATCCAATGCAACAAACATCTAAATTTAAATGGCATCAATATTAATTTGCCTATATTTCTGTTAATTCCCATATATTCCCGTTAATTCCCACGAAAAAGTTTCCACCTCTGAATATTCCCCAAAATGTGCAACTCTATGTATATCTACTGAACTTGCTTCAAGCACGCTGTTTGATTGAATAATTAAGATACACAAATGACTCAAGAGGGAGCCAGAGATCAAGATAGCCTAAACATTAAAAAAATAAACCTGTTCCCGGCCCTCCTCCTGCAGCTGCTGGCCGTTATGCTCCTGAAGTTGCCAGTAATAGGCTACACCAGTGGTCGGCAACCTTTTCCATTTGGAGTGCCAATTTATCTTACCATTTCTACCAATCTATGATTGTTACCAAAGTTATGATTTTCATATGCACATTTTTGTGGAACAGTTTCATTTTTAATAGTCTGTATCTCAAAATCATTGTCTGTGGTTAATCTACATTCTATTTCAGTCTAAATGAAAATTATACAAATCTAAAATAAATGTTTATTGCCATAACCAACAATGTAAAAAAAATAGCCTACATAAAGCCAACAAATAAAACATTGCAGCCTGCAGGTAGAAAATATCCTGATAAAAATAAAAATCACATTAGCTACACATGGCCTGTTTGCAACAAACTTACAACAATGTATCAACTATCAACTTTGTCAGCCCAAAACTCATGCTAGCAAACTTGCAGCATTGTATAAAATATTCTGGGCCCTCAGAGTTTCCCCCGCCAGTGAGCTCGGGCCAGACATAGCTGTAGGCTATTTGTGCAAGGAATAAGAAGTGCACAAGTTTTTTATGAGGTTTCCACTGGATAAGAGCATTACATTTTCCCCTTTCATGCCGAGTGGTTATCGAATTGGAGAGAGCTGGAATTATACTAATCAGACCAATCAGGCCAGGTAGCCTAGGCCTACTTCCATATGCATAATCAGGTGCGTGTCTTACTCAACATTGACAGGGGCGTTTCAAACAAAAGACAATGAATACATTTACAGAACTCCTAAATGGGATGTAATAAAAAAAATAGTTCCTCACAAGCGTATCATAGGTTGTGAGCTTTGCAACGAGAACGGTAAACGACTGTAATAATAACTCAGCAAAAAAAGAAATGTCCTCTCACTGTCACGGTTGTCGTAAGAACGGGACCAAGGCGCAGCGGATGTTGAGTTCCACATATTTATTACAAAGTGAAACTTTAAGCAAAAGCAAATAAATCAATAAACGAACAACGAAACGTGACTACGTGGTGCACATGCACAAACACAAAACAATATCCCACAAACACAGGTGGGGAAATAGCTACTTAAATATGATCCCCAATTAGAGGCAACAATTACCAGCTGCCTCTAATTGGGAACCAAACCAAAACACCAACATAGAAATTTTAAACTAGAACACCCCCTCGTCACGCCCTGACCTACCACACCATAGAGAAACAAGGGCTCTCTATGGTCAGGGCGTGACACTCACTGTCAACTGCGTTTATTTTCAGCAAACTTAACATGTGTAAATATTTGTATGAACATAATAAGATTCAGCAACTGAGACATAAACTGAACAAGTTCCACAGACATGTGACTAACAGAAATTGAATAATGTATCCCTGAACAAAGGGGGGGGGTCAAAATCAAAAGTAACAGTCAGTATCTGGTGTGGCCACCAGCTGCATTAAGTACTGCAGTGCATCTCCTCCTCATGAACTGCACCAGATTCGCCAGTTCTTGCTGTGAGTTGTTACCCCACTCTTCCACCAAGGCACCTGCAAGTGTTTAGATTGCCTGCAATGACAACAAGCTCAGTCTGATGATGCTGTGACACACCGCCCCAGAGTACAGGCCTCGGTGTAACGCTCATTCCTTCAACGATAAACGTAAATCCGAGCATCACCCCTGGTGAGACAAAACCGCGACTCGTCAGTGAAGAGCACTTTTTGCCAGTCCTGTCTGGTCCAGCGATGGTGGGTTTGTGCCCATAGGCGACGTTGTTGCCGGTGATGTCTGGTGAGGACCTGCCTTACAACATGCCTACAAGCTCTCAGTCCAGCCTCTCTCAGCCTATTGCAGACAGTCTGACACTGATGGAGGGATTGTGCGTTCCTGGTGTAACTCGGGCAGTTGTTGTTGCCATCCTGTACCTGTCCCGCAGGTGTGATGTTCGGATGTACCGATCCTGCGCAGGTGCCATTACATGTGGTCTGCCACTGCGAAGACGATCAGCTGTCCATCCTGTCTCCCTGTAGCGCTGTCTTAGGCGTCTCACAGTACGGACATTGCAATTTATTGCCCTGGCCACATCTGCAGTCCTCATGCCTCCTTGCAGCATACCTAAGGCACATTCACGCAGATGAGCAGGGACCCTGAGCATCTTTCTTTTGGTGTTTTTCAGAGTCAGTAGAAAGGCCTCTTTAGTGTCCTAAGTTTTCATAACTGGGACCTTAATTGCCTACCGTCTATAAGCTGTTAGTGTCTTAATGACCGTTCCACAGGTGCATGTTCATTAATTATTAATGATTCATTGAACAAGCATGGGAAACAGTGTTTAAACCCTTTACAATGAAGATCTGTGAAGTTATTTGGATTTTTACGAATTATCTTTGAAAGACAGGGTCCTGAAAAAGGGACGTTTCTTTTTTTGCTGAGTTTAACATGTTGAATGCATTAGCCTAACAGAAATTACCATAACCAAATAAACATTGCAGATTAGAAATTATGGGAATTAACAGTAAATGTAGGCCACTACTGGTGATATATGTAATGGGGAATTGATAGACACAGCAAATAATGCTCATAATGAAGTTATGAAACAATAAATACACACAAAATGGCTGGAGAGAGATGTGCCTAGTGCATCTGAGCCACACTCCCCTTATTCTTGGAACGTTGCATCCCTGCCGTCTCCTCAATGGATTAGTCCACTGAGACAGGAGCAAATCAGACAGGTGTCTCGTTGTGCTCAACAACAAAAAGATCTTGGTCGACAAACAGCCTATCGACCAAACTATCGACCAAACAATCGACTAGTCGACTAAATGGGGTCAGCCCTACTCCCCATCAATGTCCATGCTAAAACTGCCTATATCCATCTAGAGTCCTCTATCTAACTTCATGGGACAACCACTCCTAAGATTCCAGTACTTACATCTGGTCCAGCCAACCAGGACCCCTCCATTATGGAGCCCCACCCACTGACATCTAGAGTTTTATAACATACATAACGGAAGTCGTAATATGAGCTCTTTTATTCCTGAAAACTATTTCAACTTTCATTTTAAGGTATCCCTCTATATATTACTCTGAGATTATTTCTCAGTTATTTCCTCTGTCTCCTGCAATACGGTCATGTAGATCTTTTTTACGTATAATAATGTGTTAAAATGTGTATGTGCTTTGAAGGTCACTACTAAGCTTGTGATTACAAAGCATCCTCACTCTCAAGCAACCAGACTCTCATAGGAAGGAGGCAGTGCAGCCCCGCAGCAGTGATGAGGAGAATAATGCTTACCATAGAAGGATAAGCAAAAAGTATGAGCCTGCAGCCGACTTACAGATCCTGGAACTCCTCCAGTGAATTCTGTGGTGTGAAGACATTCAGGAGCCTAATAATCTGGAGGAGAAGAGACAATATATCAGGAGACTGAAATATGACACTAATTTGGTGATATAAGACTAAATCAATAATTTCATACACACACATACAGTATAGTTAGCCAATGAAGTCACACACAAAGGAATTCGCCATAATGATGAGGTCTAAAAGACCCACATACGTGGACAGCTGAGTATGTCCACAGTGACGTACATTTTTGTGATTGACGCACTTGAGCAGCACCAACTCCCTATAGGCCCGCTTGGCGTGGGTCTGGTTCTGGAAGGGCCGGCTCAGTTTCTTCACCGCCACAGGGACCCCAAGGACACTGTCCAGGGCCGAGCTACACAGACAGACACACAGAGGATTGGGAGGAGAGGAGACACCATCTGATTTATCACTGTTTTCCATGAAAATAGGACACCACACCTTGATTACTGTGGAACAAAGTATTCCATCGTCTATTGAAGGAATGACTCATCGTGTTCACAGTCAATGCAACAGCAGGATGATTGTGAGGAGTTTAAATAACAGTGTGGCAGTGCCATGCCCACTCACCAGACAATGCCCTGGGCACCAGAGCCGATGGCGCGGAGCTGCTGATAGCGGGTCAGCACAGTGAAGGTGGAGTCACCCACCTGCACGCTGTGGAAGAGCCCCTCCCCCTCACTCATGGCTCCTCCCCCCGTGCTGCCACTAACGAATAGGATACAACCTGAGGAGAGAGAGAACAGAAGAATTCGAATATTATGATAATATCATCCAATATCATATCAGATTATGTTATTAGGGCATGTTATAGCACTACTACTATTACCACTAGTTCTACAGTAGAGAGGGAAATAACTATAAATTAGGAAAGATTCACAAATAACAGACCAATTCATGTGGAACCATTATGTCATTATAGTTGCATGATAGCATGTAATAAACAAAATTAATAATGTAGTTATGGTACATAGTGGACGTTGTTAGCTGGCAAACACACACACACACACACACACACACACACACACACACACACACACACACAAACACAACGCTGTTCAGGCGCCTACACAATCTCTCTTGGCCATAACAGTAATCTGCGTGATGCTGGATGACATAGAGGAACCTTGGGCGATATGACTCTGTCCTGTTTTCTCCCTTTTTTCCATGGTTCCCAGAGCCGGTCAGCCATAACATGGACAGAGTGGAGGGCATGCTGAATGTGACTCAGGGTGAGCAGTACCCTCTTAGTGGGCTGTAGCAGAACTCTACCCGGAGCAGCAGATGTAATGCTTGGGTGGCATACACCACATCTACATACAAATCCTGAATTCAAAGTTATAAAGCTGTGCTGTTCTGAGTGAATAAAACAAAGAAGAAAAACAGCATGATTCATCTCCCCTTGGAACGTTCACAATGAAATGCCTGGAGGACAAGGCTGTGTTTCACCTGATCCTGGTCAGGTAGAGCTCAGATCGGCAGCAACTAACAGCATGCAGATCTGTTAAGAGACGCGTACAATCAGGAATAAATATTGCAGTCAATCCTATGTTAGACACGCAAACGCATGCACTCTCTCTCTCTCATACACACGTTGGTAAGGGCAGACAGATACACTAGTATGTCGAGAGTCTTGTGGCTAGTTAGTAGATAGATGGTGACCTAGAAAAGCCTCATGGTCCCTCAGCAATGGCGCAATGGGCAGCTGCCAACTGTAAACCACTGGTTCATCCCACGGGTTAGATATGACCCCACAGTTGCCAACATGTCATTTAAATAATATGATCTAGTGGTCAGAAGTGATTATAGGGCATCTGTGTTGTGCAAGATGACATGGGTGAGTTAAACAACTGTAGGCCTAGCTCGGACATAGTCAGGCTTTTCAGTTGGCCTAATAACCAGATATTATTTGAGGCTGACTGTCATAATGTTTTCATTTCTCGCATTTACATGATACACATTTTTTGTTATTTTTATATTTTGCTAATTAGCTACAAAACATTCGAGCACATTTGACTTTACACCAGACCACGGTAATAATAATAACCTATGTAATAACTTGCTACGATTTAGCCAACTGTGGCCTATAACTATGGTTCTACCTGAAATTGTAGGCTACATGCTTTTTTTTTAAACAAAGTATTCTACTCCCTACTAATAATTACCATGGAACAAAATATGTGTAAGTGTTGCCAAACATTCTATACCTCAGGCACACAGTCACTGTATATTGAGGAATTTTCATTCTGTCCTCAATAGGCTACCTGGATGCATCGCAGACTGATTCTAGTCGAATGAATGACTCAGTATGCTTGCTATACCGACATCATGACACGTTCAGCCCAGGTTGCCAGCTACAAAGGCCAAACCTATTCACATGTACAGTATTAAAGAGTTAGACTAACATGTTTTGTATCTTATTCACATATTCAATGCTATCAGTATCATCATTTTGTATTTCATTCCTGTCATTTATTTTCTCGATAGCAAAGCTAAAGTAACAGTAAATGTACCAGTCACAGCAGACAGTGCGCCGAAGAACAATCTGGATGAAAACGATAGCCTGATTTTACCTTCTGCCTTTTCTTTAGCCGGATCACTCCCATGCGTACACCCGCTAACCAAATGAAATGTCGCGCCACCAGATGTGTCTAGAAGAACAATCGTTCCACTTGGTATGTTCAGTGAAATTGGCGACTTTGTGTTTATGTTTCCTTGTAGTTTGGCTGAAAACGTTGCGGTCCTGTCCGTAGCATGACCGGTGGGGCGGAGGCAGGCGAAGGGGTGCTGCTGGGGCAATTCCACACAGTACCACGAGTGGCCACGAGCGAGCGTGCATGACGTAATCGCGTAGCAGTAATAGTTAGCGCACGTTAATTGATACAATGTAGCTCCAGTAGTTTGTTATATTGTAACTACACATCCCGACAGACCGTTCACAAACTCACACAAACAACTGTGACAAAATATATGATGCTGTCTGCGATTGCGAACCAAAGAGTTGTATATACTTGACTTGCCTAGTTAAATAAAGATTAAATAAAAATATATATATAAAATATGTATAAATATACTCCGCGCGTCCATCTTGGCACTACCTCACCGTTGCAAAAAATATTTTGGATGCTCTAGAAATGCATGTATTAATGTCGACATTAATTTTTACCATGTTTGTTCTATTACAGACACTTTAATGCATACTTTTAAATTATATTATGTGAGCTAAACATACAAAAATAAAAATATTAGCATTTTCCTTAATATATAATTTCTGAAGATTACTACTGTTACTGTCCCCACTACAACAAAAAAAATACTTTAATACATGTCATTTTGTCCATAAAGCAATTAATTGAAATACCGTAGAATTCCATTCATTCCTATGGTGGACTACTCCTACTGGGGAGTGCAATTATGGCCAACAGGTGGCTTCAAATCCTCTCAATGGCCAATACATTGCATCAGCAATGCAAGGTTTACAGACATCATTCCTGTAAACACTTCAAGTTGCACACTGAAGATTTCAAAATAAAACACATTAACAAAAAATAATGGTAATAATTATTTATTTTTCTATAAATATTGTTACATATTATTCATGGTTATATACAGTACCAGTCAAAAGTTTGGACACACTTACTCTTTCCAAGGTTTTTATTTATTTTTACTATTTTCTACATTGTAGAGTAATAGTGAAGACATCAGAACTATGAAATTACACATACGGAATCATGTAGTTATCAAAAAAGTGTTAAACAAAACAATGTATTTTATATTTGAGATTCTTTAAAGTAGCCACCCTTTTTTATATATATTTATTTAACCTTTATTTAACCAGGTAGGCTAGTTGAGAACAAGTTCTCATTTGCAACTGAGACCTTTGCCTTGATGACAGCTTTGCACACTCTTGGCATTTTCTCAACCAGCTTCATGAGGTAGTCACCTGGAACACATTTCAATGAACAGCTGTGCCTTGTTAAAATGTATGGAATTTCTTTCCTTCTTAATGCTTTAGAGCCAATCAGTTGTGTTGTGACAAGTTAGCGGTGGTGTTCAGAAAATAGCCCTACTTGGTAAAAGACCAAGCTCAAATAAGCAAAGAGAAATGACAGTACATCATTACTTTAAGATATGAAGGTCAGTCAATGTGGAAAATTTCAAGAACTTTGAAAGTTTCAAGTGCAGTCACAAAAACCATCAAGCGCTATGATGAAACTGTCTCTCATGAGGACCACCATAGGAAAGGAAGACCCAGAGTTGACTCTGCTGCAGAGGATAAGTTCATTAGAGTTAACTGCACCTAAGATTGCAGCCCAAATAAATACTTCACAGAGTTCAAGTAACAGACACATCTCAACATCAACTGTTCATAGGAGACTGCGTAAATCATGCCTTCATGGTCAAATTGCTACTAAAGGACATTACTAAGAAGAGACTTGCTTGGGCCAATAAACACAAGCAATGGACATTAGACCGGTGGAAATCTGTCCTTTGGTCTTAAGAGTCCAAATTTCAGATTTTTGGTTACAACCGCCGTGTATTTGTAAGACACAGAGTAGGTGAACGGATGATCTCCGCTTGTGTGGTTCCCACAGTGAAGCATGGAGGAGGAGGTGTGATGGTGCTTTGCTGGTGACACTGTCAGTGATTTATTTAGAATTCAAGGCACACTTAACCAGCATGGCTACCACAGCATGCTGCAGCGATACACCATCCCATCTGGTTTGCGCTTAGTGGGATTATCATTTGTTTTTCAACAGGACAATGACCCAACACCGCCAGGCTGTGTAAGGGCTATTTGACCAAGAATTCAAGGCACACTTAACAAGCATGGCTACCACAGCATGCTGCAGCGATACACCATCCCATCTGGTTTGCGCTTAGTAGGATTATCATTTGTTTTTCAACAGGACAATGACCCAACACCGCCAGGCTGTGTAAGGGCTATTTGACCAAGAAGGAGAGTGATGGAGTGCTACATCAGATGACCTGGCCTCCACAATCACCTGACCTCAACCCAATTGAGATGGTTTGGGATGAGTTGAACCGCAGAGTGAAGGAAAAGCAGACAACAAGTGCTCAGCATATGTGGGAACTCCTTCAAGACTGTTGGAAAAGCATTCCAGGTGAAGCTGGTTGAGAGAATGCCAAGAGTGTGCAAAGCTGTCATCAAGGCAAAGGGTGGCTACTTTGAAGAATCTAAAATATATTTTGATTTGTTTAACACTTTGAGTTACTTCATGATTCCATATGTGTTACTTCATAGTTTTGATGTCTTCACTATTATTCTACAATGTAGAAAATAGTTAAAATTAGAAAAACTCTGGAATGAATTGGTGTCCCCAAACTTTTGACTGGTACTGTTTTTATATAGATTAAATCAAATCAAGAGAATATTGGTCTTCATTCAGCTATATGATCTGGAAACCATCACACACACACACAAACATAAAGGCAAAAAAATAATTGTATTTAAAAATGTTAAAAAAGTAATATACATAGTCAAAAATTAGGGGACAGATTCTGGCCTATTCAAAATTAGACATGTAAGACTAATAATCAGATATAAAATACAATAAATATCTACAATTTTAAACATATATCGCAATGTACATGTACACGCGTTTGGTCTAAAATAGTTTGCATATGATAAGGGCGTTATACAGTAACAGCCTCAAAGTACTCAGAAATCTTCCCGTTGTAAAGAGGACATCAAACGAGAAATTGTCCACATAGCCAATAGTCCTTTGCTTGATTTCTCTTTGGCTCAAACAAATACAGAGGAATAGAGAGTTGGAATACATAATTGTCAAAGCATATTATCTCTCTACCTTCTGTAATGTTAAGATTCAACTGTTCCTTCACTGTTTAAAAAGGTATAGTAGGCATCATGCAAATTAAATGATGTGCGAGCTATTACAAACAAACACCAAGACACTTTAGTCCTTGTCAGTCTACGTATTGCACAACTGTAAACATTTCGAGACTAAATGTAAACAATAGGCTCTGACATTGTTCCTTTGCTTCAGTGCCGAGCAGTAAACAGAATATAGATGTCCCTTCCTTATGTATATATAAAATTTAAAAAAAAAAACATTCACAAGGCACTTATTGAGAAAACGTCATTGATTTTAACTCACTGATAGAACTCCAACACACCACTTTAGTCATGACGACTCTTCAGAGTTTAACGTCTACCATAAATACCAGGGTTGGGGTCAATTCAAATTGAAGTCAGTAAATTCAGGATTTTAATTGAAAATACCAACATTTTTAAATAGGTTTTCCTTTTAAGTTGATTGAAAAGTCATTGAAAATACATTTTCTCAATAATTTAATTGGAATTTCAGTTTACTTCCTGAATGGACTGCCTTCAATTCAAATTGACCCAAACCCTGATAAATACCCAGTTAAAATTACACATTCAGTACCTGCCAACACACACAGTACACACACACACACACACACACACACACACACACACACACACACACACACACACACAGTACAGAGAAAGACACGCCTGACTGCACTACGGTATTTTGACTGGTTTGAAACTAGTAGTTACTCCACTGTCACAGACTTGGCTAGGTTCCTGGGGCAGTCCACCTGAGAAGATGGAAAGAAAATCTACATTAGTGTTAAGGTCTCGCACACGCACAGACACAGAGCACACACACAGCTTTTTAAGAAACACCCTCAGACACAACACATACTATGACTGCTGTCGGCTGTAACAGAGGACCATTGGGGCCTGGTGACTTACATCGTATCCTCGGAGCACAGCCAAGTGGAAGGACATGAGCTGGAGAGGAATGACACTGAGGACGCCCTGAAGGCAGTCCACTGTCTGTGGCAACTCAATGGTCTTGTAAGCATTCTTAGTGATCTCAGGGTCGTCCTGGCAACACAGGATAATAGGCCGCCCCTGACAGGAAGGGGAAAAACAGCATCAATAACGATATAATCATTAAACTATTCTGTCCATTGTGATATTACCTCAGGTGAATTATTTTTGAATAGCAGGGGGTACAAAAGCTACTGAATGTCAAAGTCAGAGAGAGGGAGAGAGTTCCCCCCCTCTGTGTGTGTGTGTGTGTGTGTGTGTGTGTGTGTCTCACCTGGCGTGCAGTGACCTGCTGCAGAGCATTGTGACACTTGGTGTAGCAGGCGTCTTTCATGATGATCATAATGACAGGCATATGTTTGTCGATGAGAGCCAGTGGACCGTGCTTCAACTCCCCAGCCAGGATGCCCTCTGAGTGCATGTACGTGATCTCTTTGATTTTCTGTAACAGGAAAATAATAAAATGAAAGTCAATAAGCCATCTGGTCCTACTGAGAGTTATTTGACCTTTTTAATTTAACTTGGCAAGTCAGTTAAGAACAAATTCTTATTTACAACAACGGCCTACACCAGCCAAACCCGGACAACGCTGGGCCAATTGTGCGCCACCCTATGGGACTCCTAAATACAGCTGGTTGTGATACAGCCTGGATTCGAACCAGGGTGTCTGTAGATGCACTGAGATGCAGTGCCTTAGAGCACTGCGCCACTCGGGAGCTCCTGTTGGTTTTAACTCCAACCCTGTTCTTGGAGAGCTTACCGTCCTATATTTTTTTGTGGTTATTTTTTTATCCCCTTTTCGATCTCGTCATATCGCTGCAACTCCCCAACAGGCTTGGGAGAGGCGAAGGTCGAGTCGTGCGTCCTCCGCCAAACCACGCTTCTTAACACCCACTCGCTTAACCCGGAAGCCAGCTGCACCAATGTGTCGGAGGAAACAGAGATCAACTGACGACCAAAGTCAGCCTGCAGGCACCCAGCCCACCACAAGGATTCACTAGACCACATTGGAGGGTAGCTCTCCAGGAACAGGGTTGGAGTTAAAACCTACAGGAGGGTATCTCTCCAGGAGCAGGGTTGGAGTTAAAACCTACAGGAGGGTATCTCTCCAGGAACAGGGTTGGAGTTAAAACCTACAGGAGGGTATCTCTCCAGGAACAGGGTTGGAGTTAAAACCTACAGGAGGGTATCTCTCCAGGAACAGGGTTGGAGTTAAAACCTACAGGAGGGTATCTCTCCAGGAACAGGGTTGGAGCGAAAACCTACAGGATGGTAGCTCTCCAGGAACAGGGTTGGAGAGCCCTGCATGAAGAGTAGTTTCCGTGCTCACCAGCGCCCCCTCCATACAGGTGGCATAGTTGTATCCACGGCCCATAACCAGCAGGGACCTCTGCTGGTACAGCTCGCTTGCAATGTTTTTGATCTGGTCGTCCAGAGTCAGAACCTCCTTAATCAACCCTGAGGAGAGGAACACCATACACATTCTGCATTAGCTCACAAGGACGTCACAGTGAGGGAATGCATTGGAGGTAGACAGATAAGGAGTGTAAAATGACAGGGGTGGCTAGAAGTTATAGATAAGGAGTTGACAGGGGCTATGAGAGGGGCGGAGGTTATAGGGGGTGGGGGGGGGGGGTAACGAGAGGCACAGAGAGTCAGGCTGACCTGGCAGCATCCTCAATCCGTTGATGATCTCCAGTCTCCTCTTCTGCAGGGAGATTCTGTCCTCACTCATCATCAAACCAAACATGGTAAGGGCCACAAACTGGCTGGTGTACGCCTGGAGAAAGTATGGGGCACTGTGAGCAGTCATGCACAAACACTAGTCTACGAGACACTCGCATAAACACAGTACACCATCTCCTCCAAACCTCAACCTAGATACACATGTGAATCATGATATCAATATAGTCGCCGTGCTCAGTATGACACCACTGAGCTCACATTAACTGAGGCTTCCCTGTGAACAGACAGCAGTGTGGTGGTGGTGGTAGTGTACCTTGGTGCTGGCCACGCCGATTTCAGGGCCGGCGTTGATGTGAACGCCGCAGTCTGTCTCCCTGGAGATGGAGCTGCCCACTGTGTTGGTGATGCCCACCGTCAGAGCTCCGCGGCCCTGACAGTAACGCAGCGTCATCAGGGTGTCTGCTGTCTCACCTGGAAAGAGGTGGAGTCATAGCGTCTTGTGAAACAAAACACAATCAATCGCAGCAAGCACCATATCTGACCAGATAATGTGCAGTCTCACGTACCAGACTGGCTGATGAAGAAGCAGAC
This sequence comes from Salmo trutta, assembly GCF_901001165.1. Classification (NCBI taxonomy): domain Eukaryota; kingdom Metazoa; phylum Chordata; class Actinopteri; order Salmoniformes; family Salmonidae; genus Salmo; species Salmo trutta. Next base: position 85,561,747 of record NC_042968.1, on the reverse strand, counting down.
GTCATCTCTAAAGACAGGAGTGATGCGGTCCAGGAAATCAGAGGCCAGTTCCACCATCACAGGTAGTTCAGTCAACTCCTCCAGAATCTGTCTGGTCTAGAGGCATCAAGGAAGGGTTTCATTTATCCGCGCTGGGTATCATCAATCACTCTATTTTTCATCTATGAACAACCGACTGTTCAGCCTGGAGTCTGGACTATTTGAGTCCTTTGTCTTAATATAAGCCATTTACCAGACGCTTTTATCCAAAACGACCCACAGTGAAGTGTGCATACATTTTTTATGTGTGGGTGGTCTCAGGAATCGAAGCCACAATCCTGACGTTGCAAGCGCCATGCTCTACCAAATAAAATACACATTTTATTTGTCACATGCTTAAAACAACAGGTGTAGGCTAACAGTGAAATGCTTACATACGGGACGTTCCCAACAGTGCAGAGAGAAAAATAGTAACACAAGGAATAAATACACAATGAGTAACAATAACTTGGCTATATACACGGGTACCAGGTAAATGAGGTAGATACACTATATATACACACAAAAGTATGTGGACACTCCTTCAAATTAGTAGATTCGGCTATTTCAGCCACACCCATTGCTGACCGATGTATAAAATCGAGCACACATCCATGCAATCTCCATAGTCAAACATTGGCAGTAGAATGGCCTTACTGAAGAGCTCAGTGACTTTCAAAGTGGCACCGTCATAGGACGCCACCTTTCGAACAAGTCAGTTCGTCACATTTCTGCCCTGCTAAAACTGCCCCAGTCAACTGTAAGTGCTGTTATTGTGAAGTGGAAACGTCTAGGAGTAACAATGGCTCAGCTGCCAAGCAGTAGGCCACACAAGCTCACAGAATGGGACTGCCGAGTGCTGAAGCACGTACCGCATAAAAATCGTCTGTCCTTGGTTGTAACACTCACTACCGAGTTCCGAACTGACTCTGGAAGCAATGTCAACACTGGAACTGTTCGTCTTGAGCGTCATGAAATGGGTTTCCATGGCCGAGCAGCCGCACACCGTAAAACTTCAATTAAAACTTCAATTAAAACACTGTCCCTTTTAATTGTCAGGCAACGACTTGATTTGTTACATTCAATAATGACTTGAAGAAATTATGGCAATCATCCGTTTTTAAATCGCCAGTAGGAAACTGCTAGCCATTGGCTGCTAACAGCTGAGAACTGCTAGCTAACTGGCAAGCACAAAAGCAGTCAACAACTTTGGGAGTGCAGACCCCCCAGAAATTGTCCGATCACCCTCTAGTAGTGAAAGTAAGAACTGCCAAAAAGGAGAATAATTATGTCAAGTCAAAGTTTTTTGTTGCTTGGACAGTCTGAAAGTGAGTTACAAGCCTTCCTAGCGCAACTCTCTCATGCCAGGAAGTCTACTTAGATATTTAGAGCGAAGAGCCTCGCTTTGAGAAGTGTTACGCATTTACTTCTAAATGGCTGATGATCTGACAAGGTGAGTATATACCTTCACAGACCTTACATAGACTTGGGATGCAAAGTAGTCGTGCTGCACTCCGCTCCGCAGGTAATATTACATCTCATTACATTACAACGGTTTGATTTGTTTGATCTGAGCAATTTTTTTGCTAGCTACTTAGCTGTCTTTGTATCAAAGATAATTGTGTAGTTTAGAGTAATTATCGAGGTTAGCTAGCCAGCTATTTTCGTCCGCCGCGCCACCGTTCTCCTACTTAGTCTGCTAGCTAGCTAGCCAACTTCTACCGACTAGCAGCACTGTAGAAACTAATACATTACAACGGAACGATTTGATTAGTGTAGTGTTAGCTAGCTACATAGTTGTCTTTGCTGTCTTTGTATCTAAGATAATTGTGTAGTTTAGAGTAATTATCGAGGTTAGCTAGCCAGCTATTTTCGTCCGCCGCGCCACCGTTCTCCTACTTAGTCTGCTAGCTAGCTAGCCAACTTCTACCGACTAGCAGCACTGTAGAAACTAATACATTACAACGGAACGATTTGATTAGTGTAGTGTTAGCTAGCTACATAGTTGTCTTTGCTGTCTTTGTATCTAAGATAATTGTGTAGTTTAGAGTAATTATCGAGGTTAGCTAGCCAGGTTAGCTAGTGTTAGCTAGCTACATAGTTGTCTTTGTATCATGATAAGGTGTAGCACTGAAACTATCGAGGTTACCTCTAGCCAGCTACACTTTCAAACAAAGTCAACAATGCAGCCACTGCTAGCTAGCCTACTTTACCAGCCAGCAGTACTGTATCATTTTAGTCATTTTAGTCAATAAGTTGTCTTTGTCATAGTTTGATAATTGTGTAGTTTAGAGTAATTATTGAGGTTAGCTGGCCAGCTATTTTCGTCCCCCGCGACGCCATTTCCAAACCTAGCCAACTATTACCGACGAGCAGCATTGTAGAAACTAAATACATTACAAAGGAACGTCTTGATTAGTGTTATGTTAGCTAGCTACATAGTTGCCTTTGTATCATGATAAGGTGTAGTACTGAAACTATCGAGGTTACCTAGCCAGCTACACTTTCAAACAAAGTCAACAACGCAGCCACTGCTAGCTAGCCTACTTCACCAGCCAGCAGTACTGTATCATTTTAGTCAATAAGATTTTTGCAACGTAAGCTTAACTTTCTGAACATTCGAGACGTGTAGTCCACTTGTCATTCCAATCTCCTTTGCATTAGTGTAGCCTCTTCTGTAGCCTGTCAACTATGTGTCTGTCTATCCCTGTTCTCTCCCCTCTGCACAGGCCATACAAACGCTTCACACCGCGTGGCCACTGCCACTCTAACCTGGTGGTCTCAGCGCGCACGACCCACGTGGAGTTCCAGGTCTCCGGCAGCCTCTGGAACTGCCGGTCTGCGGCCAACAAGGCAGAGTTCATCTCAGCCTATGCTACCCTCCATTCCCTCGACTTCTTGGCGCTGACGGAAACATGGATTACCACAGATAACACTGCTACTCCTACTGCTCTCTCCTCGTCTGCCCACGTGTTCTCTCACACCCCGAGAGCTTCTGGTCAGCGGGGTGGTGGCACTGGGATCCTCATCTCTCCCAAGTGGACATTCTCTCTTTCTCCCCTGACCCATCTGTCTATCGCCTCCTTTGAATTCCATGCTGTCACAGTTACCAGCCCTTTCAAGCTTAACATCCTTATCATTTATCGCCCTCCAGGTTCCCTTGGAGAGTTCATCAATGAGCTTGACGCCTTGATAAGTTCCTTTCCTGAGGATGGCTCACCTCTCACAGTTCTGGGTGACTTTAACCTCCCCACGTCTACCTTTGACTCATTCCTCTCTGCCTCCTTCTTTCCACTCCTCTCCTCTTTTGACCTCACCCTCTCACCTTCCCCCCCTACTCACAAGGCAGGCAAAATACGCTTGACCTCATCTTTACTAGATGCTGTTCTTCCACTAATCTCATTGCAACTCCGCTCCAAGTCTCCGACCACTACCTTGTATCCTTTTCCCTCTCGCTCTCATCCAACACTTCTCACTCTGCCCCTACTCGGATGGTATTGCGCCGTCCCAACCTTCGCTCTCTCTCCCCCGCTACTCTCTCCTCTTCCATCCTATCATCTCTTCCCTCTGCCCAAACTTTCTCCAACCTATCTCCTGATTCTGCCTCCTCAACCCTCCTCTCCTCCCTTTCTGCATCCTTTGACTCTCTATGTCCCCTATCCTCCAGGCCGGCTCGGTCCTCCCTTCCTGCTCCGTGGCTCGACGACTCATTGTGAGCTCACAGAACAGGGCTCCGGGCAGCCGAGCGGAAATGGAGGAAAACTCGCCTCCCTGCGGACCTGGCATCCTTTCACTCCCTCCTCTCTACATTTTCCTCTTCTGTCTCTGCTGCTAAAGCCACTGTCTACCACTCTAAATTCCAAGCATCTGCTTCTAACCCTAGGAAGCTCTTTGCCACCTTCTCCTCCCTCCTGAATCCTCCTCCCCCTCCCCCCCTCCTCCCTCTCTGCGGATGACTTCGTCAACCATTTTGAAAAGAAGGTCAACGACATCCGAGCCTCGTTTGCTAAGTCAAACGACACCGTTGGTCCTGCTCACACTGCCCTACCCTGTGCTTTGACTTCTTTCTCCCCTCTCTCTCCAGATGAAATCTCGCGTCTTGTGACGGCCGGCCGCCCAACAACCTGCCCGCTTGACCCTATCCCCTCCTCTCTTCTCCAGACCATTTCCGGAGACTTTCTCCCTTACCTCACCTCGCTCATCAACTCATCCTTGACCGCTGGCTACGTCCCTTCCGTCTTCAAGAGAGCGAGAGTTGCACCCCTTCTGAAAAAACCTACACTCGATCCCTCTGATGTCAACAACTACAGACCAGTATCCCTTCTTTCTTTTCTCTCCAAAACTCTTGAACGTGCTGTCCTTGGCCAGCTCTCCTGCTATCTCTCTCAGAATGACCTTCTTGATCCAAATCAGTCAGGTTTCAAGACTGGTCATTCAACTGAGACTGCTCTTCTCTGTGTCACGGAGGCGCTCCGCACTGCTAAAGCTAACTCTCTCTCCTCTGCTCTCATTCTTCTAGACCTATTGGCTGCCTTTGATACTGTGAACCATCAGATGCTCCTCTCCACCCTCTCCGAGTTGGGCATCTCCGGCGCAGCCCACGCTTGGATTGCGCCCTACCTGACAGGTCGCTCCTACCAGGTGGCGTGGCGAGAATCTGTCTCCGCACCACGTGCTCTCACCACTGGTGTCCCCCAGGGCTCTGTTCTAGGCCCTCTCCTATTCTCGCTATACACCAAGTCACTTGGCTCTGTCATATCCTCACATGGTCTCTCCTATCATTGCTATGCAGACGACACACAATTAATCTTCTCCTTTCCCCCTTCTGATAACCAGGTGGCGAATCGCATCTCTGCATGTCTGGCAGACATATCAGTGTGGATGACGGATCACCACCTCAAGCTGAACCTCGGCAAGACGGAGCTGCTCTTCCTCCCAGGGAAGGACTGCCCGTTCCATGATCTCGCCATCACGGTTGACAACTCCATTGTGTCCTCCTCCCAGAGTGCTAAGAACCTTGGCGTGACCCTGGACAACACCCTGTCGTTCTCCACTAACATCAAGGCGGTGACCCGATCCTGTAGGTTCATGCTCTACAACATTCGCAGAGTACGACCCTGCCTCACACAGGAAGCGGCGCAGGTCCTAATCCAGGCACTTGTCATCTCCCGTCTGGATTACTGCAACTCGCTGTTGGATGGGCTCCCTGCCTGTGCCATTAAACCCCTACAACTCATCCAGAACGCCGCAGCCCGTCTGGTGTTCAACCTTCCCAAGTTCTCTCACGTCACCCCGCTCCTCCGCTCTCTCCACTGGCTTCCAGTTGAAGCTCGCATCCGCTACAAGACCATGGTGCTTGCCTACGGAGCTGTGAGGGGAACGGCACCTCCGTACCTTCAGGCTCTGATCAGGCCCTACACCCAAACAAGGGCACTGCGTTCATCCACCTCTGGCCTGCTCGCCTCCCTACCTCTGAGGAAGCACAGTTCCCGCTCAGCCCAGTCAAAACTGTTCGCTGCTCTGGCACCCCAATGGTGGAACAAGCTCCCTCACGACGCCTGGACAGCGGAGTCAATCACCACCTTCCGGAGACACCTGAAACCCCACCTCTTTAAGGAATACCTAGGATAGGATAAAGTAGTCCTTCTAACCCCCCCCCCCTTAAAAGATTTAGATGCACTATTGTAAAGTGGTTGTTCCACTGGATATCATAAGGTGAATGCACCAATTTGTAAGTCGCTCTGGATAAGAGCATCTGCTAAATGACTTAAATGTAAATGTAAATGTCTGAAAGAGGCATACTAAGACAAAATAAACGTGACACAGTGTGTAAATGATAACACATTATTGCAGGAAATTAGATTCGATCTTAGTCCTGTATTGATGCTTTGCATATTTGATGGCTCGTCGAAAGGTTTCTAATATGTATCCGGATTAGTGTCCCGCTCCAACTGAGCAATACAGGACCAGGACCCATACAGGACCTTTCTCGTTCCACCCACACAAGTGTCAATTAGTGAATCTCCTACTCAGTCTACAGCAAAATGTCTATCAAATTGCCCCCCCCCCCGACCCGTTTAGCACTCACCGCTACTCCAGCATGGAAACTGGTCCCACAGCCAATCAGGATGAGGCGTCTGCAGCGCCTGATCTCCTTCAGATGGTCTTTCAGCCCCCCCAGGACCACTGGTGATCAAAAGCACATCTCTGACACAAAACAACAAGATGCCTTTCTGATCTTCAGCTGCGGATCTATTTCTAAAGTTTTCTGTTTGGGGTACTGTGTGTGCCATTCCTAGCCTGGGTACCAGTCTGTTTGAGTTATCATTCCACTCCTTGCCACTCGTCGTCATGTTTAGCATCACACGGAGTACATTGAGTGGATTTCAGGCTATGCCATACCTGTGTTGGTGTCAAAACAGATCCTTCCTCTCATGGTGTTGAAGACAGACTCTGGCTGCTCAAAAATCTCCTTCTGCATGAAGGCTTTGAAGTTCCCTGTGAGTCAACATCCAAATCAAATCAAATTTTATTGGTCACATACACATGGTTAGCAGATGTTAATGCGAGTGTAGAAAAAAGCTTGTGCTTCTAGTTCCGACTATGCAGTAAAATCTAACCAATTCACAACAACTACCTTATACACACACAAATACACACAAATGTAAAGGGATGAATAAGAATATCTACATATAAACATCCATGTTATGCATCAACACCAACCCCAATAACAGATCACCCAGGAATACAGACAGACCCCAAGTGAAAGAAGACTGCATCAGGCTCTGACTCATTTCTGAAAACTGCACATAGCTATTAAGTGCTTAATAATTCTAACTATCCCAGCACCTCTGCATAACCCTGGCCGTATCTACTGTACACTGAATGGTTATCAGCAGAGACATGTATTTAGAGGGGTGGGGATAACTTTTAGAATGTCTAATATGGTTCTAATTCTAGTCAATCCGTTCCATAGTTTAAATAATCCCCATGTCATGTTAACGGGCCACTAAAATGGCTGCCATAGAATGTTGTAGTGTCATGTCAATGCATCAGAAACCTCAAAGTTCCAACTCTCTAAATACATGGCTCTTGTTATCAGTGTGTGACTGTGTGTTGTGATGACCCCTGACCTTTCATGATCTGCTGCAGCTCCATCTGTAGGGTCTGGATGGCCCGGTTAGGGTCCTCCCCGGCACAGCGGCTCATACGGTGCAGGGACAGCTTGCCCTGGGCCACCGCTGCTATGTCATCATCCCGCAGGTAGATTACCTTGTTGGTGTGTTCAATGACGGCACTAGGGGTGAAGCAGGAAGGACAGAGATATGTTGTTTTCTCCGTTTTTTTCCCATAAGAGTGTGTAAGGAACATGGCAGTAATATACAGTACATGTAATGACAGTTGACGGCCAGTAGATAGGAGTGTAGAACACCATCAGTATTGAACTGGAAGAGCTACATGAATTACATCTGGGGTTAGTTATCCAGTTGAGGGGAGATTCATGTTCTCGTGGCTCTCACCTGGCATCAGATGCAAAGTAGAACTCCACTGCCTTCCTGTCACTGACTGAGTGCAAGGCTACGGTGCTGTCCACCCTGTTCCTGAAGTTCCTCTGCTGGATGCCTTCTATAAAGTGACCTGGAAAGTAGACGGGGTCATGCAGACAGAACATAATAGAACAGAATGTATTTTTCCAGAAGGAACTTCCGTTGTATAACAGCTTATAACATAACTCATTACTAATCCTTTTGAAATGTAATTGACACTAAACATTACAGACAGATATTATTTAGGCTCACCCAAAAGGTGAAAGTGTGTTCTTAACATTTTGTCTATGGTAAGTTTCCCTTTTCACCTCCTTAATATTACACTTAATTTCAAATCAGTCATGTTTATTTTCAGCTAAATGAAAACATATTTATCAAAAGCATGGTTCCAAGCACAAGAAAGTTGAGAGCTGAAGTTGACATAAATTCATAAAAATGTCAAGCTTGATGACAATGCTTGATGACAAACAGCACTTTACCTATACAGACGAGATTGCACAAGCAACTCTGGTCACAAATCCCAACCTACAACTCCACATGCTCATTACAGCTACAATACACAACAGGGGTATTACAAATTATAAAGGAGAATACTTAAAAACACCAGGACTAAAAGTATCAGTTTGCCACCATCAAGAGTTGTCTGCCAACAGCTGGTCTAGTTTCCAGAGGCACCCAGAGAGAGAAGGCAATGAGGGACTCACCAGTACTGTTGTACTGAATAGGAATCTGTTCCATAGACAGCTCATACTTGCTCCTCACGCCAATCAGCAGAGGACTTCCTCTCCTAAGGCAGGATGACAGTGACAGAGGCCGTTAGAGACTGAGGCTGGAATGAGAGAGTGAGAGAGGATGACAGAGGCCGTTAGAGGCTGAGGCTGGAGTGAGAGAGGATGACAGAGGCCGTTAGAGACTGAGGCTGGAATGAGAGAATGAGAGAGGATGACAGAGGCCGTTAGAGGCTGAGGCTGGAATGAGAGAGTGAGAGAGGATGACAGGCTGTTAGAGGCTGAGGCTGGAATGAGAGAGTGAGAGAGGATGACAGAGGCCGTTAGAGGCTGAGGCTGGAATGAGCGAGTGAGCCAATGTGAGAAACTGGTATGAACTAGACCTACATTTTTTTGGGCCAAATCAAACCGCTGTCTGAGACCAGCCCTCTTAGAATAGACAAAGGCAGTCATAACACACCCTCCACTTTCTCCCACACAGAGTAGACCACATCCGTTCACTCAGCTATAAAGACAGGCCAACAGCATCCCACACACCACAAACATCACTCAATTTGGTCTTGTACAATCACTTGTTTTGTTCATTATAATACCCTGAAATATTTATGGTTAGACCAGTGGCGTGGGCCTGCAGAAATTCTGATGCTTAAAGTTAGAGAGGGAGATATAAGACCAGCTTCAGTGATTTTTGCAATTCGTTCCAGTCATTGGCAGCAGAGAACTGGAAGGAAAGGAGGCCAATATCAAGCAACAATACCATGAAGGAGGGCATTGTTGGATAGAGGGGGTGAGGAACTACAAACACTTGTAGAATGACTTAATTGTAACCATTCTTTCCCCTGGAAAGCAACTCTGACAAGAGACAGCAAACTACACTCAGTGGATAAGAACCCTCTCTGGAAAAGCTCCACTCTGGTCCCTAGCCCACTCAGGCTGAAAGAGACATAAGAACCCTCTCTGGAAAAGCTCCACTCTGGTCCCTAGCCCACTCAGGCTGAAAGAGGCATAAGAACCCTCTCTGGAAAAGCTCTACTCTGGTCCCTAGCCCACTCAGGCTGAAAGAGACATAAGAACCCTCTCTGGAAAAGCTCCACTCTGGTCCCTAGCCCACTCAGGCTGAAAGAGGCATAAGAACCCTCTCTGGAAAAGCTCCACTCTGGTCCCTAGCCCACTCAGGCTGAAAGAGGCATAAGAACCCCGTCACGTCCTGACCAGTAAAGGGGTTATTTGTTATTGTAGTTTGGTCAGGATGTGGCAGGGGGTGTTTGTTTTATGTGGTTTGGGGTTTGTTGGGCTATGTACTTATGTAAGAGGGGTGTTTGTTTTATGTGATCCGGGGTTTTTTGGTCTATGTTCTAGGTTAGTGTTTTTCTATGTTAGTTCTAGTCTTTCTATTTCTATGTTTAGTTAATGGGGTTGACCTTCAATTGGAAGCAGCTGCTCCTCGTTGCTTCTAATTGAAGGTCTTATTTAAGAGGGGTGTTTTTTCTATGGGATTTGTGGGTAGTTGTCTCCTGTTTTGTGTCTATGCACCTGACAGGACTGTTAGTGTCGTTCGTTGTTTTGTATACGTGTTTTTTTTTCCTTCTTTTCAATAATTAAAGAAGATGAGTATACACGTTCCCGCTGCACCTTGGTCCAATCCTTACGACGCCCGTTACAAACCCTCTCTGGAAAAGCTCCTCTCTGGTCCCTAGCCCATTGAGCGATCTCATTTGAAAACTGAGAGGGGAGGAGAAATCTTAACTAACACAAAACACACACAACCACTAAATTGCACACACACAGGCAGACACACAGTGAACAGTGTTGCTTACTGTGCGTAATGTGCCACTTTTACAGTTAACATTATGCTGATAAAAAGGATGACAAAACTTGTATTGGTTTCTTACATAGAGGGTTCAGCTGATTTGTTCATACCTGGCTTTACCGTTTCACCTAAACCAGAACATTGCATTATAGTGGGCATGTGGTGACCGAACTCTTTGAAACAGGATCAGATTCCCTGATTCAGGGGCTTCCACTTGAACTTTCATGGAACTTTGTGCTTAGTGAGAGTTCTACAGGATATTATGCAACCCTTGAGATCATCAACAGGGTTAGAGGTCAGGCAGGGGGTCAATCTATAATGGAAGGTAAAGTGTTCTGGTAGGCAGGGCGAACGTGTGAGAAAGAAGTGATGTGGCCGAGTAGAGAAATGTCAGAGGGATCATACTGACCTGGTGGCTATAGCTTCCCCCGGGAAGTGGATGCTTTTGAAAACCAGAGCAAAAGCCCCTTCCTTGGAGAGAAGAGACAAAAGGAGTACAGCAAGTTAGCAGTGTCAGAAATTACATCCTGTAGACCTCAGTGAATTCACATCCAATATGATCTCATTTAGGACAGGATGATATTGACACAATGAGTCATCAACAAAAGTCAGATGCACTATAATGTTTAAACTTCATAGCCTGCACTCATGTCTGACATCAGTCCCTAGACGGGCTAAACCCAATAGACATCAGTCAAAGGAAAGCGATAGAGGACAAAAAGATAGGAAACTATGGCAAATCAGCTGAACCCTCTATCCCCTGCGTAAACCCCAGCCCAGCCACTATGCTCCCTCCTCCATCCCTCCTCCCTCTATCCCCTGCCTAAACCCCAGCCCAGCCACTATGCTCCCTCCTCCATCCCTCCTCCCTCTATCCCCTGCCTAAACCCCAGCCCAGCCACTATGCTCCCTCCTCCATCCCTCCTCCCTCTATCCCTCGCCTAAACCCCAGCCCAGGGGCCCAGTAAGGTGAGGAGATGGGGTACGCTGAGAGGCAGGGTGATAGATGGGGTACGCTGGGAAGCAGAGAACCTGAGCTCCACGCACTCAGGCTGTAGGAGGAATAAGAGGCCTCTCTGTGGAAGCACTACTCTGCTCCCTAGCCCTGAGCTCTCTCATTGGCCAAACTGAGAGGGGAGGAGAAATGTAAAACAAATAAACACACACACACACACACACACACAGCTTATGATTCAGTCTGTTTTCAATTATGCCAAGAGCTAATCTCGTTGTTCAACTTTCCCCTTCTTTTATTGAAGCTACAGAGTGAGGTCTTCGTTTTCTTCTGGGGTAGTTGGGTGGGGTGGGCTGATATTCAGGATATTAGGTCATCTTTCAGGGCCACTTCTAAAACCAGACTCAACCAGATCCCAGCACACTGAACACAGCAGGACTTTTAGACCCTAAAAACCTTTTCCTTTCAGGTTGTGGAGGGCATTAGGTTAGCTGCTACATACGGACAACTGCTGTTGATTATGCGATGTGGTTAAAGGGAAACAGTAAAACAAGCCAGACGGAGGGGGGGGGGGGGGGGGGCGGACGGACGGACGGACGGACATTGCAACATACAACCCCAGCTGACATATCCTAAATGAATTCAGTTTGTTTGTCACAACATAATCAACTACCAGACCACATGCAGACAGGACTGTTAATTGTGTGTGGTCATATAGTGAGATTTTCCCAGAAGAACCCACACCCCTCCATGAGGCTTACCAGCTGCTGGATGACGCGCTCCACCAGGGTGGAGAAGGACACATAATCGTTCTCGCTGTTGTCATAGACATATTTAATCAGCTTGGGGATGACCTCGGTGTCCGTCTCTGACTCAAACTTGTACCCCTTGGATTTCTGACGGCAGTATACAAAAAAACACTGCTGTTAGTTACAGACACAACAACCTTCAAAACAGACAAGATTTCTCTCAACAAAAATAAGAGATGTAGCCTAACTGTCAGTCTCAGTTATTAGCTCAGTCTGGCTAATGAAATAGCAATGCAGACCCTGACATAACGCATCCATGAATGGCAAAGACAAGACAATTCAATTCAAGGGGATTTATTGGTATGGGAAACATATGTTAACATTGCCAAAGCAAGTGAAGTAGATAGACCCTGGTAATTTCACTGGTAAACTAATGGGTACACTCGCAATGGCTGCCAGTCCACCCATTATGCCACCATTGACTTGAATGGGGAGGCCAGTTCTATCGATTCCATTTCTACGTCAACACCTTTATACATCCACGCTACAGAAATAGAATACTGTCCTTTCATTAAATAACATTAGCTAACGTCTACAAACAAACCCCACATACATGATCTCTATTGGGCCTACTGACCAACGGCCTAAGGGCGTGTCTGTGTGGTCTTTACACTTGTAAAACGACACTTCTTCTGGTTTATGACGTCTGTACAGAGCTGTATACCCGTGCACAAAGGTCTAGTAGCAATAATGTGTTCAAGGTGTGTAAATAAATGTCCAAATTGGAATGCCTTGTGTGTTCTCACAACTTACCAGGTATTTCCTGAGCTCCTTGTAGTTAGTGATGATGCCATTGTGGATCACAACAAATTCTAAGGTGAAGAACAGAGATCACATGTCAAATATTTGGCATTCACAGAATACCTATTCCTCTGTGACAGCGTAACATTATCTTGTGTCAAACATGGGTTAATAGCTACAGTGTAATTATTGTAAGTAAATATCTACTCTGCTCTAACTAGTCTTTCAAACAATCAATCAATTTTATTTCATAAAGCTTTTTACGTCAGCACTTGTCACAAAGTGCTTTACAGATACCCAGGCTAAAACCTCAAAGAGCAAGCAATGTACATGCAGAAGCACAAACATGCTTGTATTTAAGGTCACAGTCTCTCTTGTTTTATGTCCTAGGCCAGGGTTCCACAACTGGCAGCCCACGGGTGGTTTTATTTGGCCAATAGTTTTCTGAGCCAATATATTATTATTATTATTTCCATTATTGGACCAGGAAATCAGCTCCAAGTGATTTTAATTTTGGAAATCTAAGTATTCCCACCCATTATAGAGAGACACGTGATCCTATACAAATGTAAGCAAGGATTCAAATTATTATGTATTAGTCAAATATTATATCTGTTTAAGCTTCTTGCGGTCAATTTGCGGTCTACAAATTATTATGTTCTGGCCACCCAACCATCCACTCAATAGAAAAAATACTTAAAAAATAAAAATTAGTCTGCGGCTGAATCTAGTTGATGATCCCTGTCATAGGAGAACATCCTGGTTCCTTTATGATTTACTATCATGATGGAGCTACTCTCTAAGGTGAACTCAAGCATATCTGCATAGGCCTCAGGAGAAAGCTCAGGCAGGCTAGGACACCAGGCAATACATCAGACAGCATGGCGTTAAGCCATCTCATTATCTAGCAAAAATGACCCCTGACACCTTTCTCTTTAAAGTTTTCATCTGCTTTCCGGAGTTTCTCTTCCTTAAGGAAAACAGGGCCCATTAAATGAAGGCAACAACAGGGGCCAGTTAACAACCTCTAAATGGTAAAGCAGATGACTGTTTTCAAGATGCTCTTTCAGGGGCTGCAATGTAAAGCCTATGGGGACACATTATATTGTACCAAGGTTCTCTTGTATTTAGTGAATGACTGCATTATAGTGTGTTTACAAACCGCTTAATACTGTACTAACATTGCTTCAGCAATTCTCACCATCTAATGTGGGATCCTACAGTACGAGTGTGTTCTTACCGTTGTTCTTGTCGGAGCGGTGTGGATGGCAGTTGACAGCGTTGGGCTCTCCATGTGTCGCCCAGCGGGTGTGAGCAATGCCAAAGTGTGTGTCCAGCTCAATGTCCAGGTCAATGGAGTCATTCTCTGATCACACACACAATCAACGATCAGACTAAAACATCAATATGTGTGTGTCAAAATCCTTTTATAACATTTTTGACATGCGTTTTTCTGGATTTTTTTGTTGTTATTCTGTCTCTCACTGTACAAATAAACCTACCATTAAAATTATAGACTGATCATTTCTTTGTAAGTGGGCAAACGTACAAAATCAGCAGGGGATCAAATACTTTTTTCCCCCACTGTAGGAGAGTAGCGAGGGAGAGTAGAGAGTTCAGCTTAATATAGGAGAGTAGCGAGGGAGAGTAGAGAATTCAGCTTAATGTTTAATGTAGGAGAGTAGCAAGGGAGAGTAGAGAATTCAGCTTAATGTTTAATGTAGGAGAGTAGCGAGGGAGAGTAGAGAATTCAGCTTAATGTAGGAGAGTAGCGAGGGAGAGTAGAGAATTCAGCTTAATGTAGGAGTGTAGCGAGGGAGAGTAGAGAATTCAGCTTAATGTAGGAGAGTAGTGAGGGAGAGTAGAGAATTCAGCTTAATGTAGGAGAGTAGTGAGGGAGAGTAGAGAATTCAGCTTAATGTAGGAGAGTAGCGAGGGAGAGTAGAGAATTCAGCTTAATGTAGGAGTGTAGCGAGGGAGAGTAGAGAGTTCAGCTTAATGTAGGAGAGTAGCGAGGGAGAGTAGAGAGTTCAGCTTAATATAGGAGAGTAGCGAGGGAGAGTAGAGAATTCAGCTTAATGTTTAATGTAGGAGAGTAGCAAGGGAGAGTAGAGAATTCAGCTTAATGTTTAATGTAGGAGAGTAGCGAGGGAGAGTAGAGAATTCAGCTTAATGTAGGAGTGTAGCGAGGGAGAGTAGAGAGTTCAGCTTAATGTAGGAGAGTAGCGAGGGAGAGTAGAGAATTCAGCTTAATGTAGGAGAGTAGTGAGGGAGAGTAGAGAATTCAGCTTAATGTAGGAGAGTAGCGAGGGAGAGTAGAGAATTCAGCTTAATGTAGGAGAGTAGCAAGGGAGAGTAGAGAGTTCAGCTTAATGTAGGAGAGTAGCGAGGGAGAGTAGAGAATTCAGCTTAATGTAGGAGAGTAGCGAGGGAGAGTAGAGAATTCAGCTTAATGTTTAATGTAGGAGAGTAGCGAGGGAGAGTAGAGAGTTCAGCTTAATGTAGGAGAGTAGCGAGGGAGAGTAGAGTTCAGCTTAATGTAGGAGAGTAGCAAGGGAGAGTAGAGAGTTCAGCTTAATGTTTAATGTAGGAGAGTAGAGTTCAGCTTAATGTAGGAGAGTAGCGAGGGAGAGTAGAGAGTTCAGCTTAATGTAGGAGAGTAGCGAGGGAGAGTAGAGAGTTCAGCTTAATGTAGGAGAGTAGCAAGGGAGAGTAGAGAGTTCAGCTTAATGTTTAATGTAGGAGAGTAGAGTTCAGCTTAATGTAGGAGTGTAGCGAGGGAGAGTAGAGAGTTCAGCTTAATGTAGGAGTGTAGCGAGGGAGAGTAGAGAGTTCAGCTTAATGTAGGAGTGTAACGAGGGAGAGTAGAGTTCAGCTTAATGTAGGAGAGTAGCGAGGGAGAGTAGAGAGTTCAGCTTAATGTAGGAGTGTAGCGAGGGAGAGTAGAGAGTTCAGCTTAATGTAGGAGAGTAGCGAGGGAGACTAGAGAATTCAGCTTAATGTAGGAGTGTAGTGAGGGAGAGTAGAGTTCAGCTTAATGTAGGAGAGTAGCGAGGGAGAGTAGAGAATTCAGCTTAATGTAGGAGAGTAGCGAGGGAGAGTAGAGAGTTCAGCTTAATGTTTAATGTAGGAGTTTAGCGAGGGAGAGTAGAGAATTCAGCTTAATGTAGGAGAGTAGCGAGGGAGAGTAGAGTTCAGCTTAATGTAGGAGTGTAGTGAGGGAGAGTAGAGAGTTCAGCCTACTGTAGAGCTCCTCATCCAGAGCCTTGACCTTCCCCCTCTTCTTGATCAGGCAAATGTTGACCTTGTCACCATTGTCATTTCTCCTAGGGCCATCCACTCCGACACCTGAAAGCCAAACGCAGAAAAAAAATGAATCTATTACAACCATAATCTCTTGGGATGGCAGTGTTGTAATATAGACCACATAGTGAGTGTCTCAGCCTTGTCTCTGTGTCAGATACATTTTTACTCGGTCTTGACTCGGTCTCGAACAATGAGAACTCATAATGTCTTCCCGAGGCCAGCTAAGCAAAAAAAATGTAATAATTATCAGCTCATAAAACCACTTCGCCAGGCCAAATATCCACACTCCCTCATAACCCATTCATAACTTATTGCCTATTGAAACCTGGGCTTCCTACTTCACTAGTAACATTAAGGTCCTTTACTTTCATTGAAAAATATCTTCTAACTTTGTCGCGCTTGTCAGAATTTCGCTTTAGGTGGTCTCGAACACAACACTGGTGGGCAGACTATGTAAACATGAGCATCTCATCAAATTACACAATAATTTAGTTCTGGGTTAACTGAGATTATTACAACCCTGAACCATAGTGTCCTGTTGGACTTTATCAAGAGGCTATGTGGAGACAAGATATCTTCCTTGGCCTCAGGGAGACTGTCTCTCGTCTATGATTGAGATCAAATAAGACCTAAGACCATAACATGATGTTTTTTTTTACCTGCAGAGTCATATCCCCTGTACTCAAGTCTCTGCAGTCCCTTTACCAGCGTGTCAAAGATCTCCTTCCTTGTCCGTGGCACTCTGTAGTTCAGGTAGGCAAAAATTCCTGCAAGAAATAAAAGGGACAAGTTGTTTTATTTTTCAACAAGCACAAAAGTGTTATATTCAAGAAATAACAAACTAACATGATTCACAACGGCCAGTATCCCACATTACATGTCTTAGACTCAAACCATTATATTATACATGGGGTTGCATCTTTGCTACATTGAATGGGTTGGTATGAAGAGTCAGTGGGCTGGATCTACAGTGAGCTCCAAAAATATTGGGACAGTGACACATTTTGTGTTGTTTTGGCTCTGTACTCCAGCACTTTGGATGATTTGAAACGATGCAATGACTATGAGGTTAAAGTGCAGACTGTCAGCTTTAATTGGAGGGTATTTTCATCCATATCGGGTGAACCGTTTGTTTTGATTGTTTCAGATTCATTTGTTGCCTAATAGAAATGAATGGTAAATAATGTATTGTGTCATTTGGAGTCACTTTTATTGTGAATAAGAATAGAATGTTTCTAAACACTTCTAAATTAATGTGGATGCTACCATGATTATGAATAATCCTTAATAAATTGTGAATAATGATGAGTGAGAAAGTTAGACGCACAATTATAATCCCCCCCACCACCACCACCAAAAAAATGCTAACCTCAACTGTTATGGTAATGGTGAGAGGTTAGCATGTCTTGGGGGTATGATATTTGTAACTTTGTAACTTTCTCACTCATCATTATTCACCATTCATTCAGGATTATCTGTAATCATGGTAGCATCCATATTACTTACCATTAATTTCTATTGGGCACATAATCATCTGAAAACACAACCTAAACAAACAACAAATGCATCCAACAAGTTTGTAGAGTCAAGCTTGATGTAATCATTATGTGCTAGGAATATGTGACCAAATACTAATCTTTCGGCTACTTTAATACACATACAGTGTACGTGAATTTGTCCCAATACTTTTGGTCCCTTAAAATGGGAGGACTATTTACAGAAATGGCTGTAATTTCTAAACGATTCACCCGACATGGATGACTATACCCTCATATTAATGCTGACAGTCTGCTCTTTAACCTCATCGTCATTGTATCCTTTCAAATCCAAAGTGCTGGAGTACAGAGCCAAAACAACACAAAAACTGTGTCAGTGTCCCAATACCTTTGGAGCTCACTGTATTTCCAACGTCTGTAGCAGTTTGACGGCAGCTGTTTCATCCGTGAAAATGAGCTCCTTTCAGAGACCCAGGTCTAACTGCTATATGCAAAGCTCTGTGTTTAACAGAGCAGTCCAGGTGTGGTCGGTCGAGTTTTACATACGGGATGCCACACTGTATTTTCTAACTTTCAATAGCCAAACATTAGTGAATTATCTAATTATTTTTTTTAGTAATGTTGAGGTTAGTAATGTAAAGGTTAGTAATGTTAGTCATGTTTAGTATGACACAAAACGACATAGGTCAGTAATGCAAATGCGTGCAGAAACTTCCACAAATACCAATGAATATGCATTTTAATGGCAGTACAATTATAAAGATCTATTATATACATTATGAGGTCGTGGGCATAACTGTTAATGTGGCCACGGTCTGTATCCCGAGGAGAACGTCGAGATGATACTCTCATGTCAGAATTGATCATTAAAAAAATGGACTTTTCATAGCAGGGTAGGAGAACTTACGCAGGAGGTTAGGGTAATTAACGTAGCGGGTTATAAAGAAACAGGTTAAGGTTAGGAAAAGAGTTAGCGTTAGCTAAAATACAACAACAAAACATTACTTTAGACGTCAATTTGACATAAACCTGTATCCCATCCGCGAGCTAGCCAGCTGTGTTAGTTACTGCTATTTGCTAAGAAGTTATCTAGCTAATAATCATAATAGTCACGAAATAGTACATATTTGCCTTACCACACATGGTCCAACAGAATACCGTAGTCTTTCAAGTGAAAACTGTCTTGGATGTTGTGGAAGATATTCAGAGATGTCGGGCTACAACTTTTAAAGTGAAGGCGTGTAGGAACCCAGTACCCCGCCCCCTGTTTCCTTGACAACTTGTTTGGGGGGGATCATTGTACCCTCTAAGCCGCTGTGAAATATATTTCCCATAAACAGAAATATTGTATTTTCAGCTGTTTGAAGCTGGTGTACAAAACCAAAAGTAATAGACACAAAAACAAAAACGTAATAACTGGAAGCATAGAAATAGTACACATAGAACATATCTACCGTTTCTTAGACTTGCTTTCAAGTAGAATGATAGATCTATAACTAACAATTTTATGTGAATTTGGGCCGACTAACAAATTACATATTGCCACTTTAACCTTTATTTTGACAGGGGTTCATGCTGAGACCAAGGTCTCTTTTACAGATGAGCCTTGTAATTACAAAAATATACACATCAAATACAAATACACAATGCAAAACAGAAATACAAAACACGATCATAGGAAACAAACTCATTTATCAGTATTAAGGTCTGAATTGCCCTATAGGCACCAAAACATCCAATTGGACATATTTCTGGACTATCTGGAGTGTAAACATATTTGACCATTATCATTCCTATTTTCCCTAAATACCTAACCCTTAACCTAACCCTACCCCCAAAACCCCAACCCTTAAGCTTAAAATAGCATTTGAACAAATTCAGGACCTGACAAAAGTCCTGACTTTTCAAAAAAGCTATTGTTTTCCTACATTTTCACTACATTCGGTTGAAATGTGAGGACATTGGGGTCCTGATAATGTAGGAAAACAAGTACACACACACACACACACACACACACACATTGGTTTTACTATCCTTGTGGGGACAGAAAAATGTATTCCCATTCAAAATCCTATTTTCCCTAACCCATAACCCAACCCTAATCTTAACCCCTAACACTAACCCTGAAACTAAATCTAACCCATAACAAAATTCTCCTTGTTTTGTTATCCTTGTGAGGACTTCTGGTCCCCACAAGAATAGTCAAACCAAACCACACACACATGATACAGGATACTTTTCCTAATAGCCGGATCTGGAGTATCATAATTTCACCAAAGAGTTTATTCTCATCAAGGTAAAGTACTCCTCAAGAGAATATATGAGATATTAGACAAATGATGGGATGATGGGAGTGTCAGAGTTTAAGACATCAAAGCACAACAATAATGCAATATGTATATTTTGTTTCTTACTCATTTACACAGACAAAATGATACATAGCTTTCAAAGATGGACCATTTGTTTTTAATGGATATATTCCCTATGGCAGACGTTATTCTAATGGTTTTAAATGTTTCATGAGTTTCATGGTAATGCATAGTCATCAGTGTGTCCAATAACATTTTAATGTGGTCCAGGAGGATATAGCATAGAGTTGTCATTGTTTGATTTTACACAAAGCTCCCCACCCTAGTCCAGTGTAGACCAGGGGACAACCCCGTCATCAGTAGTCATGCAGAAGAGCACCTCTGCCTCTTGTGGACATGTCTATGTGGGATGGTGCGGCCAGCTAGACCAACTGATGCTGTGGCTGTGAGTAGATCCTGTACATGTGTTCATCTGGATGTGTCAATGTGTTGGTGAGTGTGTTGTTGAGTGTGAGAGTGTGTTGTGTGAGTGTGTTGTTGAGTGTGTTGTTGATTGTGTTGTTGAGTGTGTTGAGTGTGTTGTTGATTGTGTTGTTGAGTGTGTTGTTGAGTGTGTTGGTGAGTGTGTTGTTGAGTGTGTTGGTGAGTGTGTTGTTGAGTGTGTTGTGTGAGTGTGTTGTTGAGTGTGTTGTTGTGTGAGTGTGTTGATGAGTACGAAGGGCTATATAAATAAATTTGATTTGATTTGATTTGATGAGTGTGTTGAGTGTGTTGCGTGTGTTGTTGAGTGTGTTGTTGAGTGTGTTGTGTGAGAGTGTGTTGTGTGAGTGTGTTGGTGAGTGTGTTGTTGAGTGTGTTGTTGAGTGTGTTGTTGAGTGTGTTGGTGAGTGTGTTGTTGAGTGTGTTGGTGAGTGTGTTGTTGAGTGTGTTGGTGAGTGTGTTGTTGAGTGTGTTGGTGAGTGTGTTGTTGAGTGTGTTGGTGAGTGTGTTGTTGAGTGTGTTGGTGAGTGTGTTGTTGAGTGTGTTGGTGAGTGTGTTGGTGAGTGTGTTGGTGAGTGTGTTGTTGAGTGTGTTGGTGAGTGTGTTGTTGAGTGTGTTGGTGAGTGTGTTGTTGAGTGTGTTGTTGAGTGTGTTGGTGAGTGTGTTGTGTGAGTGTGTTGGTGTGAGTGTGTTGTTGAGTGTGTTGTTGAGTGTGTTGTTGAGTGTGTTGAGTGTGTTGTTGAGTGTGTTGGTGAGTGTGTTGTTGAGTGTTGTTGAGTGTTGTTGAGTGTGTTGTTGAGTGTGTTGTTGAGTGTGTTGGTGAGTGTGTTGGTGAGTGTGTTGTGTGAGTGTGTTGGTGAGTGTGTTGGTGAGTGTGTTGTTGAGTGTGTTGTGTGAGTGTGTTGTTGAGTGTGTTGTTGAGTGTGTTGATGAGTGTGTTGATGAGTGTGTTGTTGAGTGTGTTGTTGAGTGTGTTGTTGAGTGTGTTGATGAGTGTGTTGGTGAGTGTGTTGTTGAGTGTTGTTGAGTGTGTTGGTGAGTGTGTTGTTGAGTGTGTTGTTGAGTGTGTTGGTGAGTGTGTTGTTGAGTGTGTTGGTGAGTGTGTTGGTGAGTGTGTTGTGTGAGTGTGTTGTTGAGTGTGTTGGTGAGTGTTTGGTGAGTGTGTTGTTGAGTGTGTTGGTGAGTGTGTTGTTGAGTGTGTTGGTGAGTGTTTGGTGAGTGTGTTGTTGAGTGTGTTGGTGAGTGTTTGGTGAGTGTGTTGTGTGAGTGTGTTGTTGAGTGTGTTGGTGAGTGTTTGGTGAGTGTGTTGTTGTGTGAGTGTGTTGTTGAGTGTGTTGTTGAGTGTGTTGAGTGTGTTGTTGAGTGTGTTGGTGAGTGTGTTGTGTGAGTGTGTTGTGTGTGTGTGTTGGTGAGTGTTTGGTGAGTGTGTTAAGTGTGTTGTTGTGTGAGTGTGTTGTTGAGTGTGTTGTGTGAATGTGTTTTGTGTTGTGTGAGTGTGTTGTTGAGTGTGTTGAGTGTGTTGGTGAGTGTGTTGTTGAGTGTGTTGAGTGTGTTGGTGAGTGTGTTGTTGAGTGTGTTGTGTGATTGTGTTGTGTGAGTGTGTTGGTGAGTGTGTTGTGTGAGTGTGTTGTGTGATTGTGTTGTGTGAGTGTGTTGGTAAGTGTGTTGTGTGAGTGTGTTGTGTGAGTGTGTTGTGAGTGTGTTGATGAGTGTGTTGTTGAGTGTGTTGGTGAGTGTGTTGTTGAGTGTGTTGTTGAGTGTGTTGAGTGTGTTGCGTGTGTTGTGTGAGTGTGTTGGTGAGTGTGTTGTTGAGTGTGTTGTTGAGTGTGTTGGTGAGTGTGTTGTTGAGTGTGTTGGTGAGTGTGTTGGTGAGTGTGTTGTGTGAGTGTGTTGTTGAGTGTGTTGGTGAGTGTGTTGTTGAGTGTGTTGTTGAGTGTGTTGTGTGAGTGTGTTGTTGAGTGTGTTGGTGAGTGTTTGGTGAGTGTGTTGTTGTGTGAGTGTGTTGTTGAGTGTGTTGTTGAGTGTGTTGTGTGTGTGTGTTGGTGAGTGTGTTAAGTGTGTTGTTGTGTGAGCGTGTTGTTGAGTGTGTTGTGTGAATGTGTTTTGTGTTGTGTGAGTGTGTTGAGTGTGTTGGTGAGTGTGTTGTTGAGTGTGTTGAGTGTGTTGGTGAGTGTGTTGTTGAGTGTGTTGAGTGAGTGTGTTGGTGAGTGTGTTGAGTGTGTTGGTGAGTGTGTTGGTGAGTGAGTTGTGTGAGTGTGTTGTGTGATTGTGTTGTGTGATTGTGTGAGTGTGTTGGTGAGTGTGTTGTGTGAGTGTGTTGTGTGAGTGAGTTGTGTGAGTGTTTTGTGAGTGTGTTGTGTGAGTGTGTTGGTGAGTGTGTTGTGTGTGTGTTGGTGAGTGTGTTGTGTGAGTGTTTTGTGTGTGCTGTGTGAGTGTGTTTGTTGTGTGAGTGTGCTGGTGAGTGAGTTGTGTGAGTGTTTTGTGTGTGCTGTGTGAGTGTGTTGTGTGTGTTGTTGAGTGTGTTGTTGAGCTGTGTGTATTTATATTGTAGTTGATAAAGTAATTTCATCACTGACCATAAATATAGCAATGAAACATGACTGTTAGTCACTTTGGATCAAAGCTGCTAAAGAACATATATTTTTATTATGAAAGGGAAACCCTTCCCATGGGGATTTCAGAGTCTTCCATCAATTGTCTCAGTGGTGAGCTGACGTCCCCACCAAAACTGACAATTCCAACTATTGCTTAACATTGTGCTAGAGTGCGTGGTCTAGAAGAGATTCTTGAAGATAAAGGTAATAGCCACTGCGTCATAAAAGCCTTTGATTCTAAGTGACAGCCAATAGAAAAATGTTACTTATTGCATCAAGAGTGAGGGCGTTCCTTTGTGTAGATTTTACTATGCTCGCCTTCTCCCCCAGATATCTTGGTGTGGCCCACAGAGTTTTTGCTCCATAACAAACAGCAAGTCAGAGAGCAGAATGTTCAGTCACTGGCTGGGCAGCAGGCCGAGGCGAGGGTGGACCGCTGTCTCCAGATCAACACCAGACATCCCATAGGGCCCACCGCGTAGGTGTAGGAAATGACATGCTATGCAGTCACTCTGGGAGAGATTTGGTGGGGGCAGGGGAATGATTACTGGAAGGCATGGGTTGTGCCTGTGGCAATAAGAAGGGTGTCTTTGAATGAAGCCATGGGGGGCTGAGGAAACCCATTATGTTAAAGCATGGAGGGGATATCAGCTGACTGGCTCTGTTTGTACCTATATGTTTTACATGAACAACTGAGCTATTGATATTCACCGGCTTCATTAACAAGTGTAAATGTGAGGGAATCTCACAGGGCAGTATATCAGTCAGGGGCGCATATATAGGCTGACATAGCAATACTGTACAGGGTTAAATGAAATCCCAGCACTGCAGCCTGTGAGTTGTCCAGCCACAGTGCAGATGGTGTCACAAAGAGGGGGATTCCACCTACTGGCGATAGTTAGTATCTGCTGAAGACATGACCATCACCTCACAGTGCAACAGCGGCAGGTTTCTATTCCTGTCAATCAGTAACTAATCTTGCCCTAGGTACGGTTATGAAATTTACCAACAGTTACATTTCTAAATCCCAATGAAAATCCATCCTTCCCCGGCAGGTTCTTTGACCTCTGCAGTGCTGACTGTCTTTCCACTGTTCCTGGAAGGTTGATGGTTCAGTCAAATTCTGGAAGATGGAACCATACTTTTTTGATTGTTGTTAGCATTGTTTTTTAATCAGATATTTACAACAAAGACCACAGGTGAGGTATATATATATATGATCTTTTCTCTCTATATATATATATATAAAAAAAATATTTAAAAAAGTGAAAATACCTGAACAGGGTCAGTCAAATAATAACAGTTCTCTGATTAATATGCAACATGTCATTAACATTCTGTTGCAGGGTTTTACTGACAGTGTTTCAACTTCAAAACGGTCGACTTGACAGCAGGAATGCGGATACACGAAGAAAAAAAAACACTTCCTCGAGGGTGAACAATAATCACTATAATGTTCATGGAGACATGACAAATGTGAATCATTACATCTAACAGAAATATGCAGACAATGAAAAGCTAGTGATAGTGTACTTCTGAATGAGATTCACAAGCCAACTGAATGACCAAACCATGAACACAGTGTGACTTTTACAGTCTTTGTCAAAACAGTGAGAGTTACACTTTGCAACACCATGCATCAGAACATCTTCAGTCGCACCATACATACAAAGTAAATATACACGGTTCTATTACACGGCAAAAGGCTGAGGCAAAACAAGGGTGTTAAATAATAGAAGTGGGGAGAGACTAGACCAGGGCTCTCCAACCCTGTTCCTGGAGCACTACTGTCCTGATTCCGATAATGAGCTGGATGTTAAGCTGAATCAGGTTAGTAACAACTGGGGTTGGAGTGAAAACCTACAGGAGAGTAGCTCTCCATGAACAGGGTTGGAGTGAAAACCTACAGGAGAGTAGATCTCCAGGAACAGGGTTGGAGTGAAAACCTACAGGAGAGTAGATCTCCAGGAACAGGGTTGGATATAAAACCTACAGGAGGGTAGCTCTCCATGAACAGGGTTGGAGTGAAAACCTACTGGAGAGTAGATCTCCAGGAACAGAGTTGGAGAGCCTTGGACTAGATGGTAGACTAGACTAGTAGTTACAAAATAAAGGAGAAGTGACAACATGGTACATCTCAGAAACCCGAGGGCGTGAGGATATTTATGTCTCGAGGTTTGAGTTTGTGCGGCCGTGCTGACGGTCTACTGCTCTCCATGGTGGGGATCTCCATCTTGGGATGGGCCTGTTGGTTAACAGCAGGGTCATGAGCCAGCCGAGTGGCCTGAGCCTTCATCACCTCCATGGGGGTGGGCTTCTGGGCCCCGCGGTACGACTGGAGAGCAAAACCACCTGGAGAGAATACACAGGACTGGTCTTAGACAGGAGAACAATGACAACATGACTGAAACTCAAACATCTCAGAATTTGTTAAATGCACAAATTCACCATAAATAAGGATATCTGATACACAATGAAAATCAAGTGTACCGATTTTGTACACGACCATGTAAAAACAATCTTATTAATGTGTAATTCACATCAAAGAACATTGAGCCAATCTACCAACATGATTACAGTTTAGAGGAAGCAAAATGGAATCATGTAAAATATCATCCTCCCCAAATCATGTGGTCAGTACCTGGGTCGGTAGTGGATTTCTGAACAACCGGACGTGGTCCAAAGATACCCCAGCGTTCGACTGCTCCTCCCCCCTCACCAGCACCCATATCCACACTGGTGTTAGAGCTGGTACTGAGGTCTGAGCTACTGACAGATGCTGTCGAGCTCTGGCTGGACAACCAGCCCCTGCCAGGAACACAGAGAAATACCAGATGGTCAACCACTTTACAGTGGCCGCTGAATAGGCATCATAATCATGCTCATTTAGATAAGGTGGGTAAGGGCCCATGTAAACTCAGCAAAAAAAGAAACAACCTCTCACTGTCAACTGCGTTTATTTTCAGCAAACTTAACATGTGTAAATATTTGTATGAACATAAGATTCAACAGACATGTGACTATCAGAAATTGAATAATGTGTCCCTGAACAAGGGGGGGGGCCTCAAAATCAAAAGTAACAGTCAGTATCTGGTGTGGCCACCAGCTGCATTAAGTACTGCAGTGCATCTCCTCCTCATGGACTGCAACAGATTTGCCAGTTCTTGCTGTGAGATGTTACCCCACTCTTCCAACAAGGCACCTGCAAGTTCCTGGACATTTCTGGGGGGAATGGCCTTAGCACTCCCCCTCCGATCCAACAGGTCCCAGACGTGCTCAATGGGATTGCGATCCGGGCTCTTCGCTGGCCATGGCAGAACACAGACATTCCTGTCTTGCAGGAAATCACGCACAGAACGAGCAGTATGGCTGGTGGCATTGTCATGCTGGAGGGTCATGTCAGGATGAGCCTGCAGGAAGGGTACCACATGAGGGAGGAGGATGTCTTCCCTGTAACGCACAGCATTGAGATTGCCTGCAATGACAACAAGCCCAGTCCGATGATGCTGTGACACACCGCCCCAGACCATGACGGACCCTCCACCTTCAAATCTATCCCGCTCCAGAGTACAGGCCTCGGTGTAACTCTAATTCCTTTGACGATAAATGTGAATCCGACCATCACCCCTGGTGAGACAAAACCGCAACTTGTCAGTGAAGAGCACTTTTTGCCAGTCCTGTCTGGTCCAGCAATGGTGGGTTTGTGCCCATAAGCGACGTTGTTGCCGGTGATGTCTGGTGAGGACCTACCTTACAACAGGCCTACAAGCCCTCAGTCCAGCCTCTCTCAGCCTATTGCGGACAGTCTGAGCACAGATGGAGGGATTGTGCGTTCCTGGTGTAACTCGGGCAGTTGTTGTTGCCATCCTGTACCTGTCCTGCAAGTGTGATGTTCGGATGTACCGATCCTGTTCAGGTGTTGTTACACGTGGTCTGCCACTGCGAGGATGATCAGCTGTCCGTACTGTCTCCCTGCAGCACGGTCTTAGGCATCTCACAGTACAGACATTGCAATTTATTGCCCTGGCCACATCTGCAGTCCTCATGCCTCCTTGCAGCATGCCTAAGGCACATTCACGCAGATGAGAAGGGACCCTGGGCATCTTTCTTTTGGTGTTTTTCAGAGTCAGTAGAAAGGCCTCTTTAGTGTCCTAAGTTTTCATAACTGTGACCTTAATTGCCTACCGTCTGTCAGCTGTTAGCGTCTTAACCTGTTAGTGTCGATTTCAGATGAAAAACGTGCCCAGAGTAAACTGCCTAATACTCGGGCCCAGAGTCAAATATTTGCATATTATTAGTAGATTAGGAGAGAAAACACTCTGAAGTTTCTAAAACTGTTTGAATGATGTCTGTGAGTATAACAGAACTCATTTG
Organism: Salmo trutta; assembly: GCF_901001165.1. Taxonomy (NCBI): domain Eukaryota; kingdom Metazoa; phylum Chordata; class Actinopteri; order Salmoniformes; family Salmonidae; genus Salmo; species Salmo trutta. The sequence continues at coordinate 85,534,580 of NC_042968.1, read as the reverse complement.
GCAGGCAAAAACCTGAGAAAAATCCAACCAGGAAGTGGGAAATCTGATGCTTGTAGTCTTTTCAAGTCATTGCCTATCTAACACACAGTGACTTAGGGTTGATTTTGCACTTCCTAAGGCTTCCACTAGATGTCAACAGTCTTTAGAACCTTGTTTCAGGCTTTTGCAGTGAACAGAGAGCAAACAAGAAGGCCGGGAAGTTGGTGACTCAGAAAATGACATGAGTTCATTGGCACAGGTTCACGTGATGAGGTAGCTGTGTTCCATAACGTTTTTCAAGACATTGGAATCGTCCGGTTGGAATATTATTGATGTTTTATGTTAAAAAAGCCCTAAAGATTGATGCTCTACAACGTTTGACATGTTTCTACGAACGTAAATAGTACTTTTTTTTACTTTACGTCGTGAAATTTTCGGCGCGCATCCTACATTTGGAGTAGCTTACTGAACGCGCAAACAACAAGGAGGTATTTGGACATAAATTATGGACTTCATCGAAGAAAACCACATTTATTGTGGACCTGGGATACCTGGAAGTGCCTTCTGATGAAGATTAAAGGTAAGTGAATATTTATAATGCTATTTATGATTTTAGATGACTCCAAAATGTCAGGTATCTGTATTGCCTGATGTATTTTTCTGAGCGCCGTACTCAGATTATTGCAAAGTGTGCATTCCCCGTGAAGCTTTTTTGAAATCTGTCACAGCGGTTGCATTAAAAAGATGTTGATCAATAATTCTTTGAATAACAGTTTAATATTTTATCAACGTTTATGATGAGTATTTTTGTAAATTGTTGTGCTGATTCACCGGCAGTTTTGGAGGCAAAATATTTTCGGAACATCACGTGCCAATGTAAAATGTTTTTTTTTTATATAAATATGAACTTTATCGAACAAAACATACATGTATTGTGTAACATTGAGTCCTAGGAGTGTCATCTGATGAAGATCGTCAAAGGTTAGTGCTTAATTTTAGCTGTATTTCTGTTTTTTGTGACCCCTCTCCAGCTTGGAAAATGGCTGTGGTTTTTCTTGTGTTGGCACTGTCCTAACATAATCTACCTTTATGCTTTCGCTGTAAAGCCTTTTTGAAATCGGACAATGTGGTTGGATTAAGGACAAGTGTATCTTTAAAATGGTGTAAAATAGTTGTGTGTTTGAGAAATTTGAATTATGAGATTTTGTTGTTTTGAATTTGCCACCCTGATATTTCACTGGCTGTGTCCCGCAGGTGGGACGCCCACGTAGCCCATAGAAGTTAACAAATGGTAACGAGGACATGGTTGCACTTACCTGCGGTTCTGTTTCGGTGAGCTCTGAGGAGTGCTATTAGGGGTGGACTGAGCAGATGATGTTTGCTTGTCCTCATGTCCAGCTCCCATATCCACACTTTGAATGTTCATTTTCTACAGACAATACATCAAGGAAAAAAGAACAGTGTGATGAATATTATTAACAGTAAAACCTTATGAATCACTCCTCCTTGACATAGATTGCTAACTGAGATTTTGAGGATTCACTGATTTCACTTTGTTGATGCTTTATCAAACCTATCATGAAGGAAAATACATGTAATAAAAATATGGATGTATATTTCTGTTAATAATTATCTGACTCCCGGAAAATAAAGTCGTGCCTCGGTAAGCAATAAAATAAAGACCCACTTGGAATGACTCAGGCATGCGGTGGTGGTGGCGGGTCTCCTCAGCAGTGAGGCCCTTATGGGGGGTGTACCCAGTGTCTCTCAGCCCAGCCTGCTGCTCAAACCTGTACATGCTGTCCTGGGTTTGCTCTGGAAAAAACAGACAACATACTGTATTAAAGGAGGACGTGTTTCTCCGCTGAGGAGACAGACAGCCTAACGTTATCCAATACGAGCTTGATTACAATCAAAATAAAAGCTAATCAGTGTTCCATTAATGAGCAGCAGGATTGGAATAGGTCATGCTGAGGTTGATACACTAACAATATAGTAACCATCATGGTAAAGTCTTACTGGTCATCAGAGAGTTGATGATGACGGAGGAGGCTTTGGCCTTCACCACGACAGGCATATTTGGCCTGTGGCCAGGGTCAAAAGTCGCAGCGTGGGTTAGGGTAATTCCAGATTCATCCTCCTTTAAAAATGAGGAAAAAAGAAGGGGGAAAAAAAAACACACCAATGGATCACAGAGGCAGTTAGAGGAGCATTTGCATGAATAGGTACACCTGTGGTCATAGACACAGAGTAAAAAAAAAACATTAACACCTTCCTAATATTGAACTGCACTCCCCCACCACTACAGCTTAAATTTGTCAGGCGTGGACTCTACAAGGTGTCGAAAGCGTTCCACAGCGATGCTGGCCCATGTTGACGCCAATGCTTCCCACAGTTGTGTCAAGTTGGCTGGATGTCCTTTGGGTGGTGGACCATTCTTGATACACACAGAAAACTGTTGAGCATGAAAAACCCTGCAGCGTTGCTGTTCTTGACACAAACCGGTGCACCTGGCACCTATGACCCTACCCCATTCAAAGGTATTTACTTTTTTGTCTTGCCCATTCACATTTTGTTACAGTACAACATTCTAAAATGGACAAAATATTTTTTTCCCCCTCATCTACACACAATACCCAATAATGACAAAGTGCACATAGGTTTTGACATTTTTGAAATGTATACATTTTTTTACAGAAATACCTTATTTGCATAAGTATTCAAACCCTTTGCTAGTAGACTCGAATTTGAGCTCAGGTGCATCCTGTTTCCATTGATCATCCTTGTGCTGTTTCTACAACAACTTGATTTGAGTCCACCTGTGGTAAATGTAATTGATTGGACATGATTTAGAAAAAAGGCACACAGTTGTCTATATAAGGTACCACAGTTGACAGTGCATGTCAGAGCAAAAACCAAGCCATGAGGTTGAAGGAATTGTCCTTAGAGCTCTGAGAAAGGATTGTGTCAAGGCACAGATCTGGGGAAGGGTACCAAAACATTTCTGCAGCATTGAAGGTCCCCAAGAACACAGTGACCTCCATCATTCTTAAATGGAAGAAGTTTGGAACCACCAAGATTCTTTCTACAGCTGGCCACATGGCCAAACTGAGCAATCGGGGGAGAAGGGCCTTGATCAGGGAGTTGACCAAGAACCCGATGGTCACTGACAGAGCTCTAGAGTTCCTCCGGGGAGATGGGAGAACCTTCTAGAAGGACTACCATCTCTGCAGCACTCCACCAATCAGGCCTTTATGGTAGAGCAGCCAGACGGAAGCCACTCCTCAGTAAAAAGGCACATGACAGCCCGCTTGGAGTTTGCCAAAAGGCACCTAAAGGACTCTCAGACCATGAGAAACAAGATTCTCTGGTCTGATGAAACCAAGATTGAACTCCTTGGCCTGAATGCCAAGCGTCACGTCTGGAGGAAACCTGGCACCATCCCTACGGTGAAGCATGGTGGTGGCAGCATCATGCTGTAGGGTTGTTTTTCAGCAGGGACTGGGAGACTAGTCAGGATCGAGGGAAATCGTAGAAAAGTACAGAGATCCTTGATGAAAACCTTCTCCGGAGCGCTCAGGACCTCAGACTGGGGTGAAGGTTCAACTTCCAACAGGACAACAACCCTGAGCACAGAGCCAAGACAATGTAGGAGTGGCTTCGGGACAAGTCTCTGAATGTCCTTGAGTGGCCCAGCCAGAGCCCAGACTTGAACATCTCTGGAGAGACCTGAAAACAGCTGTGCAGCGACGCTCCCCATCCAACCTGACAGAGCTTGAGAGAAACTCCCAAATACAGGTGTGCCAAGCTTTTAGCGTAATACCCAAGAAGACTCGAGGATGCAATCGCTGCCAAATGTGCTTCAACAAAGTACTGAGTAAAGGGTCTGAATACTTATGTAAATGTTATCAGTTTTTTTATTTTATACATTTGCAAACATATCTAAAAACCTGTTTTTGCTTTATCATTATTGGGTATTGTGTGTAGATTGAGGGGGGGAAAAACAATTTAATTCATTTCAGAATAAGGCTGTAATGTAACAAAATGTGGAAAAAGTCAAGGGGTCTGAATACTTGCCGAATGCACTGTATGTACAGAACTTATTAACTATAGTAATGCAGCAATACAACAGGATCTGAACATAGCCTAGTAGAATGGCATTACATACACACATCAGCGTGTCAGAGTATGAAGGCTGATGTAGTATCCGTTTTTTTTATAGATCTAATGAATACGTTTACATAGACGGGGGACCTGATTCTAGATCAACACTCCTACCCCGAGATGCTTTATGAATACTGACGGCACAGGAGTTTGGTGGCTCCTTAATTGGGGAGAACAGGCTCGCGGTAACGGCTGGAGCGGAATCAGTGGAATGATAGCAAATACAGCAAACGAATGGTTTCCATGTGTTTGATGCCATTCCATTTCGCTCTGTTCCACCCATTATGAGCCATCAACCGCTCAGCAGCCTCCACTGACGGACAGACACAGCACCATCTGAACTGTGAGGCTGGAGAGCAGTGGAAGTGTGGCCTCTACCTCAGCCTGGTGACGGAACCTCCTGGGTGGGACGACGGGCCTCTTCGCCCACAGGTTGTTGATGTTGATATCAGAGGGAGGCGGCGACATGGGTGCCTCCATGTTGTCATCATAGCTCATGGCACGGCGGGTCATGCCAACAGGTAGGGACATGCCTCCCAGGAGCCCCTCTGAGGTCCCAGACTCCAGGGCTGAGGGGGGGAATGTTGAAGCATTAAAACTCTAAAAATGACTCAAAATGGTCTCAAAATACATTAAATGATGAGCTATACGTGTTGGAAGCATATGTTTACATATAACATCACAATTTAAAAACAAGTACACAACACTGTAATGCCCACTCTCACTGCCCCCCAGCCCTACCTGGTATATCTCCTGACCTGGACATTGTTTCAGAAGGCTGACTCTTATGGCTGACAATGAGGTAGTGTTCAGATGAATCCAACCTGACAAAAGATTGGACTGGACCTTCAGGGGAGGAAGAGAATATCAAATTTCAACAACCCAGAAAAACCTTTTTTAAAATCACTATTTTATATGTAATTAAAATGTACAGTGTACATGCTCATTTCAAAGAAACAATATCAGATAATCATGGGAAAACTTCCAGGTGCATGCTGGAGTCAGTGGCCAATGACAGCAAGCAACCTTAGTCAAAACAAGGGTAACAGCTCGTTTATTGACGGCCTTAGTCAAAACAAGGGTAACAGCTCGTTTATTGACGGCCTTAGTCAAAACAAGGGTAACAGCTCGTTTATTGACGGCCTTAGTCAAAACAAGGGTAACAGCTCGTTTATTGACGGCCTTAGTCAAAACAAGGGTAACAGCTCGTTTATTGACGGCCTTAGTCAAAACAAGGGTAACAGCTCGTTTATTGACGGCCTTAGTCAAAACAAGGGTAACAGCTCGTTTATTGACGGCCTTAGTCAAAACAAGGGTAACAGCTCGTTTATTGACGGCCTTAGTCAAAACAAGGGTAACAGCTTGTTATTAACAGCCTTTGTCAAAACAAGGGTAACAGCTTGTTATTAACAGCCTTAGCCAAAACAAGGGTAACAGCTCGTTTATTAACAGCATTGTGCCGCTGGGGTGAGTCAATGTTTTGCTACTTGGCAGCTGATATGGTGTTGTCTTCTGTTTTAGTGTTCCATTTTCCCGTGCGATTTGAGAAAGCAGTCTGGACAAATGTGCCAGGGAGGTCGAAGCCCCCCCCATTGCAAAATGTGTAGAATTGCAGGATATTAGCTGTAAAATTTCAAATTTTTCTCTGCCCAATGGCAAAATTAATAGAATTACATGAAACTGCAAAGTCTTCTCACCGCCAGATGGCAAAATGTGTAGAATTGCAGAAAACTTGCTTTAGATCTGCAATCTTTTCTCTACAACCCATGGCAAAAATGTGTAGAATTGCAGGTCTGTTAAAATATTTTGCTCGCAAGGTGGGGGGGGCAACAACATTTCGCTTAGGGCCTCAGGGCCTAAAACGGTTGTGTGTGTGTATGGATGTGCGTACCGGTACTCATTTTTTGTGGCCCCCCAACATCCTGATATAGAGGCCCATGCTAACCATGTTTGTAGTGCTGAATGGAAAATGACCGCTACAATAGGCTGGGTTTATCTGGCTCAGACATTAAGGCCTGCTGATAAAGCATTGTGGGACAGGAGGAGGAGGACAGACCTGGAAAGCTGGAAAAGAACAAAATACAGCAATAAGAAGAGGACATGTCAGACAGGTGGTCTGTGGCTGAGGCCATGTTCAGAACAACAGCTCTAAACTACAGCAGATAATAGCCTACATCGTCAGAACAGCACAGTATACGGCTATATAGTTATGTGTGACTGGTAATCTAGCAGTTGGGACAGTAACTGAAAAGCTGCTTGTTCGAATCCCCGAGCAGGCAAGGTTCTGCCCTTGAGCAAGGCATTTAATCCCCACAACAATTGCTCCCTGGGCGTCGATTAATGCAGCCTCTCTGGTTCAGAGGGGTTGGGTTAAATGCGGAAGACACATTTCGGTTGAATGCATTCAGTTGTGCAAATGACTACGTTTCCCTTATAAACACTAGTTAATATCCGTGAATATGGCACACAATTACATTCATCGGATCATCTAATCATTTCTTATCGATGTTACGTGTCAGACGGGGTAACGTTAGACGGTGATAATTGACACATCGAGTGGAATAGAATAGCGGTTCTGAGCGACCAAAACGGTTTGTTGGTCAAATAAAATCTAATGCCTAACTACAACAATAAACTTTCAATTGCATTATACGAAGCAGATGACCAGCCATAGCAAGCTAGTGAGTAATTGAGAAGTCTCAGCTTGCTAGCGAGCGTTCATGATGCCTGGGTAACCGCAACAATGGTGACGATAGAGTGAAAAACACGATCTAACACGTACAATTTAGTTTAAACTTACCAGATAAAAAGGCCCCACGCCGCTTACAACAGACACGTTAAAGATGCAGACAGCCGTAACCTTACAATGTCAATGGGAAAGGTTACAGAACACCAAAGACACATCTCGGCCATGATATCCAGTTCCCTATGTGAAGAATAAAGGAAATTCCGCACAGTGATGGTACGTGGTTTTGTGTAGTCTCGCGACAACATAACCTGCAGGGTGGACCGTAAAATCGAAGTCTGCTGTATTCGACGCATGTGGCAAATGCAATACCATTTTATTTTATTTTATTTTATTGTTATGTCCTGACTCCTGTCACTAGGGGCACTGTGTGACATGTTTGCACAAATCTACCATTGGACTGATACCGTTGATATTCAGATAGATGTCCATATCAAGGCTTACACATAAGAGGTCTTGAAACTACGTTTTATATACATTGTAATCTAATTCCTTTTCTTTTTATATATAAATAACGTCCCTGGTTAATTTTAGGAATTTCTAATTTGTTATTTACCATGCTATAAATCTCACTGAAGATACTGGACTGAACTACCACCCATGTTGTTTATCTTGCAGTATAATGCTAGAAGCACTATAAGCATTCAAAGAAAATAACACCCTTCCAACAATCAAACATGGGGGAAGTTCAATAATGCTGTGGGGTTGCTTTGCTGCCTCTGGTACTGGGGGCCTTAAAGGTGTGCAAGACATTGTGAAATCAGCAGATTATCAAGGTGTTTTGGAGACCAACATATGGGTCTGTGTTGAAGTTGGTGTGTCTTCCAGCAGGACAACTCAGACACACATCTAAAAGCACCCAGGAATGGTTTGAGAATAAACACTGGAGTGATGAGTCCAGATCTGAATCAGCGATGAGTCCAGATCTGACTCATAAACCTATGGCAAGATCTGAAAACAGCAGTTAGTGAAAGACCCCACTCAACACTGAAGAAATGTAACAGTTTGCAGCTGGAGAGTGGGTCAAATTGGCAGTAGAAAGGTGCAGCAAGTTCATCTTCGCCAAAGACTGTTTAATCAAGTATTAGCTCCTTGGTGCCAATCATTTTGTCCTTGCCATTTGTTTTCATGTTCTTAATTAACATTGTAAACTTAAGGTTTCCCCCCCAAAGCATTTTTTTGCAATGTCTACAATCCAATAACAACGTGTGGAGACCATACGTTTTTTTTTTAAATTTCAACTTATTTTAAGGAAAGATTGAGAATTATTTAAGAGAAGTGCAAAGGTCTATGTTTTGGAGCATATTGACTGACAATCACAGGCAGGGTGAAACACATAATTTATTAGATTACTGGTCAACAATGGAAAGAGGTACAAAAGCCATACTATACATGATCAAATTATTTTTTTTAACCAGGCAAGTCAGTTAAGAACAAATTCTTATTTACAATGACGGCCTACCACCCCCGGCCAAACCCTCCCCTAACCCGAACAATGCTGGGCCAATTGTGCGCCGCCCTATGGGACTCCCGATTACGGGCCGGTTGTGACATAGCCTGGAAACAAACCAGGGTCTGTAGTGACGCCTCTAGCACTGCAATACAGTGCCTTAGACCACTGCACCACTCGGGAGCATGATTGCACTCTCAACCATTTACAAGTCAATGATAATATTGTTGTCTTTCAATTGATATATTTTGACAGACATTGTACATCATGGAGGACCATTACAACACACAATTAAAAAGTCAAATACAACAATCTCACATGCTGTTTCACTCAGTGGGAATTACATGATGTGATTGAAAATATCTGTACTATTTCATCATGGCTTTATTAAGTGGAAGATTGAAATAGACTGATCAGTTTTGCACACACCTACATTGTCATTGCATAACTCATATATCATACAGGGAAGAGGAAATCACAAGAGACATTTTCAGAACCGCTGGGAATAATCTGAGTTTAACTACTCTGCTATAAGGAGCCTGAACTAGCTATAGGATCACATTTTCTTCAGTTCTGATTCTATCACTGTACCATTTCACTTGTTATGAAACACTCAAAGTAGAATGGTTTTCCTGTTTTAGCTGCCAACGGGATTTGACCAGAGTTATCATTAGCAAAGAACGGAGTGCGATAGTTATGGAATCACTCACTCGCTACACCGGAAAGATTAGGATCCGTCATGTTTTTTAATGATAGGTCTTTGTACATAATCCTCTTAGAAAATTCAGCATCTTTTCCACATATCTTTATTCACCCAAATACTAGTCTTCCAAAATCCTGTCTCGTTCGATTACTGTAAGAAGCCTGGATTCCAAAGGCTACCCCTAATGCTGATGTCTTCTATAGGCATGATCAATTTTCCACCAAATGTGATATTTTGTGAGGCATACGCTAGTTTACAATATGTCTTAAACTACAAACTGTTAAAAAAAAAAAAAAAAAGGTCAGGCATGAAACTCATTGAGGAGAAGATGTTGCAATATGGGCCTGCATTGTCCAAACATACCAATCAAGTGGGGACGTATAGTACATCAAGGATCCATTATGTACAATACTCAGCAGGGCTTAACAGGGTTGTACCTGATCTATGTGTCTACATCTCTGCTATGGCAGGAAGCATGCACACCCTGACTCTGGCTTCTCTCCAGGCCGAGCGACAGTCAGCGATCCAGTGTGATACCATTGTGTGTTTGTCTATGTAGCGAGTGCACTTCCCCCTCCCACCAGCAGGGGCCCTGTCTGAGTCGTTCTGGAACCTCCAGGAGAGTGGGCTGGAGGCATCAGGTTTCTGCTGGTCTGATGAAGATGTCTGTGGTGGAGCAAGGTCAGCGTTTGGCTTCTCTTGGTCAGAGGGGTCCATCAGGCAGAGCTCAGGGCAGCTGCCTTTGTGCTGTGTCAGAGGCGCGGAACACATGCGTGAGAAACTGTCTGCGCGTAGCGGGGGTTGTGGCCGACGCTGGGTCACACTCTCTCTCCCCTCACCCTTACAGCCCTGTGAGTCAGGGGCGCGACAGGCAGCTAAGAGGAGTGCCTCCCCATGACCGTAGATTAACTCTAGGGGGTCAGAGACACTGGCAAGAACCCTACTGGAGGTCTGACCTGAGCTGACATCCACCACTCTCTCTGGGCCACTACACTCACTCTGACTCTCCTCCTGCTCTAGCTGTGTGTGGTGGCTGACGTTGGAAATCAGAGGCTGACAGAGTGGCACAGGGTCCCTCAGTCTGTGCAGCCTCAGACAGGGCCTCAGAGAGGCCATCGAGCCCACAGTGAGGATGTCACAGTCAGGTTGGGCCAGGGGGAAGGTTGGGCGGGCGAGCTGACAGATGGACAGGAAGTAGTCCTGGGTAGACAGAGAGGAGTGGACCTGGCCATGGGGAGGGAGGTGGAGGCTGTTGGCCTGGTTCATGTCCTGGACCAGCTCCTCATATCCCTCCCTGATGGTGGGTAGGCCCCTCTTAGCCAGGAGTCTGGAGCGGGGACGCATGCCTGGGAAACAGGAGGGAGAGAGAGGCTGGTCAGGTCAGTCTCTGGGAAGAGCCTCGGAATGATTGAGAGATTTTGTTTTTGTAAAGCTTGGATTTGGTAAAAATGTAAACAATGCCATGATAATTATGGCATGAATGATCAATTATCATCTAGTTAATTGAATAGAGGCTAAAATAAATACAGGCAAAGTGTAACATGCGTTTTGAAAGTGCGTATGTGCAATCGTTTACAGGAAGATGTGCTGAGCCTGTCTCCATGGTAACCTCTCCCTCACCACATCTCAGAGTGTGCTCATATTACAATGCAATAGGAGAGCAAAGTGGGCACACACTTGCACACGCACACATAATCCACCCACCTAACAACAAAAATATATTCCCACACACAAATAAATATGTAACAACAAAAATTCAAAAATGACCTTTGGGTGGGCTTACACTACCACCTTTCCTTTTCTTGAGGGCAACATGACACAGCTCTCCATTTTAGGACCCATCATGCCCCTCCCTCCTATCCTCCTAATGTTGTCTCAGGAACAACTCATTATGTCTCAGGAACAACTCGTTATGTCTCAGGAACAACTCATTATGTCTCAGGAACAACTCATTATGTCTCAGGAACAACTCATTATGTCTCAGGAACAACTCATTATGTCTCAGGAACAACTCATTATGTCTCAGGAACAACTCGTTATGTCTCAGGAACAACTCGTTATGTCTCAGGAACAACTCGTTATGTCTCAGGAACAACTCATTATGTCTCAGGAACAACTCATTATGTCTCAGGAACAACTCATTATGTCTCAGGAACAACTCATTATGTCTCAGGAACAACTCATTATGTCTCAGGAACAACTCATTATGTCTCAGGAACAACTCATTATGTCTCAGGAACAGTGGTCAAGAAGACAGACTGGAAAATGAACAGCCAGTCAGTGTTACTAACCCACATTAGGCAGGGGACTGAGTGCATAACAAACCAAATCTCTATTACATAACCTCATCTCCAATGACGTACATCTGCTTTTCACATCCCACATACTTGAATTAATTACATTTTAAACATGTGTATACATATAACAAAAATCCATAGCGCATCAGTGTGTCTATTTTAACAGAAGATGCCAGTGTAGTTATTGCTTGGCCATGCATGCTCTGATATAACCATTTAATTTCCTCAGGGCACGTACCATCGATTTGTATAGCTATCAGTCCAGGGGTCTGGCTTTGCCTGTTCTATGTAGAATATAGCAGAGCTTCTTACCTGTGTCTTATCTGTCTTTCAGGTGGTGTCGTTTGCTCGTCTCCGTTGCCTGCTCTCACCCCTCTCTCCGCCTCTAGCCAAGCTGCCTCCAACCAACTGGGGATCTCCGACCAAGCTGCCTCTAGCCAAGCTGCCTCCAACCAACTGGGGATCTCCAACCAAGCTGCCTCTAGCCAAGCTGCCTCCAACCAACTGGTGATCGCCGACCAAGCTGCCTCTAGCCAAGCTGCCTCCAACCAACTGGTGATCGCCGACCAAGCTGCCTCTAGCCAAGCTGCCTCCAACCAACTGGTGATCGCCGACCAAGCTGCCTCTAGCCAAGCTGCCTCCAACCAACTGGGGATCTCCAACCAAGCTGCCTCCAACCAACTGGGGATCTCCGACCAAGCTGCCTCTAGCCAAGCTGCCTCCAACCAACTGGTGATCGCCGACCAAGCTGCCTCTAGCCAAGCTGCCTCCAACCAACTGGTGATCTACAATCTCTCCCCAGCTACAGCTACAGCACGAAAATAATGACTTGTCCCCACCCCCTTTTCTCTCTCGCTTCCCTGCTCTCCCTCTCCTCCCTTAGCCGGCTAAAAATAGCACCTCCATCCCATTCTGTGGCTGAGCATAATCATGTGCAAAATTGATTTTATGGATGTACAGAGTGTAGGAGAAACAAGGAGTGGGTGGAGAGGAATGGAGAGAAGAAGAGGAGGAGGTTAGGCAAGGGAGGAAGAGGAGGAAAGAGGCTGCATTTAGAGAGGAGGAGAGATATCGTGATGAGGAGAGAATGAGAGGAGGCGTTGGAGGAGAAATATCATGAGGAGAAGAGATATTGTGAGGAGGAGAGGTTAATGGGCCCTAGGATTCAACACAGGGCAGAGATGCAATATGGCTCATACCTATTCTACTGTTCCTCTACTCCATCTAGGAACAACATTACAGTTATTTAGCAGATGCTCTGATCCAGAGCAACTTCATACATTTTCATACTGGTCCCCCATGGGTATCGAACCCATAACCCTGGCTTTGAAAGCACCATGCTCTACCAACTGAGCCACAGTTGTGAAATGTTATTATTCCACATAACTGTTTACATTAAGTCAAATCAGAAGAACACCTCCCTTAGCACCCATAGTTGCCATAGTTTCCTTATGATAAAGATGTCATAACAGAAACATTATTGAACATCTACTGAGCATTTACTGAACATCTACTGAACATCTATTGAACATCTACTGAACATGTACCGAACCATCTACCGAACCATCTACCGAACATGTACTGAACCATCTACTGAACCATCTACTGAACATGTACTGAACCATCTACTGAACCATCTACTGAACATCTACTGAACCATCTACTGACCATCTACTGAACCATCTACTGAACCATCTACTGAACCATCTACTGAACATGTACTGAACCATCTACTGACCATCTACTGAACATCTACTGAACATGTATCGAACCATCTACCGAACCATCTACCGAACATGTACTGAACCATCTACTGAACATGTACTGAACAATCTACTGACCATCTATTGAACATCTACTGAACATCTACTGAAACATCTACTTGGGACTATCCAAGTAAAGGTTTACCAAACATCCCTCAAAGGGAATGTAACAGGCAAAATAAATATAGCAGTGAGACTCACCATAAACATGAATACAAGTATTTTAGACTTGTAGACAGACAGCATAGGGCTGAAGATTAAGATTAAAATAACACCTGCTGGATGTCATGCTTTCCACAAACAAAACAATTCCATCAAAACTCTATACATAACTAGATAATATTATTGTTAAGGGCTTACTTTGCAGTTCCACAGCACTTCATGATACTGTATATAGAAAACACTAAATCTTGTAAACGATCCTTGTTGTTGGCCTTGTCAATTAATGAAAATGTCTCAGAAGTAGCAATACACTATCCCATCTGGTTTGGGCTTAGTGGGACTATCATTTGTTTTTCAACAGGACAATGACCCAACACACCTCCAGAGTGTGTAAGGGCTATTTTGCCAAGAAGGAGGGTGATGGAGTGCTGCATCAGATGACCTGGTGTCACGACTTCCGCCGAAGTCGGTCCCTCTCCTAGTTCGGGCGGCGTTCGGCGGTCGACGTCACCGGCCTTCTAGCCATCGCCGATCCACCTTTCATTTTCCATTGGTTTTGTCTTGTCTTCCCTCACACCTGGTTTCAACTACATCAATTACTTGTTGTGTATTTAACCCTCTGTTCCCCCCATGTCCTTGTCCGGAATTGTTGATTGTAAGAGTTTGTGCACGTTATGTCTGGCGTGCGAAGGGTTTCATCCCATTGTATTTATTTATTGTTTTGTTCACGGTGATTTTTATTATTAAACTGCACCGTTGTAACACAGTCTTTGCTCTCCTGTGCCTGACTTCTCTGCCGCCAGTACGCATGCATTACACCTGGCCTCCACAATCCCCCTACATTAACCCATTTGAGATGGTTTGGGATGAGTCGGACCGCAGAGTGAAGGAAAAGCAGCCAACAAGTGCTCAGCATATGTGGGAACTCGTTCGAGATTGTTGCAAAAGCATTCCTCATGAAGCTGGTTGAGAGAGTGCCAAGAGTGTGCAAAGCTGTCATCAAGGCAAAGGGTGGCTATTTGAAGACTCAATTATAAAAAATATTTTGATTTGTTTAACACTTTTTTGGTTACTACATGATTCTATATGTGTTATTTCATAGTTTTGATGTCTTCACTATTATTCTACAATGTATAAAATAGTAAAAATAAAGAAAAACCCTTGAATGAGTAGGTATTCTAAATCTTTTGACCGGTAGTGTAAGTATTCAGACCCTTTGCTATGAGACTCGAAATTGAGCTCAGGTGCATCCTGTTTCCATTGATCATCGTTGAGATGTTTCAACAACTTGATTGGAGTCCCCTTGTGGTAATTTCAATTGATTGGACATGATTTGGAAAGGCACACACCTGTCGATATCAGGTCCCACAGTTGACAGTGCCTGTCAGAGCAAAAACCAAGTCATGAGGTCGAAGGAATTGTCCGTAGAGCTCCGAGACAGCATTGTGTCAAGGCACAGATCTGGGGAAGGGTACCAAAACATTTCTGCAGCATTGAAGGTCCCCAAGAACACCGTGGCCTCCATCATTCTTAAATGGAAGACGTTTGGAACCACCAAGACTCTTCCTATAGCTGGTCACCCGGCCAAACCAAGCAATTGGGGGAGAAAGGCCTTGGTCAGGGAGGTGACCAAGAACCCGATGGTCACTCTGTCAGAGCTCCAGAGTTCCTCTGGGGATATGGGAGAACCTTCCAGAAGGACAACCATCTCTGCAGCACTCTACCAATCAGGCCTTTATGGTAGAGTGGCTCGATGGAAGCCACTTGGCAGTAAAAGCCCGCTTGGAGTTTGTCAAAAGGCACCTGAAGGACTCTCAGACCATGAGAAACAAGATTCTCTGGTCTGATGAAACCAAGATTCAACTCTTTGGTCTGAATGCCAAACATCACGTCTGGAGGAAACCTGGCACCATTCCTAAGGTGAAGCATGGTGGTGGCAGCATTATGCTGTTGGAATGTTTTTCATGGGCAGGGACTGGGTTGACTAGTCAGGATTGAGGGAAAAATTAACGGCGCAAGGTACAGAGAAAACCTTGATGAAAACCTGCTTCAGAGCACTCGGGACCTCAGACTGGGGAGAAGGTTCACCTTCCAACAGCACAACGACCCTGAGTACACAGCCAAGACAATGCAAGAGTGGCTTCGAGACAAGTCTCTGAATGTCCTTGAGTGGCCCAGCCAGAGCCCGGACTTGAACCCAATCAAACATCTCTGGAGAGCCCTGAAAATAGCTGTGCAGCGGTGCTCCCAATTCAACCTGAAAGAGCTTGAGAGGATCAGTAGAGAAGTATGGGAGAAACTCCCGAAGTAGAAGTGTGCTAAGCTTTAAGCGTCATACCCAAGAAGACTTTAGGTTGTAATCGCTGCCAAAGGTGCTTCAACAAAGTACTGAGTAAAGGATCTGAATACTTATGCAAATGTCATAATTCAGTTTTGTATTTTTTATAAATTTGCAAAGAAATTCTAAAAACCTGTTTTTCCTTTGTCATTATGGGGTATTGTGTGTAGATTGATGAGCCTACATGTGTTCTTTGGCTTAGCTAACACATGGGCGAATATCCTCTCTAGGGTAGGTGGCACCAAATCGTCCCACCTACGTAACAGCCAGTGGAATCCTGTGGCGCGATATTCAAATACCTTAGAAATGCTATTACTTCAATTTCTCAAACATATGACTATTTTACAGCATTTTAAAGACAAGACTCTCGTTAGTCTAACCACACTGTCCGATTTCAAAAAGGCTTTACAACGAAAGCAAAATATTAGATTATGTCAGCAGAGTACCCAGCCAGAAATAATCAGACACCCATTTTTCAAGCTAGCATATAATGTCACAAAAACCCAGAAGACAGCTAAATGCAGCACTAACCTTTGATGATCTTCATCAGATGACAACCCTAGGACATTATGTTATACAATACATGCATGTTTTGTTCAATCAAGTTCATATTTATATCAAAAACCAGCTTTTTACATTAGCATGTGACGTTCAGAACTAGCATACCCCCCGCAAACTTCCGGCGAATTTACTAACAATTTACTAAATTACTCACGATAAACGTTCACAAAAAGCATAACAATTATTTTAAGAATTATAGATACAGAACTCCTCTATGCACTCGATATGTCCGATTTTAAAATAGCTTTTCGGTGAAAGCACATTTTGCAATATTCTAAGTAGATAGTCCGGCATCACAGGGCTAGCTATTTAGACACCCAGCAAGTTTAGCCTTCACCAAACTCCGATTTACTATTAGAAAAGTTTGATTACCTTTGATGTTCTTCGTCAGAATGCACTCCCAGGACTTCTACTTCAATAACAAATGTTGGTTTGGTCCCAAATAATCCATAGTTAAGTTCCAACAGCGGCGTTTTGTTCGTGCGTTCAAGACACTATCCGAATGGTAAATAAGGGTCATGCGCACGGCGCATTTCGTGACAAAAGATTTCTAAATATTTCATTACCGTACTTCGAAGCATGTCAACCGCTGTTTAAAATCAATTTTTATGCCATTTTTCTCGTAAAAAAGCGATAATATTCCGACCGGGAATCTGCAATTAGTTAAACAGACGAAAGAAAATAAAGCACGGGCTCGACTTGGGCACGCGCCTAAGCCCTTTGTCCTCTGATCGGCCACTTGTCAAAGGCGATAATGTGTTTCAGCCAGAGGCTGCCTCGATATCGTTCAGCTTTTCCCGGGCTCTGAGAGCCTATGGGAGCCGTAGGAAGTGTCACGTTACAGCTAAGATCCTCAGTCTTCAATAAACAGAGGCAAGAAGAACAACACCTTGTCAGACAGGCCACTTCCTGCATGAAATCTTCTCAGGTTTTTGCCTGCCATATGAGTTCTGTTATACTCACAGACACCATTCAAACAGTTTTAGAAACTTTAGGGTGTTTTCTATCCAAAGCCAATAATTATATGCATATTCTAGTTACTGGGCAGGAGTAGTAACCAGATTAAATTGGGTACGTTTTTTATCCGGCCGTGTAAATACTGCCCCCTAGCCCTAACAGGTTAAAATACAAAATAATGACCTAACTATGAAATAGAGAAAGCATTTCCACACTATGAGGTTGAAATAACACTCTGAAAATGTGAAAATCATGATAATGCCCTTTTAGTGTAAGAGCTTTTCAAAAAATTGAATTTCAGCTTGTTTTGGGGTGGCAGGTAGCCTAGTGGTTAGAGCTTTGGGCCAGTAACCGCAAGGTTGCTAGATCGAATCCCTGAGCTAACAAGGTAAAAATCTGCTGTTCTTCCCCTGAACAAGGCCCACTGTTCCTAGGCTGTCATTGTAAATAAGAATTTGTTTTTAACTGACTTGCCTAGTTAAATTAAGGTAAAATAAAATGTTCAGGTGGGATGGAGTTTTTGGCCCACAGCATGACATCACAATCTGATATGATTATTCTGACCTCTTTTATTTGCATTTGTATCCTCCTACTCTGAAGGGCAAAGCAGGGTAAGCCTTAGAGTAGACAATCATATCCGCCAATCAGGGCTGTATATGTAAAAATATTTACATTTGTATCAACACGCCCACACGATCAGCCTGAGCATTTCAATGGCAAAAGGAGGCTCAGGGAAATTAGGTTGGGTCCATCTGATTGGTCAGATATGGTGAGGTTAGATCATCTATGCATGGGTTGTAGGACATGAACATACACATTCACTACCAGTCAAAAGTTTGGACACAAGTGTTTTTCTTTATTTGTACAAATTTCTACATTGTAATAGTGAACACATCAAAACTATGAGATAGCACATAAGGAATCATGAAATAACCAAAAAAGTGTTAAACAAATAAAAATATATTTTAGATTTTTCAAAGTAATTCATAATTCAAAAGACACTCGCACATCTGAGCCCTCTTTTTTGCAGGTGCATGGTAACAGTTGAATAAAATGAGAAAAAAGAAGAAACCTGCACACTGCTCTTGATAGTATCACGGTTCTATAATAAGCTTTAAGTATCGGCCACACAGCCTTAGTCAGAGCTTTTGGGAGTTTTTAAAATTAGCAACCTTATCAGGGGCGAAAATCTGATATCAACTTTGGAGGGGACAATTACATTACATTTTCTCAAGAGCAATTCCTGAGGGGGACACCAAAAGTAGTGCTGTAACACATAGCCTACATTGTAATATGGTAAATGTATATTGAGGAACCAAAGAAATAAGGTGTTTGCCGTACTCCTAACTACCGGTACACAAAACTACACAACTAATCACAACAGCAATACCATTGCCTTTAACAAATCTTAGTTCAGTCACCAGTTTAAGTTGAGAGTGGGGGTATCCATGGCATTTTCCAATTATGTTCCTATTTTACATTTCAAAAAAATTGAGAACCTTTCATAATGTTGCCAAACAAAGACTCAACAAACTTACCTGAGACTCCCTGTCTCTGCCAGTCTGTCCCTGCATATCTGTCCCCAACTCTGCTGTCTGTGTGCCATCTGTTGCCTGCTCTGCCTAATGACATCATTGTGAAACATTTCCATTAGAATTTCATTTCTTTCTTATGAACATTTTATCAACTAGTCTTTGAGATATTAGGCTACTAGGGTTCTTACTATGCGTTTTGGTGTATTGAAAAATACTCTGATGTCCGTCTTTTATTTTTCTGCCATTTTTCTACCTGGCTGGCTGGCTACACACACACACAGTGTGTAGGTTATTTACAATAGGAGATGGGCTTCTATCATCTTCTATCGTTCTATTTGGGCTTTGATCTAAAAGGTAGCTAGCAAATGTGAAACGGATTAAAATGACAAGAGTTGACAGCTGTATGAGTTCACCATTTACACAACATATGCTGCAACCTTTTGTAATTTTAATAGTTTGTTTCATATTGGCTGGCTTCCAACAATAGCTGAATTTGCAAAGCTAGCGAGCACCAATTCAGTTTCAGTGGTGTTTGCTATAATCTTTGCTACCCGGGTTAAATAAAGGTGAAATAAAATAAATAAATAAATAAAAGTTCCCTTGCGACAATTTAGCTTTTGCAACGAGACCATTAAATATATTTAAGACAATGGTAGAAGAGAGTGTAGTTCTGTTCAGTTTGGACTTCAGTTTATCGCTAACCTTACTTATCACAGGGACTTTGAAGCACTAACTTACATCATCTGCATGCTGATCTTGGAATAAATTGACAATAGCAAAGATTCCATCTTTGACGACGCCACATAAATGGAATAGGTACTAGCTAGCTTAATAGTTAATATTTGCGCGCTAGCTCTGCATATTCAGCTAGTGTGTGTGCGCGCGATTGACTGGATTAACCTTACGTCAGTTACGTTCATTGAGTGCCTTTCAGACAGTAGACACGACCCCTCTGTTACCTTGCCAACTAAGGAACTGGCAGTGGATCGAGGCAAAGGGTGGGAGGTCGCAATCTTTTGAAACTTAAAAACGCGCTATTAAGTGTCTATAATCAGCACAATTGCTTTCATTGCGTATTATTAATATTATTTAAATTACATAGTTATGTTTCAGTGATATATTGGGGGGGACAAATCATATTTTTCCCAGGATGGGGGGGTCGTGTCCCCCCCGGGATTTCCGCCCCTGAACCTTATGTAGATATAGCCCCACCCACAATCATTCCACGTATCGAAAGGGGTTGGAGTCGAGGGAAAACAAATAAGTGCTACCAAATATAACAATGTGCATTTCATAAATATTCAAATAAAGTGTGTAAATAAAACGTATTAAACACGTCTGTAAAACCACAATGAGGACATCGAACTACCAAGGAAGTTTTCATAAATCATTGGGTACAGGGCAAGAAAACATCAGAGTAATCTGAAATAGGGGCATAATTCATGTTCACATTTACAACATAACATACATAGGAATTTCATAATTTAGACCTCTGGGAAATAATGTCTGGAGGGTGAAAATCAATCAAAAACCTTCTCTTTTGCCCAGAGTATTATTTATATCACCTCCTCTATCTGATATCTTAACTTTCTCTATGCCACAAAATTTAAAAAAAGGTAGAAATGTCATGTTTTAGGTCATTAAAATGTACTGCGACTGGATAATCCCTGTCGTTTCTCCTGATTGAATTTTTATGTTCACAAACTCTCTGTTTGAGAGAACGAGAGCTTTTACCTACATAACACAGCCCACATGGACATTTAATCATGTAGATAACATGGGTGGTATTCAGCTAGCGGGATATACGCTGCACCGTCAAGATAGAACAGCACACTCCGGTAAGACGAGGAGGGGTGGTCTGTGCATATTTGTAAACAACAGCTGGTGCACGAAATCTAAGGAAGTCTCTAGAATTTGCTCGCCTGAGTTAGATAAATTGCAGACCACACTACTTGCCTAGAGAGTTTTCAGCTATTCTTTTCGTGGCAGTTTCTTTACCACCACAAACATGCTGTCACTAAGACCGCACTCAGTCAGCTGTATAAGGAAATAAGCAAACGTGAAACCACTCACCCAGAGGCGGCGCCCCTAGTGGCCGGAGACCATAATGCAGGGAAACTTAAATCAGTTCTTCCTAATTTCCATCAACATGTTAAATGTGCAACCAGAGGGAAAAAAATCTAGATCACCTGTACTCCACACACAGAGACGCGTACAAAGCTCTCCCTCTCCCTCCATTTGGTAAATCCGACCACGATTCTATCCTCCTGATTCCTGCTTACAAGCATGTGGCCATGTGATGAAGCTCTTAATTTGACTCTCCACAATGTGTGATGAAGCTCTTAATTTGTCATTGGGAAAAACATGAGATGAACTGCTACAAAGAAGACCCACTAGAGCTAAAGAACATTCTGTAATGTTCACCTCCACATATACTTTGAACTCGCGAAAAGTGGAAGATGCTGTCAAGGAACACTGGCATGTTTTATCCTCTACTTAGAAACCTATTGTGCATCTCCGCTGCTTTTTCTAGATAGTCCTCTGTGGAGAGGAATATACGGCGCTGTCTGAAAAACTGGCTTCTAGGAAGTCCTATTTTTAATGGCTCAGGGTGGAAGCTGTCCCCCTGTAATAGAGTATTTCTGTCCGTTTATTTTCTATACAGAGTTGTAAACAGCGTTCCATTTGATTCAAAAACGTAAAAAAAATCTGATGAAGGCCTTGTGGCCGACACTTAAAGCTTATTAAAGGCCATGATACTATCAAGAGCAGTGTGCAGGGTTCTTCTTTTTTCTCAGATTCTTCAAAGTAGCCACTCTTTGCCTTGATGACGGCTTTGCATTCTCTAAATCAGCTTCACCTGAATGCTTTCCCAAAAGTCTTGACAGTTCCCACATATGCTGAGCACTTGTTGGCTACTTTTCCTTCACTCTGCGGTCCAACTCATCCCAAACCATCTCAATTGGGTTGAGGTCGGGTGATTGTGGAGGCCAGGGCATCTGATGCATCACTCCATCACTAACTTTCTTGGTCAAATAGCCCTTACACAGCCTGGAGGTGAGTTGGGTCATTGTCCTGTTGAAAAACAAATGATAGTTCCACTAAGCGCAAACCAGGTGGGATGGTGGATCGCTGCAGAATACTGTGGTAGCCATGCTGGTTAAGTGTGCCTTGAATTCTAAATACATCACACACACACCATCACACCTCGTCCTCCATGCTTCATGGTGGGAACCACACATGCAGAGATAATCTGTTCACCTACTCTGCGTCTCACAAATACACGGCGGTTGGAACCAAAAATCGCAAATTTGGACTCAACAGACCAAAGGACAGATTTCCACCAGTCTAAAGTCCATTGCATGTTTCTTGGCCCAAGCAAGTCTCTTCTTCTTATTGACCGGTAGTGTAAGTATTCAGACCCTTTGCTATGAGACTCGATGTTAATAAACAAACGCCAATGTTACTAAGCAATGTACATTTGAACAAATACTGTAAAGCCTCAAAACACTGTTAAAACTATAACATTGATATCATGGATGGTCAGTCCTTGCATCCATAGCTCGGCCTAAGAATTTGAGAGTTGTTACATTTCTCCAAGGCAAACCCTGAGCTTTTTACCAAAACAGAGGCGGGGTGTACGCTTTGTTATTGTTTAAATTAAGGATTCTAGCTTTAACACCTGAACATTATTCACTTGCAAAAGTCTCCTTATTTTAGTGTACATATTCAAAAACATTTACCATCAATTTCCGTGTGAAATTATTAATGGGTTCGTACTAAAAACATGTCAAAACAGTCAGTCTGAGGAGAGGAAGCAAAGGCACGGAAATCATTAAAGTTGCAGTACTGCTTCCTATCCAAACTGGGAACACATACTGAATTATTCAAGTTATGATTCTACAGATGAATCATACTTGATTTATATTCCATAATGTTTTGTGGATACATATTGGGACACACCATAAACATTTTCCTTACTCATCAAGAACAATTAAGAATTTTCCACAGAAAAAAGGGAAGCCATTATTGACAATGAAATGAATATGAGGATGGAACATAATAGAATTCTAGGCCAGCCCACTGTGATCCTTCAGTCCCTATTTCACAGACAGTCTTGTAGATGAATAGCCTGGCCTGCACAGCATCTTAGCCTTCCCTGTAGCTCAGTTGGTAGAGCATGGTGTTTGCAACGCCAGGGTTGCAAAAAAAAAAAAATGTATGAAATTGTATGAAATGTATGCATTCACTACTGTAAGTCGCTCTGGATAAGAGCGTCTGCTAAATGACTAAAATGTAAAATGTAAAAATCTTGTAGAAGAAGGATGAACACGTCAACCAGTTGTAACCCTTAGCTAATTGGACATCAGCTCACAAACAGCAACGCAAACAACAACACAAACAACAACACAAATCAAATTAAATCAAATCAAATGTATTTATAAAGCCCTTCTTACATCAGCTGATATCCCAGCCTAAAACCCCAAACAGCAAGCAAAGCAGGTGTAGAAGCACAGTGGCTAGGAAAAACTCCCTAGAAAGGCCAGAACCTAGGAAGAAACCTAGAGAGGAACCAGGCTATGAGGGGTGGCCAGTCCTCTTCTGGCTGTGCCGGGTGGAGATTATAACAGAACAAGGCCAAGATGTTCAAATGTTCATTGATGACCAGCAGGGTCAAATAATAATAATCACAGTGGATGTCGAGGGTGCAACAGGTCAGCACCTCAGGAGTAAATGTCAGTTGGCTTTTCATAGCCGATCATTCAGAGTATCTCTACCGCTCCTGCTGTCTCTAGAGAGTTGAAAACAGCAGGTCTGGGACAGGTAGTACGTCCGGTGAACAGGTCAGGGTTCTATAGCCGCAGGCAGAACAGTTGAAACTGGAGCAGCAGCATGGCCAGGTGGGCTGGGGACAGCAAGGAGTCATCAGGCCAGGTAGTCCTGAGAGAGAGAGAGAAAGAAGAAAGAAAGAAAGAAAGAGAGAAAGAAAGAAAATTAGAGAGAGCATACTTAAATTCACACAGGACACCGGATAAGACAGGAGAAATACTCCAGATATAACAGACTGACCCTAGCCCCCCGACACATAAACTACTGCAGCATAAATACTGGAGGCTGAGACAGGAGAGGTCGGGAGACACTGTGGCCCCATCCGACGATACCCCCTGACAGGGCCAAACAGGCAGGATATAACCCCACCCACTTTGCCAAAGCACAGCCCCCACACCACTATCCTAAGACAAGGCTGAGTATAGCCCACAAAGATCTCCGCCACGGCACAACCCAAGGGGGGGGCGCCAACCCAGACAGGAAGATCACGTCAGTGACTCAACCCACTCAAGTGACGCACGCCTGCTAGGGACGGCATGGAAGAGCACCAGTAAGCCAGTGACTCAGTCGCTGTAATAGGGTTAGAGGCAGAGAATCCCAGTGGACAGAGGGGAACCAGCCAGGCAGAGACAGCAAGGGTGGTTCGTTGCTCCAGTGCCTTTCCGTTCACCTTCACACTTCTGGGCCAGACTACACTCAATCATAGGACCTACTGAAGAGATGAGTCTTCAAAAAAGACTGAAAGGTTGAGACCGAGTCTGCGTCTCTCACATGGGTAGGCCTCCCTGTGGCTCAGTTGGTAGAGCATGGTGTTTGCAATGGTGTTTGCAACGCCAGGGTTGTGGGTTCGATTCCCACGGGGGGCCAGTACGGGAAGAAGAAAAAAAGAAAAAAATAAAAATAAATAAATAAAAATAAAAATGTATGAAATGTATGCATTCACTACTGTAAGTCGCTCTGGATAAGAGCGTCTGCTAAATGACTAAAATGTTAAAAAAAATGTAAAAAATGTAGGCAGACCATTCCATAAAAATGGAGCTCTATAGGAGAAAGCCCTGTCTCCAGCTGTATGCTCACAAACAACAACACAAACATCAATACAAACAACAACCAACACAAACACATGGCTGGTCCAGTCTGAAACAACCCACACAAAACAATCCACATAGTTACACATAATAGCCCATATAAAAACTTTTAAACAAATTCTTCACATTCTCTTCAGAAAGGGAAAAGTGAAGGCAAAGTTCAAAATAATTGTAATGACAGGGGGTTCATGTTCATCTATTGAAAGTAAGGCTATAATAAAGAACTTAAACTTTCCATGTGTAGCCTATATTATTATTATTATTATATTTATATTAATTATTATTATTATTATTATATTTATTACTATTATTATTATTATTATTATTATTATATGTAATATTATATGTATTATTATATGCATAATAATACATATTATTGTTATATGTATTATTTATATAATTATATTTATTATTATTATTATATTTATTATTATTATTATTATAATACTTATTAGTATTATTATTATTATATTTATTATTATTATTATATTTATTATTATTATTATAATACTTATTAGTATTATTATTATAATATTTTTTACTATTATTATTATATTCATTATTATTATTATATTTATTATTATTATTATTATATTTATTAATATTATTATTATATTTATTACTATTATTATTATTATTATATGTAATATTATATGTATTGTTATATGCATAATAATACATATTATTGTTATATGTATTATTTATATAATTATATTTATTATTATTATTATTATTATATTTATTATTATTATTATTCTATAAATTATTCTATTTATTATTTTGTACTTTTACCCCCTCTTTGTCCCCAATTGCTAGTTACAGTCTCGTCCCATCGCTGCAACTCCTGTACGGACTCGGAAGAGACAAAGGTTGAGAGCCATGTGTCCTCCGAAACAAGACCCTGCCAAGCCGCACTGCTTCCTGACACACTGCTCGCTTAACTCGTAAGCCAGCCGCACCAAATTGTCGGAGGAAACGCCATACAACTGGCGACCACAGGCACCCGGCCCGCCACAAGGAGTCGCTAGAGCGCGATGGGACAAGGACATCACAGCCAGGCAAACCCTCCCCTAACCCGGACGACGCTGGGCCAATTGTGCGCCGCCTTATGGGTCTCCTGTTCAAGGCCGCCTGTGACAGCCTGGGATCAAACCCAGGTCTGTAGTGACGCATCAAGCACTGTGATATAGTAGGAAGTTCAGTCCAGATACTGTCATCTTTCAACAGTGGAATGATCAGAAATGGAATCAGATGACTCATATGTTCAACTCGGGAGTTCCCGATTATTATATTTATAATGATTATATTTATCATTTTTTATTTATCATTATTATATTCATTATTATTATTTTTGTCATTATTATATATTTATTATTATAAATTATTATTATATTTATAATTATTACTATTATTGTTATTATTATCCTATACATTATTTTACCTACATCTTGAAATATCTACTGCTAGATGAACATCAAGCATTTAGTGCCACCCTGTGGACACCATGTTGTTCAGCATCATAGACAGTCTAGTTCTCTACTGCACATCATTACCACTGAGGGAGCTAGAGATGGTTTGATGTTGGAGGCCTACCCTACATATTACTGAAAATAGATGTCATTGAGTTCATAATGCAATCTGCATTATGTGTATATAACTTTTTTTTTTTACATTCTCAACACAGTTCAAAAGGCAGAGGAGGACAACAGTATTATTTTTCAATTGCAGTTTTATTAAATGATCAGATTATCAGGTATGAAAACGTACAGCTTATGTTGTTGTTTCCATTCACCAATGTGTTAGAATACTACATAGTGATTGTATGGCTGCTAGTCCTATGAGCTCATGCCTCATGCACCTGCGTGTGAAAAGCATAAATCATTTAACAGACAGTTCAATAAATATTACAAATAAAATTTGAGTCATATTTACATTTTGCCTTGGACATCATGTGCTGTGTGTTGGTATTGAAAGGGTGGAATGTGCAGATAGTGTAAGCTAGCCTTATACAGTTTGGATAAGATTCTGGTCTCAACTATAGGGTGTATACCATTACTGTAATAGTATTAAAAGTTTTGTAAAAAAAAAAATACAAAAATGTATTCACAAACCATTTTTGAACCTGCTACTGACAACAGCAACTTCCTTCCTTATCACAAGTGCTGTTAAATAAGTCTTTGTAATGTATTAATTGTTTACAATCTAAACAAATAAACAATATGTATTGACATCAAAGCGTAACAAACTATTCAATTTATCTTTATTACCAAGCAGCGAGTACAAATGTGCAATTAACGCTCAAGAGAGTGGATTTACAGAAAATTAATTGTAGAGTTAGTATTCATTTCTCAATTGTGTCGGTTTTGTACGTTTTCTTTCATTTCTATCCCCAAATTCCTATCTTTAAGATAACCAATACATTTTTACATGACCAACAGGCTCTGAACTGGAATGAGTGGTTTCATTATAGCAGGATTATGTCACACATTGGTGGCAGGTAGTCTAGCGGTTAAGAGCGTTGTGCCAGTAACCGAAAGGTTGCTGGTTTGAATCCCTGGGCCGACTAGGTGAAAAATCTGTTGATGTGCCCTTGAGCAAGGCACTTAACCCTAATTGCTCTGGATAAGAGTGTCTGTAAAATGTCTAATGCAACGAAAATCTCCGTAGCAGAGCTTTGGGATGTGCTAAAGGGAATCAAAGGTCGCCTGACTATCAAGGTCCCGGTTCTCTTTTTGCTCGTTTGAGGAGTAAGTCTTGCCTCCTTTTCTCAGCTAGGAGCTCTTGTATTCTTTTGTTCCGTGTCATTTCTCGGAATGGAGGCCGTCTTCTAGGAACAAAGTGGTTTTGAGAGGCATCATTGTCTACACCAACGGTCCTGTACGGCACCTCCAGCCAGTTGTTCTCTCTCTTGTCCTCTGTCCTGTGGGGGGGTATGGTGGAGGGCATGTGTATCACACTGACCCTACGCTGTGTTGGAATGGTTTTCCATCTCTTGTCTACTTTAGGTCTGGAAGTGGATGGAGCTAGGGTTGTCCAGGACTGCCTCTCAATAACATCAACCCAAGCTGTGGTGGACGTGGTGGATTTGGGGACATTTGTAGTTCTGAGAGTCGATGGGCCCTGACTGGTGGGGACTGTGGTGGGTTCTGTGGTGGGTTGAGTGGTGGTGACGGTGGTGCTGGGATCTGTAGTCTCCTCAGTGGTGATGGGGAGAGATGTAGGACTCCTGGAGGTAACCAAAGGGGTGGTTGTTCTTCTGGGGCGTCTGGTGGTTAATACAGGGATGGTGGTAGGGCTATATTTTTTCGCTGTGTTGTGCTCGTTGGTTTTGGTTGTATACTCCTCATAATCGTCGTAGTCGACATAAGCAAAGTCAGTGGTATAAAGCTCGGTGGAGGGTTTGGGTGAGCCATTGGTGGGGGTGGGAGCAGGTAGTGTGGTGTACCTCCAGGGCCCACTGGTGAAGGTCTGGCCAGTACTGGTGAAGGTCTGGCCCGTAGTGGTGAAGGTCTGGCCCGTAGTGGTGAAGGTCTGGCCCGTAGTGGTGAAGGTCTGGCCCGTAGTGGTGAAGTTTCCCTCGCTGCAGGACTTGCAGCACATCTGTCTGTACCCACGGTTGGAGCAGTACCTGTTCAGCACCTCCATACGACAGAACGCTGACCTATCTCCCTTACACTGCCCTGAAACACAAAGCAACACACATCTCAGAAACATAACACAACCTCTTATGGTAAACAAATCAACCATAAAACTATCCCAAAGACAGGAACAGCTAGAAAGTCATAGCTAAGTCTACTGTGACTGAGAGAAAGCAGAAAGGGCCAAGATGCTTTGTTTATCATGCTGAATCAGATGCAAAGATATGAATGGTAAGATAGAGTCGCTCAACATCATACTATTCATCACTCGGCATTGTAACAATGTGAGCTGAGAGTCAGGAAGCAAGATCAGGGAGTGAGTGTTTTAATAAATAAACAACATGACACAAAATAAGAACCATGAACAACGCACAGACATGACATAGGAACAGAAATAATAACGTCTGGGGAAGGAACCAAAGGGAGTGACATATATAGGGAAGGTAATCAGGGAGGTGATGGAGTCCAGGTGAGTCTGATGACGCGCAGGTGTGCGTAACGATGGTGACAGGTGTGCACCATAACGAGCAGCCTGGTGACCTAGAGGCCGGAGAGGGAGCACACGTGACAAACATCATACTATTCATCACTCTAGGTGTATAATCTGTCAGACATAAAGTTGAATAATTATATATTGACCGTTTTATTTGTTGGGTTTGGACTGTACTGCTGAAATGAATGACAAATCAAAGTCATACAATACACTCTCCCTGTCATATATCTGAGTAAAGACAGTTAACATTTTGGTCAACAACTACATAACATCAGTAAGCCAAAACAGATTAACAATATCTGATATACTGTACACAATGGTGATCAAGTGAAACAATAAAGATGTCCTATTTGTGTAAAAGGAACAGCACATTTAGTGTCTCATGATATGCTTAAAAACTCTTAATCCAGTACCTCTGATAAAAATCATTTTGGGCCAATATATAGTAAGGAACACATGTTCAGGCCTTAGCTACAAGTTGGCTGGTAAAAGCATACAATTCATTGTTGTCACGAAGTTGGGAAACTAAAAGTCATAAATGCTACTGGATACAGGCAAAAATCATTGTATATATCGTAGATACTCCCAAGTCGCAGTTTAAATCTTGTTGACACATTGTTTTCCCCACAGCTGCCAGAATTGAGCTACCTTGCCACAATCATGATACAATTACAATAAATGACAATCGCTGTTTTGTACATGAAGGTGCTGTGAATCCATTTTGTTGTAAACATCAAGTTATTTTTTCTTCCTCAGGAAGCTTCTCCTATTCCTTATCACTCTGATAAACAAGAAAAAGGCCATTATTTCTTCATTTCTCTCTACAGCCTAATATAAGGCAAAGCTATTTCCCAGATGTTTATGACAAAATGACTGCATGAGGTATCAGAGCACCTTTTTCACTAACTAACGCCTTACAATGCGACACAAACACACAAGCATATTTAGATAAATAAGGACACATTTTAGTGTCCTCTGTCTACCGCACAAAATGCATTGAGAGTAAAATTCCCATTCCTTTGTGAAAGTGAGAATAAACCTTACTCACCTCCACATAAACATTCTGCTCTGGTTACTTATATTAATGTCCATATTTCTTTAATGCTCATTAGATGTTTCACTTAAATATTTAGGTAGAATGGATACAAAAATACACATACGGTAACAGTCAGTAATAGAGAGGCATATAGTAACTCACACCTTATTTCTGTGGAACTATTTACGTTGATAATTGTGTATGCATACTGTATGACAATAAAACTTTATTGTCCATTTTACAGCGAACAATGGACATGTGTCTTCTGCTCCGTTCTCAACGCCCCCCAGACACCAGTTACTGAGTCTGCTTCACCTTTGTGTTAACAGCCACAGAAGAAAGGTCTCTCCCAAAACACCTCCCCTGCTTCTTGTTATCAAATCCACTGCGTATCTCCATATTCACTTCCGTTGAGTTTCCCAGGTTCAAACCCAATAACATGTAGCCAGTGAGCAACTCCGTATACAGAGGCTAGGCCACGACTGTAGTCTCAGAGGCTCACAGCCAGGACTTAATAAAGCCTTATCAGGGATAGAACTTCCATTTCTCTCTTCAGTGAGGATTTCAAGGCCAGCTCTACAGCCTACAGTACAGTCAGACCCCTGAAGGAGAGAGTGTGTGCTGTGCGTGTGAGAGAAAGAGCCAGAGAGACAGAGACCACAGCACAGGAAGTCTCCCTTTCTCAGCCAGGCAGAGAAGCCACAGACAGGCAGGCAGGAGCCATCCTCCAGTGTAGAGGAGAAGAGGAGAAGAGGAGGAGAGAGACACTATCAGGGCATTCTTCCCTGCAGAGAGAGGCAGAGAGAGAAGGGTAGAGCCCAGGTGAGCAAAGGCATGCAGCGGACTCCTCGCTCCGAGCTATAGAGGGGATGTTTACTTGAAGAGATCTTGGGAGCAGGGAAATCTGGGTTGGCCCGCGAAAGCCACTGGATCAAAACGTTTCTTCCGTCACCTGAGAACAAAACAAACAAGGGGATGATGTGAAAATCTATTTATATTGTTTCAGTAATAAATTGTTATGTACTTGTGTTCAATAAGTTAGGCCTTCTGATTGGTCAGTCACCTGTGCAGGGCACTAGCTGGCAGGTTCTGAGTGTGATGGGTTTGGGCTCCATGCAGAGTCCCACTGAGTTATCAGAAGTGTTGCACAGAACCTGCCGCTCCTGGGTCCCGTTGCCACACGTCACCGAACACTAAATTAAAAAATGTCAAAAAACGCACACACACACACACACACCTCTGAGTTGTTCAAGATTTCATGGAAACAGGTGTTTGCATGGAATGTTGTCAGTAATGGTTGAGAAATATTCACATTTGGCTTTCAACACCTACTTACCTGGGACCAGGGTCCTACTCCCCACTTGGCAAAACAGAGCTGGCGGTTGCAGGGTCGTCGTCCCTCTGGCCGGTCATCATTACAGTACTTGCTGTGGATGGTACGTTGGCCACCGCCGGCGATGGGCTGCAGACAGAGGACAGAGCGGGTCTGGTAGCCAGTCTTCCCACAGGATGAACTACACTCCTCCCAGTCCCCAGTGATCCAACTGGAGATTAGAGAAGACACACATCACCATACAGGAGGAGTGGGAATAGAATGACTTACTGAGAAACAACAGGACTATTAACAGCTTATATACAGAATTAGTAATACAATAGTTACATAGAACATTCACAGCACACACACAGACACAGACACAGACACAGACACACACACACACACACACACACACACACACACACACACACACACACACACACACACACACACACACACACACACACACACACACACACACACACACACACGCACACACACACACACACAGACAGACAGACATACTAATGCATTTACATACACTGGCTCGGAGCACTCTTTCTGGCTGCAGTCTCTGCTGATAGCTCTGGGCTTGTCGATGTTCACACAGAGGGTGCGGTGGACCATCTTCCCATCTGACTTTCTCCTGCAGCCAAACCTTGTGTACTGCTTACCTAAAGAGGGAACAGAGTGTATACACTACCACTCACATCAACAAATCAATCAATCAAATTTATTTTATAAAGCTCTTTTTACATCGTCAGTTTTCAAAAAATGCTTTACATAAGGAAGCAATGCAGAGGCAGAAGCACCAACAACATTGGTCAAATCGAAGGTTATTTGACAGTTGAAGACAGGAGGATGTTATATTGTTACCTCCACAGGGCCTCGAGCAGTGAGACCACTTCTTCAGAGCCCACTCAAAGTAGGCTGTGTCCTCCTGCACCAGGTTATTTTCTATGGAGGACTGCAGCTCTTCGTGGAGAAAGTACTTGTAGGAGAGAGTAACCTTTGAGTCACCGTGGGAACGCATCTGTGGGATAGAAAAGATACTGTTAATTCCAAAACGATACACTTGTTCACAGCTGAACTCTGATACAAAGGAAAAAGAGGAACCATAACACCTAGTGATTTCTGACAACAACATGCAAACAAAAGACACAAATCCTGGATGCCACAATAACCAGTCAGTGCTGAACAACACAACAGCCATTAATGACTAATAGTAAGTTATAGAGCAACTTGAGACGTGGCTAACATTATAGAAACAATGATATGGTGCATTTCTGTAACTACTGTGGATTTTCTGTAAGTAACTCCACATGATGTAAACAGATGCTCTGAGGTTTTAGCCAACAATATGGCTGGATAGTGGATACTTGTAACACAGAGAACATTTCAGGTTGAATTATTTCCAGAAGCTACCGCTATATTTCCATTGGTGAGGTGGTTTTAACTTAAAGTGGATAAAGACTAAACCATGATACCAAAAACATTACTGTGGCATATGTAACGGGCAGGCTCTAAACCCCAACACACACACACACACACACACACACACACACACACACACACACACACACACACACACACACACAGACAGACACACACACATTTCCTCTTGGGTTGATGGCAACAATTATTTTGAAGTCAGAGGAATGGCTACCTCATCCCGAGACCATGAGCCTGACTCATGTCAGCTACATATGTGCACATCAATTCAGGTAATGTCAGTCATTTGAACTGGCCAGGGACCTGAGTGTATACAAATGACTCACCATGACCAGAACAGTGTATCTGAGAGGTCCTGTGGTCTGGATGGTCTCCATGTCGTCATTGTTGTGGTACTCCCACTCCACCCCCTTCTCTATCACTGTACGGGATTCTGGGAAGTCGTTCTCATCGTTCAGGAACAGATGACCTGTGGCCTGGTTCTTTACAGCTGAGGGATGGACAACAAGGAGAACAGCGTGTACTGATGTTTGGCTGAGCTTGGCTTTTCTCAACTTGGTCATCATGGCAGTGACAAGCCAGAGATATTTGTCAGGATTATGATAATGAGCATTAGGGCCTGGATTTACTAAACCTAATCAAGAAGAAAGTTATAGTTGGTATTCGTCAAAAAGGTTTTTGGAAATGTTCTTATGTTGTTTCTTAATTTTCTCCTTAAGAAAAAAATTGCGAAGAAATTTGATTCTTGAGTCAGTATAAATGAGCATCCACGCTGGATCTCTTCCCAGCAGTCCAGATGCACTATGGGCAGCCGACTAAAGTATTTTGTACTCTCAAACCCAACACAGCCAAAACTTGACTGAAGCAGCAATTAATAACAAACTTCCTTAACCAAGCCAAAGACTACTGATTTATAGAGGCCAACATCCTGGATATTAACGAGCCACTCTGATATTCACAGAAGCAACATAAATAAACCAACCAAGGATGTGAGGGGTTGCCTTGAACTCCTGAATCAACAGATGTCTGGCCCCTCGAGGGATTTCAAGTATCTTGAGGAAACCTGAAACAAACCACAAACAAAATACAATAGATGAACAACAGTCTCGTCTAGGTATAAAAACAGCTTCAGATACTGAGAAAAGCATCCCTGTGGATGTTGACACAATGTTTCTGATGAACAACAGTCTCGTCTATCTATAAAAACAGCTTCAGATACTGAGAAAAGCAGCCCTGTGGATGTTGACACAATGTTTCTGATGAACAACAGTCTCGTCTAGCTATAAAAACAGCTTCAGATACTGAGAACAGCATCCCTGTGGATGTTGACACGATGTTTCTGATGAACAACAGTCTCGTCTAGCTATAAAAACAGCTTCAGATACTGAGAAAAGCATCCCTGTGGATGTTGACACAATGTTTCTGATGAACAACAGTCTCGTTTAGCTATAAAAACAGCTTCAGATACTGAGAAAAGCATCCCTGTGGATGTTGACACGATGTTTCTGATGAACAACAGTCTCGTTTAGCTATAAAAACAGCTTCAGATACTGAGAACAGCATCCCTGTGGATGTTGACACGATGTTTATGATGAACAACAGTCTCGTTTAGCTATAAAAACAGCTTCAGATACTGAGAACAGCATCCCTGTGGATGTTGACACGATGTTTCTGATGAACAACAGTCTCGTTTAGCTATAAAAACAGCTTCAGATACTGAGAAAAGCATCCCTGTGGATGTTGACACAATGTTTCCTATCTAAGATTGTAAATGTGTATGTGTGTGTTGGGGGTGGGGGTCATGTTACTGGACGTGAGGGTAGAAGAAGTTGAGGAGGGGCTCACCTTCTTTTTTAGCGCTCCTAGTGAAGTTCCCCTTGATGATCTTACAGCTGGAGTTGTCTCCACCACAGATGCCACACTTGTCCTCCTGCATGTCTGAGGCTATCTGGTTATCACAGCCCACGTGCTGTAGAGAGATACGAGTCAGTGTATGGGAGTTTGGGATCAGGGAGAGGAGTGGACCTGGATGGGTCAGTGTATGGGAGTTTGGGATCAGGGAGAGGAGTGGACCTGGATGGGTCAGTGTATGGGAGTTTGGGATCAGGGAGAGGAGTGGACCTGGATGGGTCAGTGTATGGGAGTTTGGAATCAGGGAGAGGAGTGGACCTGGATGGATCAGTGTATGGGATCAGGGAGAGGAGTGGACCTGGATGGTCAGTGTATGGGATCAGGGAGAGGAGTGGACCTGGATGGGTCAGTGTATGGGAGTATGGGATCAGGGAGAGGAGTGGACCTGGATGGGTCAGCGTATGGGAGTATGGGATCAGGGAGAGGAGTGGACCTGGATGGGTCAGTGTATGGGAGTATGGGATCAGGGAGAGGAGTGGACCTGGATGGGGCAGTGTATGGGATCAGGGAGAGGAGTGGACCTGGATGGGTCAGGGTATGGGAGTATGGGATCAGGGAGAGGAGTGGACCTGGATGGGTCAGTGTATGGGAGTATGGGATCAGGGAGAGGAGTGGACCTGGATGGGTCACCGTATGGGAGTATGGGATCAGGGAGAGGAGTGGACCTGGATTGGTCAGCGTATGGGAGTATGGGATCAGGGAGAGGAGTGGACCTGGATGGGTCAGTGTATGGGACTATGGGATCAGGGAGAGGAGTGGACCTGGATGGGTCAGTGTATGGGAGTATGGGATCAGGGAGAGGAGTGGACCTGGATGGGTCAGCATATGGGAGTATGGGATCAGGGAGAGGAGTGGACCTGGATGGGTCAGTGTATGGGACTATGGGATCAGGGAGAGGAGTGGACCTAGATGGGTCATTCAGGACAAAGAGATTCTACAAAATCCTCATTATTCTTAAACCCCCCATTACAGTCAACATAAAAGAGTTGTACAGTACAGTGCCTTCTACCCCAACTCATACAACAGATGGACAGACAGTATCATATAATACATTAGAATTCATGATACATTCCTCCAGGCAAAGGGAGAATACAGGGTAAAAGGATTCCAGACACAGGAAAAGATGTGTGAGTGAGTGAGTGAGTGAGTGAGTGAGTGAGTGAGTGAGTGAGTGAGTGAGTGAGTGAGTGAGTGAGTGAGGGAGGGAGAGAGAGAGAGAGAGAGAGAGAGAGAGAGAGAGAGAGAGAGAGAGAGAGTGCGTGACTGAATATGCATGTGGGCGCAATGGTTCTCATCAGTATGGATAACAGTTTATCAAACCTATTTGAAAAACAGTCCTAACTTCATATGCACCCTACCAGAGGAACTAGCCAGTAGCAGCGGATTGTATAAGACAACTTAATGTTTATGGTAATATTTAATGAGGAGGATAATATTCCTTCGTGTATGACTTGTAGATATAGGCCACAAGACCGGGGCGATGCCTACCTCACAGTCTCCACGCACACAGACACTGTAGGAGTCTTTGTAAGAGCAGCGTGTGCCATCGTGCACCATCCTGTTCATGGCCACCACATCTCCTGTCTCCTTAGACTGGCAGTAGAGCTCGCATCGCTCATCAACTACAGCACAGAGAGCAGAGGAGAGGGGAACAGGATACAGGGGTTAATGAAGGAATTATCGTCATACAGTAGTCTTCAGCTTTCTTTGACTACTGTGATAACCTTTTGAACAGGCTTTCATTAAGGTAGTAACAATATGTGTTTTTCTGGAGAGATGCATGACTTCTGAGTCACTGGCATGGTAAACTGTGGAAATAGTTGTGCCTGTATTGCTGTCCATTCCACACTAGCACAAATGAAACCATCTGAACAAACAGTATTTAGAATTCTACATTATAAACTGGGTGGTTCGAACCCTGAATGCTGATTGGCTGACAGCCGTGGTATATCAGACCGTATACCATGGGTATGACAAAACATTGGTAGCCAGTTTATAATACCATTAAGGCACCTCAGAGGATTGTGGTATATGGCCAATATACCACAGCTAAGGGCTGTATGCAGGCACTCTAGTCACGATGATACACATGTATGACTATAACAACACAAGCATAGAAGAGGCAGTTTCAGGGAGTAAAGAGAACCTTCATTTATAAAGCTAATCAAAAAAAGCAGTAACAATCTTCCACCGTGGAGGAAAGCAGGAGATTCCTCAGTAACGACCTTTCCATGTGTCCTTATTCAAACACTGGCCTGACCAATGTTCCCTCGACATGTGGAGTGACGTGGCCTGCTTCTGCGTGTGTGTGTGTGTGTGTGTGTGTGTGTGTGTGTGTGTGTGTGTGTGTACCAGCAATGCTGTCTGTGTATTTTTTGAGCCGGGGACTCTCAGATTCCCCAGTAAACCAATCAGTCCCCAAAACCCAGGTTTACTCTTCTGATCCCACTCAGAAAAATCATTATGATTGCCCAGAGACTTGAGCTACTGGGTAATACACTGTGAAGCCCTGTAAAGTAATGTGGATGTCAGTGCAGCTGGATGCCTATCCTCCTCCTCCTCTTCCTCCTCCTCCTCCTCCTCTTCCTCCTCCTCCTCCCCCTCCTTGTCCTCCTTCTCATCCTCCTTCTCCTCCTCCCCCCATACTCTCCTCCTCCTCCTCCCCCCTTCTCTCCACCTAAAGCTAAGCTGTCTGTTTTGCTATGGGCCACCTTATGTAACTTCAGAGTTTTATAATGGTTTGGCATGGAAGTCCTGGCCTCACAACGGAAAAATGAGAGCAGTGGTGTATACTTTTTCCTCTCTCTGCCTCAACAGAACCTCCAAGCCAACTTCTGAGTAAAAAACACATCTGGCCTGAGTGGTAACAGCTGTTGTGAGGGCATTATAAACCTCCTATCCTTACTGGTCCAAACTCTGGACAGTACAGAGGGAAAGGCATGCACAAAAAGTACTAATGAAAAAGGAGAGGTGATAGGATGGAGAACATCCCACTCTTCTTATATTCAGCTTCTATTCTAATTGTAAAAATATGGCAAATAGTTGGGTCTTGTTTTTTGAATGTCAAACCTATTGTGTCCATTTTTGTGAGTGTACTTGCTTAAATGTATTTAGCGTATGGGTAAATAACTAATTGTCAAGACAGTGGTAGTTCTGCTATAACACAGTCCCCATTTTTAAGAATAGGGCTAACGTCAGTCTGAATGAACGCTTCTCTGGTTCCTCTGTCTTTTTCAAAGCCTTTTGACTCCCAGCCAGGCAGCACTGTGGACTTACTGTCAGGATGCTCGTAGGGTAGCCAGTGGTGCTTGGTGTTGTCATACTCAAAGTAGGGCTCCCACATCTTGCACTGCTCCTCCCTGAAGTCAACTAAGGGCTTGGAGCACTCCTCTAGGTTACACAGCTGGAACTCATAGCTGTTGCCATAGCAGGTGCGTCCTCCATTTGCAGGGCTGAATTAGGGCAAAGGAGAGAGACAGCGGGAGTTCCTTTACATTTGAGACATTATAGACACTTTCCTATCGTTAACAGAGAGTAAAAGCACACCTATCAGCGTGTCGTCTTGTGCTGTACTCACATTGGGTTGTCACACTGACGGGTCCGGAAGCGCACACCACCCCCACAGGTACGGGAGCAGGAGCCAAAGTTACTCCACTGGCCCCAGGCACCATCCTGTCTCAGAATGTCTGGGGTCAACTTAATGCAGTAACCCTTGAAGCAGTGCTGAAAGAGAGGGAAAGAGAGGAAGAGAGAGAGAGAGAGAGAGAGCGAGAGAGAGAGAGAGAGAGAGAGAGATGAAGAGAGTAGTCATTGCATATGTTGACACAAACATTGAAGCAAAGCACTAGCATGTAAAGAGAAACCTTTCTTACCTTCCCAGCTGCACATGTAGTGCCATCGATGGGCGGACCCTTCTTGGTTTTGCAGAAGAATGGGTTGTCTGGGTGACTGCACCAGAGCTGCTTGCAGGGGTCGTAGGTGCTGTACTAAAAGAAACAGATTCATGCTCTCTCTCAGATGCTGATCAAGAAAGCTTCCCTCAGCCTTAACATGTCAACCAAGAAAACATAAACTGTAGTGTATGTACACAACCGTCCAAAATTATCGTTGGTGGAATTCACTGAATACTATATCTGCCCAATGTATCTCTAATATTGTGAATAGTTGTAAGCTTACACAAGGTAGGGTTTAGTCAGAACAATAATTAATACTGTCATAAAGGATGTCTATGTTAATATTTACATGTTGTGAAGCACAAACATTACCAAGGCCATTCAACAAGACATTGTACATGTCAAATCTGATGCACCAAGACATTGAACATGTGAAGTACATACAGTCGAAAGAAGAAACCATACTATGAATCTATGTCACAACATGTTGTCACTCACAGCATAATCTTGCTTAACCCAGAACTAAAATCTGGCGTGACTTGGTCAGATGTACCAGTTATGTTTACATAGTGTGTCCACAAGAGATTACTCACAGCACAGTACAGTCAGATACATTCGCAGGAGTATGTTTCACGAGTCACGTCTTAACGACAGTGATTTAAACTACGTTGAAATGTTTAATGTTTAAATGTAATGTTTAAACTACGTTGAAATCCCCCCATCTTTGCTTATTCCATCACCATCAATCAGAATAACAACCTGCGTAAGAACATACATGTAACCTGACCCTAAAGACATGGAAAACATCATGGAGGCATGTTCACGTGTGTGTGTGTGTGTGTGTGTGTGTGTGTGTGTGTGTGTGTGTGTGTGTGTGTGTGTGTGTCTGTGTGTGTGTGTGTGTGTGTGTACAAATGAAGATAGGTCTGTAAAATACGTCACATTACAGTCCACCAGATTCATAATATACTAGCTGTGAACGACACAAACGTTCATTACTGTCACAAAGAATAGACGGTGACATGGTTAAACACCCTGGCAGACACCTGGTTTGTGGACAACAGACAAAGAAGCTATGGACACACTTCTCTGGCCTAGGCTGATGCCTTACCTGCTTTGCTGAACGGGCCACCCTTTGCAGCTAAGGAAATAGTTTGACAAGAAATTGAAGCAAAGTATCCAATAGACACTCCCTCCAATTTACTCCAGAATGTGATCCAGAAACGCGCTGTTACAGCTGTTTTCATTTTCTTCTTTCCACATCAAACAAAAACCATCTCGCCCAAATAGTTCAGCCAAATAGTTCAGCCAATGAAACACATTTCAATATAACTAACTCTGAAATGCGGCTTTCCTCTTTAAAGAGGGACAATTAAACTTGTTCGGCATTGTTCTGTTTTTTCTTTTTCATCTAAAGAGGTCATACTGCACCAACAGATGTAGTCAGCCTGCCTTTAACTCATGAGTTCATAAAAAATCACATTTGTTTTCCTGGATGCCTTAAAAGCTAAGATGGTATACAGTTTTATGGTCACACCCTGACCTTGACCTAGTTAAAGGGGTCAAGGAGGAAGTCAAGGAATGAAGTCAAGGACGATGGTCATAAGAGAGACGCTGGTGTGAAGCTCAGGCTCCGTTGGATTTGAGTACCATGAGGCCCAGATGGTGGCCTTAGTAAGAGATGGCTATTCAATTCAATTGGTAGCAGCACTAGACACTGCTGGTGTGGCGAAGGCTTGTTTGGGCATACGGGTACATACGGCTGTGATGTTGATGAAGGACTCACCGCCGTGCACATGGTGTAGCCGGCGCCAAAGTCAAAGCGACACTGCTCGTCCATGGAGTAGTGGATTCCTGGTAACTGTGGCAACGCCGGCCAGTCATGGTCGAAGGGGTCGTCACGGAGACAGTCATACGAGCTGTGGGAGGAAAACATATTCATTGGAGTTGAAGGGTTTGGTTTAGATCTATCATTTTAATTGATTATCTCAAAATTGAATATTCATTGTATTTTACACTGTAATCCCATAAATCAGGGGTGTCAAAGATGTTTACATTTCCTTGCAGTCAAAATGTGCAAAAACGAGTTCTCTATCCATAGTTTTTGGGAATTTTCGATGCTCCTTGACTGTCTATTGATTATTGATGAGCTGGTCAGTCAAGAAACTGTATGAATGTAAGGGAAAGGGAAAGGGGGATACCTAGTCAGTTGTACAACTGAATGCATTCAACGGAAACCAAACCATTTGTTTGGAACCCTGCAATAAGGGAAGAGCCACATGGCTGAAATACACACACAGAGACCTCCCTCCCTCCCTAATTAACCTAATCTAATCTGTACACACACAGAGACCTCCCTCCCTCCCTAATTAGCCTAATCTAATCTGTACACACACAGAGACCTCCCTCCCTCCCTAATTAACCTAATCTAATCTGTACACACACAGAGACCTCCCTCCCTCCCTAATTAACCTAATCTAATCTGTACACACACAGAGACCTCCCTCCCTAATTAACCTAATCTAATCTCTACACACACAGAGACCTCCCTCCCTCCCTAATTAACCTAATCTAATCTGTACACACACAGAGACCTCCCTCCCTAATTAACCTAATCTAATCTGTACACACACAGAAACCTCCCTCCCTAATTAACCTAATCTAATGTGTACACACACAGAGACCTCCCTCCCTCCCTAATTAACCTAATCTAATCTATACACACACAGAGACCTCCCTCCCTCCCTAATTAAGCTAATCTAATGTGTACACACACAGAGATCTCCATCCCTCCCTCCCTAATTAACCTAATCTAATCTGTACACACACAGAGACCTCCCTCCCTCCCTAATTAACCTCATCTAATCTGTACACACACAGAGATCTCTCTCCGTCCCTAATTAACCTAATCTAATCTGTACACACACAGAGATCTCCCTCCCTAATTAACCTAATCTAATCTGTACACACACAGAGACCTCCTTCCTTCCTTCCTTCCCTCCCTCCCTCCCTCCCTCCCTCCCTCCCTCCCTCCCTCCCTCCCTCCCTAATTAACCTAATCTAATCTGTACACACACAGAAACCTCCCTCCCTAATTAACCTAATCTAATCTGTACACACACAGAGACCTCCTTCCTTCCTTCCTTCCTTCCTTCCTTCCCTCCGTCCCTCCCTCCCTCCCTAATTAACCTATTCTAATCTGTACACACACAGAAACCTCCCTCCCTAATTAACCTAATCTAATCTCTACACACAGAGACCTCCCTCCCTCCCTAATTAACCTAATCTAATCTGTACACACACAGAGATCTCCCTCCCTCCCTAATTAACCTAATCTAATCTGTACACACACAGAAACCTCCCTCCCTAATTAACCTAATCTAATCTCTACACACACAGAGACCTCCCTCCCTCCCTAATTAACCTAATCTAATCTGTACACACACAGAGATCTCCCTCCCTCCCTAATTAACCTAATCTAATCTGTACACACACAGAAACCTCCCTCCCTAATTAACCTAATCTAATCTCTACACACAGAGACCTCCCTCCCTCCCTAATTAACCTCATCTAATCTGTACACACACAGAGACCTCCTTCCCTAATTAACCTCATCTAATCTGTACACACACAGAGACCTCCCTAATTAACCTAATCTAATCTGTACACACACAGAGACCTCCTTCCCTAATTAACCTAATCTAATCTGTACACACACAGAGACCTCCCTCCCTAATTAACCTAATCTAATCTCTACACACACAGAAACCTCCCTCCCTAATTAACCTCATCTAATCTGTACACACACAGAAACCTCCCTCTTTCCCTAATTAACCTAATCGAATCTGTACACACGCAGAGACCTCCTTCCCTAATTAACCTAATCTAATCTGTACACACACAGAGATCTCCCTCCCTAATTAACCTAATCTAATCTGTACACACACAGAGACCTCCTTCCTTCCCTCCCTCCCTCCCTCCCTCCCTAATTAACCTAATCTAATCTGTACACACACAGAAACCTCCCTCCCTAATTAACCTAATCTAATCTGTACACACACAGAGACCTCCTTCCTTCCTTCCCTCTCTCCCTCCCTCCCTCCCTCCCTCCCTCCCTCCCTCCCTCCCTAATTAACCTAATCTAATCTGTACACACACAGAAACCTCCCTCCCTAATTAATCTAATCTAATCTCTACACACACAGAGACCTCCCTCCCTCCCTAATTAACCTAATCTAATCTGTACACACACAGAGACCTCCTTAATTAACCTCATCTAATCTGTACACACACAGAGACCTCCTTCCCTAATTAACCTAATCTAATCTGTACACACACAGAGACCTCCCTCCCTAATTAACCTAATCTAATCTCTACACACACAGAAACCTCCCTCCCTAATTAACCTCATCTAATCTGTACACACACAGAAACCTCCCTCCTTCCCTAATTAACCTAATCTAATCTGTACACACGCA
Organism: Salmo trutta; assembly: GCF_901001165.1. Lineage (NCBI taxonomy): Eukaryota > Metazoa > Chordata > Actinopteri > Salmoniformes > Salmonidae > Salmo > Salmo trutta. The sequence goes on along the minus strand of NC_042968.1, from coordinate 85,491,791 downwards.
GAGACCTCCTTCCCTAATTAACCTAATCTAATCTGTACACACACAGAAACCTCCCTCCCTAATTAACCTCATCTAATCTGTACACACACAGAAACCTCCCACCTTCCCTAATTAACCTAATCTAATCTGTACATACGCAGAGACCTCCCTCCCTCCCTCCCTAATTAACCTAATCTAATCTGTACACACACAGAAACCTCCCTCCCTAATTAACCTAATCTAATCTGTACACACACAGAGACCTCCTTCCTTCCTTCCCTCCCTACCTCCCTCCCTCCCTAATTAACCTAATCTAATCTGTACACACACAGAAACCTCCCTCCCTAATTAACCTAATCTAATCTCTACACACACAGAGACCTCCCTCCCTCCCTAATTAACCTAATCTAATCTGTACACACACAGAAACCTCCCTCCCTCCCTAATTAACCTAATCTAATCTGTACACACACAGAGACCTCCTTCCCTAATTAACCTCATCTAATCTGTACACACACAGAGACCTCCCTAATTAACCTAATCTAATCTGTACACACACAGAGACCTCCTTCCCTAATGAACCTAATCTAATCTGTACACACACAGAGACCTCCCTCCCTAATTAACCTAATCTAATCTCTACACACACAGAAACCTCCCTGCCTAATTAACCTAATCTAATCTCTACACACACAGAGACCTCCCTCCCTCCCTAATTAACCTAATCTAATCTGTACACACACAGAGATCTCCCTCCCTCCCTAATTAACCTAATCTAATCTCTACACACACAGAGACCTCCTTCCCTAATTAACCTAATCTAATCTGTACACACACAGAGACCTCCCTCCCTCCCCAATTAACCTCATCTAATCTGTACACACACAGAGACCTCCTTCCCTAATTAACCTCATCTAATCTGTACACACACAGAGACCTCCCTAATTAACCTAATCTAATCTGTACACACACAGCGACCTCCTTCCCTAATTAACCTAATCTAATCTGTACACACACAGAGACCTCCCTCCCTAATTAACCTAATCTAATCTCTACACACACAGAAACCTCCCTCCCTAATTAACCTCATCTAATCTGTACACACACAGAAACCTCCCTCCTTCCCTAATTAACCTAATCTAATCTGTACACACGCAGAGACCTCCTTCCCTCATTAACCTAATCTAATCTGTACACACACAGAAACCTCCCTCCCTAATTAACCTCATCTAATCTGTACACACACAGAAACCTCCCTCCTTCCCTAATTAACCTAATCTAATCTGTACACACGCAGAGACCTCCCTCCCTCCCTGCCTAATTAACCTAATCTAATCTGTACACACACAGAAACCTCCCTCCCTCCCTAATTAACCTAATCTAATCTGTACACACACAGAAACCTCCTTCCCTCCCTCCCTCCCTACTTAACCTCATCTAATCTGTACACACACAGAAACCTCCCTCCTTCCCTAATTAACCTAATCTAATCTGTACACACGCAGAGACCTCCCTCCCTCCCTAATTAACCTAATCTAATCTGTACACACACAGAAACCTCCCTCCCTCCCTAATTAACCTAATCTAATCTGTACACACACAGAAACCTCCCTCCCTCCCTCCCTAATTAACCTAATCTAATCTGTACACACACAGAGACCCCCCTCCCTCCCTAATTAACATAATCTATACACACACAGAGACCTCCCTCCCTAATTAACCTAATCTAATCTGTACACACACAGAAACCTCCCTCCCTCCCTAATTAACCTAATCTAATCTGTACACACACACAGAAATCTCCCTCCCTCCCTAATTAACCTAATCTAATCTGTACACACACAGAAACCTCCCTCCCTCCCTAATTAACCTAATCTAATCTGTACACACACAGAAACCTCCCTCCCAAATTAACCTAATCTAATCTGTACACACACAGAGACCTCCCTCCCTAATTAACCTCATCTAATCTGTACACACACAGAAACCTCCCTCCTTCCCTAATTAACCTAATCTAATCTGTACACACACAGAGATCTCCCTCCCTCCCTAATTAACCTAATCTAATCTGTACACACACAGAGACCTCCCTCCCTCCCTAATTAACCTAATCTAATCTGTACACACACAGAAACCTCCCTCCCTCCCTAATTAACCAAATCTAATCTGTACACACACAGAGACCTCCCTCCCTAATTAACCTCATCTAATCTGTACACACACAGAAACCTCCCTCCTTCCCTAATTAACCTAATCTAATCTGTACACACACAGAGACCTCCCTCCCTCCCTCCCCAATTAACCTAATCTAATCTGTACACACACAGAAACCTCCCTCCTGCCCTAATTAACCTAATCTAATCTGTACACATACAGAAACCTCCCGCCCCAATTAACCTAATCTAATCTGTACAAGACCATAAGACAACATAAAGCCATGTTATCCTAGGGTAGAGATGTGTATGTCCTGACTGTGGCACCAGAGAGAGGTCAGAGGTCAGGGTTGACCTGGACTCACTTCAGGTACTTGTTGAGCTCCTCCTGGCTGCATCGGGACCAGTGGAATCGATGGAAGGCAGCCTGCACCAGAGGGGCCATGATGCTTCCCATGGGCACCTCATCACCACATTCATTACCAGGGGGACCATCGTGCTCCATACCCAGCCTGACAGGGGAGGACAGGATGGCGTCACATAAACAGCAGGCACTAATTACATGTCTGGGAGTATGCATGCAGGTGTTCCGTGTGCTGTATTCATTTTCAATTGAGTTAACCTACAAAATGTAAATGCCTCTAACTGTAGTAATACATGTGTTTGTGTATACTGTGTGTTGAACGGTGTTTGTGTATACTGTGTTGAACGGTGTTTGTGTATACTGTGTTGAACGGTGTTTGTGTATACTGTGTTGAATGGTGTGCGTATACTGTGTGTTGAATGGTGTTTGTGTATACTGTGTGTTGAATGGTGTGTGTATACTGTGTGTTGAATGGTGTGTGTATACTGTGTGTTGAATGGTGTGTGTATACAGTGTGTTGAATGGTTTGTGTATACTGTGTATTGAATGGTGTGTGTATACAGTGTGTTGAATGGTGTGTGTATACTGTGTGTTGAATGGTGTGTGTATACAGTGTGTTGAATGGTGTGTGTATACAGTGTGTTGAATGGTGTGTGTATACTGTGTGTTGAATGGTGTGTGTATACAGTGTGTTGAATGGTGTGTGTATACTGTGTGTTGAATGGTGTGTGTATACTGTGTGTTGAATGGTGTGTGTATACAGTGTGTTGAATGGTTTGTGTATACTGTGTGTTGAATGGTGTGTGTATACAGTGTGTTGAATGGTGTGTGTATACTGTGTGTTGAATGGTGTGTGTATACTGTGTGTTGAATGGTGTGTGTATACTGTGTGTTTAATGGTGTGTGTATACAGTGTGTTGAATGGTGTGTGTATACAGTGTGTTGAATGGTGTGTGTGTATAAGTGTGTCTCACACGTGTCCAGTCTCGTGTGCCACAACGAAGGCAGAGGAGAAGCCATCCTCGTGGTTGAGAGTGCAGCTCCGCACTGGGTGGCACATACCCGTCACAGGAGCGTAACCTAAGCAACGAGAGAAAGAGAGAGAGCGAGAGAGAAAGGAGAGAAAAAGTGAGTGAGAGAAAGAAAGAGAGAGACAACCTGAACCCTATGCTTATTGTTCAATGTAAGGTTATTTTGACCCTTGACTATTGTTGTTATTGTTGTCCCTTTGACCATATTGATTATTATTATTTTAATGATGTTGATATTGTAAATCTCCAAAGTAAGCTTTGGCAATACGTACATTGTTGTCATGCCAATAAAGCAAATTGAATTGAATTGAAAGCGAGAGAGAGAGAGAGAGAGAGAGAGAGAGAGAGAGAGAGAGAGAGAAAGAGGAAGGAGTGTTTATACTGTATGCACACACCTGATGTGTATATTGTATGAGAGCACATTAATAATTATGTCCAGTACCTTGCATGCCGGAGGGGCCAAACTCCTGTCTGGTGAGGAAGATGGCATGGTCATGGTACTCTGCATCACTCCTGTCTTCCTTCTGCTGCAGGAAGGCCCAGCGACATACGTTCTCCAGACTCTGAGACGGGTTCCCCAGCTCAATCAGACTCAAAGACTGGAGCCAATACAGGAAAGGACTGTCACCACATCACCTCAGTCCCTTCTTACAAACTCTATAAGAGGATGTTGTATATTTCCCAGCATGTCTGCAGTGCATTGAAATAACTTTTTTCCAAAGTATTCGTGGCATATCCTGCAAGCCAGTAGGTGGTACTCTTGAAGTTCCAAATGCCTTAGAGGTGGCACACCGATGCCATGACAGCAAATTAGGAATTCTCTCACATAAACTGGCAATCACAGGCAATCCATAATACAATTCATGTAACTCCTAACACACAACATGAGAAAAAGCCTTGTTCTGTAGCTATAGTAACGGGGTTTTACTATTACCGTAAATTCCGGACTATAAGCCGCAACTTTTTTCCCAGGCTTTGAACCTCGCGGCTTAAACAATGACGCGGCTAATATATGGATTTTTCCTGCTTTCAATTTTTTTTTCTCCAAAAAAACACATTCTGTGACGTGCTCAGTTTTTGGCGGCATGAAGCTTTCATTAGACCAATGAAATTGCCGAACGGGTTAAGGTCAAACAACTTTTTTGTTTACTGTTTAGATTAAATCGAGCGCTCTCAAACTTCCCATCATTCTGATTACGGTAGTCATTTTGTCACCCTCATCATGGCAAAGACACGGAGAAATGCATATGATGCAGCTTTCAAGTTGAAGGCGATTGATCTGGCTGTTGGAAAAGGAAATAGAGCTGCTGCACGGGAGCTTGGTCTTAATGAGTCGATGATAAGACGTTGGAAACAGCAGCGTGAGGAATTGACTCAGTGCAAAAAGACAACTAAAGCTTACTGCTAATTTTTTATTTTTTGTTACAAGCCGTGTTTCGTTAAAACCTATTTATTTTTGTTACAAGCCGTGTTTCGTTAAAGCCTGTGTAAAGTTAATTTGTTTCAATGTACCGGTAGGCACCTGCGGCTTATAGACATGTGCGGCTTATTTATGTTCAAAATAATATATTTTATAATTCAGTGGGTGCGGCTTATATTCAGGTGCGCTTAATAGTCCGGAAATTACGGTAAATACACTGTTACCAAAAGTAGATACAGTACAGGTGGATTATTTTCTTTAAATCTTTTTAAAATTGTATTTGGCATTTTAAACATTATACAGACAGGGAGAAGGCAAAACACAAGCTGATCTCCTACTGCACCAACCCCACACCAACCCCCCAAGCTCCAACAGAGCTCCACCCCAATACCAGAGTACAGGAGTATTTCAACATGGGGATCTCCTACAGGTTACATCTGCTGACCATGTTAGTGAATGACTGAGACCTACTGTGTCTTACCTTTGCAGGACACAACATGATGATCCGGACCAGAACCACGTTGATGTGGGCACCCAGGGTACCATCCTGGTAAATCTCATTCACCTGCAGAGACAGACAAACAGACAAATAGACAACCAGACATAGGCATGTGGCCTGACAATACAGCACATGATCTTATACCACAGCATTGTTGAATACTAGTTTTTGATTGGCTAGAAATGCATTCTAGAGTGGGCATTAATACCAGATAGATGGACAATTGGAATGCATATCACCTGCCTGACATATTTGAGAGAGATTGGATATAGTGCAGGTCAACGGGACCTGGCACATCTCCATCTGACATTGATATGTTGGAATTTGATCAATGCATCATTAGTTTGCACCTTTTCCCCAAAAATGCACCTCTTTCTAGAAATGCACCTCTTCCCCAGTAATGCACCTCTTTCTAGAAATGCACCTCTTCCCCAGAAATGCACCTCTTCCCCAGAAATGCACCTCTTCCCCAGAAATGCACCTCTTCCCCAGAAATGCTCCTCTTTCTAGAAATGCACCTATTACCCAGAAATGCTGATATTTCAAAAAATGCGCCCCTTCCCCAGAAATGATACTCTTTCTAGAAATGTACCTCTTCCCCAGAAATGCACCTCTTCCCCAGAAATGCACCTCTTCTCCAGAAATGCACCTCTTCCCCAGAAATACTCTTCCTGTAATGTGATTTAAATGTGTCTCTCTCTCTGAGAGGAGGTCATATTCAAAAAGTCTCCACACATACAACTAGCGTACAAAACATTATGAACACTAATATTGAGATGCACCTAGCGCTGTGGCGTTATTTTATAGCATGAAGAATACAATTGAACAAATGATTTGAGGGAGTGCGCAGATGCGGCTATTCTGTGTTGAGCGGTTAACAAAGAAATAGGTAGTCATATATGCTTCATTTAGAGTTATTAATGTAACTTTAGTTGTTCTACAAACATTGGGCTATATGTTTTGATTTTTATACATTGTAAGGCTGCATGATGTGACTCTAATGATGATTTGAAAAAAAGTTGCTTGAAAGGCATGAGCTCTGCTTTGTTTCTTTGCGCAGGATGTACACACTACATCAGTCTCTGATTCACAATTTGACAAGCACTTGATAATGCCTCGAATTTAAAGGTGGCATCCCCTTTGTGTGGCCCGTAATGCACCCTAAAATAATCCATGCCTTTTGTGTCCAGTGGCCATTGTGCCCTTGGCCCGGAGTGCTGTGCGCTCTGATGTACCTCTCACTCACATGGCTCTCCATCACCTGATTCTGTCTTTCTCACAGGCTACAAGTGAAGACAGAAACACCAGGGATGCAACTACGCACATCCTTATCCAATTCCTAGGTGCATATTGAAGATATTGGAAGATTTATCCACGTTTACTTTTCGTCAGCCAACAAGATAAGTAGGCCTAATGAACAGCAAAAGCACTAGCCTATGTCAGTCTACTATCCCCCACAGCACAAAAGTCGACATATTCTATTCTGTGTGAGAAATAAATATTCCAAACATAGTCTTGGACAGTTGTGGGATGCGATAGATCTCAAATTACAGTTTTTGGCTCAATTCTCGAATGAGAATGATTTTTTTCAAAACAATAAGTTAAAATCTCTGAACAATTAGTTTCTTGTTCACACCAGATTTAAGCAAATTGCATGTGTTTTGGCACATGTGCAAAAGAGGAAGTACAATTGTCTACAATTTGCACAATAACTACATGCACATGGCTGATCAAAACTGATGAGTTGATTCTCAGTGAAATTGTCATACTCTTCACAACTTCTAAACATTCTTTCATCATGTGAGCCATCACATGCAAAATGATCCATTAAATTATCAAAATCTGTCAGACATACATGTATATTCTGTAAATATCAATGACATGGAATGTTTGTGATGTCTGCTAAATTGGCAAATTACCTGCCAGGTGACATAGTAATGAAATAGGAATCACAATCTTACCAATCAAGTTTGGAAGCATATACAGTTGAAGTCGGAAGTTTACATACACTTTAGCCAAATACATTCAAACTCAGTTTTCACAATTCCGGATATTTAATCCTAGTCAAAATTCCCTGTCTTAGGTCAGTTAGGATCACCACTATATTTTAAGAATGTGAAATGTCAGAATAATAGTAGAGAGAATGATTTATTTCAGCTTTTATTTCTTTCATCACATTCCCAGTGGGCCAGAAGTTTACATACACTCAATTAGTATTTGGTAGCATTGCCTTTCAATTGTTTAACTTGGGTCAAACGTTTTATGTAGCCTTCCACAAGCTTCCCACAATAAGTTGGGTGAATTTTGGCCCATTCCTCCTGACAGAGCTGGTATAACTGAGTCAGGTTTTTAGGCCTCCTTGCTCGCACATGTTTTTTTAGTTCTGCCAACAAATTTTCTATGGGACTGAGGTCAGGGCTTTTTGATGGCCACTCCAATACCTTGACTTTGTTGTCCTTAAACCATTTTGGCACAACTTTGGAAGTATGCTTGGGGTCATTGTCCATTTGGAAGACACATTTGCGACCAAGCTTCAACTTTAACTTGCTTCAATATAGCCACATCATTTTTGTTCCTCATGATGCCATCTATTTTGTGAAGTGCACCAGTCTCTCCTGCAGCAAAGCACCCCCACAACATGATGCCACCCCCATGCTTCACGGTTGGGATGGTGTTCTTCGGCTTGCAAGCCTCCCCCTTTTTACTCCAAACATAACGATGGTCATTATGGCCAAACAGTTCTATTTTTGTTTCCTCAGACCAGAGAACATTTCTCCAAAAAGTACAATCTTTGTCCCCATGTGCAGTTGCAAACCGTAGTTTGGCTATTTTATGGCGGTTTTAGAGCAGTGGCTTCTTCCTTGCTGAGCGGCCTTTAGGTTATGTCGATATAGGACTCGTTTTAATGTGGATATAGATAATTTTGTACCTGTTTCCTCCAGCATCTTCAAAAGGTCCTTTGCTGTTGTTCTGGGATTGATTTTCACTTTTCGCACCAAAGTTCGTTCATCTCTAGGAGACAGAACGCGTCTCCTTCCTGAGCGGTATGACGGCTGCATGGTCCCATGGTGTTTATACTTGTGTACTATTGTTTGTACAGATGAACGTGGTACCTTCAGGCATTTGGAAATTGCTCCCAAGGATGAACCAGACTTGTGGAGGTCTACAATTTATTTTCTGAGGTATTGGCTGATTTCTTTTGATTTTCCCATGATGTCAAGCAAAGAAGCACTGAGTTTGAAGGTTGGCCTTGAAATACATCCACAGGTACCCCTCAAATTGACTGAAATTATGTCAATTAGCCTATCAGAAGCTTCTAAAGCCATGACATAATTTTCTGGAATCTTCCAAGCTTTTTAAAGGCACAGTCAACTTAGTGTATGTAAACTTCTGACCCACTGGAATTGTGATACAGTGAATTATAAGTGAAATAATCTGTCTGTAAACAACTGTTGGAAAAATTACTTGTGTCATGCACAAGGTAGATGTCCTAACCAACTTGCCAAAACTATAGTTTGTTAACAAGAAATTTGTGGAGTGGTTTAATAACGAGTTTTAATGACTCCAACCTAAGTGTATGTAAACTTCCCACTTCAACTGTATATGGAGCTTGCCCACAGCACAATCACTACCATTTTTGAACATGGAGGAACATCACAACCCTGAACAGCAGCTTCATGCTCATGGAAGAGAAAGAAGAAGATGTGTAAGAATGCGTGGTGGTGGTGGTGTTAGGGGGAAGACATAATAGAGGAAGAGGTAGAAGGCAAAGAATAAGAGTCCTTAAATATGTAAATATGTACCTGTTCTTTACTTTTGTTTTGGAATTTCATTCACAACAATACAGCAACTATTGTAAAGGTAAATGCAAGTCTGAAAATCACAATGTACCGTAAGACATATATGAGGAATATACAGTAATACAGCACAATTTGAATACAATATACTATCTGTAACATGATCTATTTGTGAATTCTACATGTCATATATAGGACTGCACAACGACCTCATGCTGGTGGCAGAGCAGCAGTATTTAGCCATCAGCAAGAACAAGAAATTTGCAACATGGTCATAGCCAACAATTCCATCAGGCTAAGAGAGATCCAAAGTGCAATCATAAATGACAACAATATCTTCACAAATATCAATTCTGTCAGCATTTCCACTATAGACAGTGTTTTGAAAGAAAATCAAATGACTATGAAAAAACTCTACAAGGTTCCACTTGAGAGGAATAGTGACAGAGTGAAGGAGCTGCGGTAACAGTATGTCCAGGTAGGAGCTGTGGTACCAGTATGTCCAGGTAGGAGCTGTGGTTCCAGGATGTCTAGGTAGGAGCTGTGGTACCAGTATGTCCAGGTAGGAGCTGTGGTACCAGTATGTCCATGTAGGAGCTGCGGTACCAGTATGTCCAGGTAGGAGCTGCGGTACCAGTATGTCCAGGTAGGAGCTGTGGTACCAGTATGTCCAGGTAGGAGCTGTGGTACCAGTATGTCCAGGTAGGAGCTGTGGTACCAGTATGTCCAGGTAGGAGCTGCGGTACCAGTATGTCCAGGTAGGAGCTGCGGTACTAGTATGTCCAGGTAGGAGCTGCGGTACCAGGATGTCCAGGTAGGAGCTGCGGTACCAGTATGTCCAGGTAGGAGCTGCGGTACCAGTATGTCCAGGTAGGAGCTGTGGTACCAGTATGTCCAGGTAGGAGCTGTAGTACCAGTATGTCCAGGTAGGAGCTGTGGTACCAGTATGTCGAGGTAGAACCTGTGGTACCAGTACGTCCAGGTAGGAGCTGTGGTACCAGTATGTCCAGGTAGGAGCTGTGGTACCAATATGTCCAGGTAGGAGCTGTGGTGCCAGAAGATCCCACCACCAAAGGACCAAGCAGCGTGGGCCGATGGACTGGACATGGGAGGACATCCTGGATGGCAAAGGATCCTGGACGTGGGAGGAGATCCAGGCCGGAAGGGATCGCCTCCCATGTCCAGGTGGACATGTCCAGGGAACAGGTGGAAGCAGCGAGGGAGGTACAGCGACGAGATCGACAGGCAAGGCAACAACGGAGGCCCGAGAGGCAGCGGCAAATATTTTTTTGGGGGGGGCACACGGGTAGCTTGGCTAAGGTGGTTTTAAGACCTGAGCCAACTCCCCGTGCTTACCGTGGGGAGTGAGTGACTGAACAAGCACCGTGGTATGCGGTGATGCGCACTGTGTCGCCCATGCGCACTCACAGCCCGGTGTGCTCGGTACAAGCTCCTCACCATTGCCGTGCTGGAGTTGGCCGTCAGCCAGGAAGAAGTGCGCCGGCTCAGCGTATCTGGTCTCCAGTGCATCTCTACGGCCCAGGTTATCCTGTGCCTGCTCTACGCACGGTACCCCCCATTCACCAGCGCAGCACAGTTCGTCCTCTACCAGCGCCCTGCCCTTGCTGGGCTACAGTGACCATCCAGCCAGGATGGGGTGTGCCAGCCCTGAGCTCCAGACCTCCGGTGCGCCTCCACGGCCCAGTGTGCCCTGTCCCTGCTCTGCGCACCCAGTCTCCTGTGCGTCTCCCCAGTCCGGTGGGACCGGTTCCAGCTCCACGTAGGAAGCCTCCAGTGATGATCAATGGTCCAAAGCCTCCAGTGATAATCCATGGCACGAAGCCTCCAGTGATGATCCATGGCCCGGAGCCTGTAGTGATAATCCATGGCACGAAGCTTCCAGTGATGATCCATGGCCCGGAGCCTGTATGGATGATCCATGGCACGAAGCCTCCAGGGATGATCCATGGCCCGGAGCCTGTAGGGATGATCCATGGCACAAAGCCTCCAGTGATAATCCATGGCCCGGAGCCTCCAGTGATGATCCATGGCACAAAGCCTCCAGTGATGATCCATGGCGCGGAACCTGTAGTGTTGATCCATGGCACGGAGCCTGCAGCGACGGTCCCCAGTCCGGAACCTACAGAGACGCTCTCCCGTCCGGAGCCTCCCGCGACGCTTTCCAGTCCGGAGCCTCCGGCGACGCTCTCCAGTCCGGAGCCTCCGGCGACGCTCCCCAGTCCGGAGCCTCCAGCGACGCTCCTCAGTCCGGAGCCTCGAGCGACGCTCCTCAGTTCGGAGCCTCCAGCGGCGCTCCTCAGTCCGGAGCCTCCAGCGGCGCTCCTCAGTCCTGAGCCTCCAGCGGCGCTCCCCAGTCCGGAGCCTTCAGCGACGGTCCGCAGCCCGGAGCCTTCAGCGACGGTCTGCAGCCCAGAGTCTTCAGCGGTGGTCTGCAGCCCCGAGTCGTCAGCGGCGGCCTGCAGCCCAGAGTCTTCAGCGGCGGTCGGCAGTTCAGAGCCTCCGGCGATGATCCACGGTCTGGTTCATCTGGCGACGCAGAAGCGGGGGGATCAGCGGGCGGTGTGGGGGCTACGCCCCGAATCAGAGCCGCCGCCAAGTATAGATGCCCACCCGGACCCTCCCCTATAGGTTCAGGTTTGCGGCCGGGAGTCCGCACCTTTGGGGGGGGGGGGGGTACTGTTACGCCCTGACCTGAGAGAGAGGGTTTGTTTCTCTATGTGGTTAGGTCAGGGTGTGGGTGGGCATTCTATGGTGTCTATTTCTTTGTGTTGAGCCGAGTATGGTTCCTAACCAGAGGCAGCTGTCTATCGTTGTCTCTGATTAGGAATCATACTTAGGCAGCCTTTCCCCACCTGTAGTTGTGGGATCTTGTTTTTGTACTGCTTGTTAAGCCTGCAAGACGTTACGGTCATTGTCATTGTTTATTCTTTTGTTTGTAGTGTTCTGATTTATAATTAAATAACAAGATGAACACTCACCACGCTGCGCTTTGGTCCACTCCTTTTGACGATCGTGACAGCCGGGTCAAAAATTACCCAAAGACAGTCTTTGTACCCTGGCGGTGTACAGCTTTCATGGAAATATGAACAAAGGCGATGTTTCACTTTTTCTAATGTTGGGGCCACTTTACAAAAAGTCATCAAATTTCAAGTTGAAAAAATATAATTTAGGGCGTTTTCTCTGCTGTTAAACATAGTGGCGGATCATTTTTATACCCTTAAGACAAGACAAGGGTTAAGACTGTTCCACAAATTTTGGGGAAAAGCGATTGAGAAACTGTAATACAACCACGCAATGTGGCTGATGCGACAGATCCGAACGTTTTGCTTAAAATGTTGATAAACTATTAGGCTATTTCTTCACATTATAAGCGCAGCAATGCGCACACGGCAAAAGGCTATAAGCGCAAATGTTCCATTAGCAGGGAAAAAACATTATCAAAAGTGACCGCAAATGCAATTATGCATGTAATGCTTTTAATATAAAGGTGCATTTTTATGGTGAAAATTATCTTCCCCAACTCACGCGCTGCTTATATATGCCAGTTAGGCTCTACACCCCTTGTAAAGCAGATTAATGTGCTTAATTTTAAGAAGTTATTTGGCCACTTCAGTTGTGATCCAAGCCTTATCAAAACATAAGGCTTATGGGCTAGGCTACATGAGGTGTGTGACTACGATTCGAAAAAGTCGCAAAAAAAAGGCATTATTTCTTATGTTGTGCGTCATTCACAAGTGATGATTTATAATTTACAAGGTATAGGCTAATATTGTCACCCATCAGGCTATTATTGATTTAAGCTTGTCCTTACATATATTAAATAATATATGTATGACATTATTTTGATTTAGAATGGACCATTATCGTGCACCTGTCTCGAAACAGGGGCAGTGAGAAAAAATACATGTCATCTATGCACTTAAATAGCGAATGGAGGATGCTTTTCCCGTGGTTCATTTTCATGCCAGCCAGGTAGGCTATACTCCTGTTGTAAAGACAATAAGTGTGCTTAATATTAGGAAAGTTGAGAAATAAATATAGTAGGCCTAGCTTATAGAAAGCTGATGGTAACCTCTTCTTTTTAGTAGAGGCCATCACTCAGGCAACTGCATAGCCTATAGAAATGTTGAGCAACATGAGCTTATGGGCTTTGATGAAGTGTTTGATTAGATTTTCGATTACATTTTCTTTGATGTCAGAGTGATTAGAGGGACAATAGAGTCCTGAGTACCAGGCAGTTAGCAAGTTTGGTAGGCTACTAATGACCATCAGCAGCATCAGAGCTTGGAGAAGCCTAATTACCGTGACTAAACGGTCACGTGAAATTTGACCACCTTCATGACTCGTGACCGCCAGTGTGGCGGTAATACGGTCACCACAACAGCCCTAGTTGCACCCCCTTTCCCCCCTCAGAACAGCCTCAAATCGTCGGGCATTGACTCTACAAGGTGTCAAAAGTGTTCCACAGGGATGCTGGCCCACAGTTGTGTCAAGTTGGCTGGATGTCCTTTGGGTGGTGGACAATTCTTGATAGACACGGGAAACTGTAGAGCGTGAAAAACCAAGCAGCGTTTCAATTCTTGGCCCTTACCCCGCTCAAAGGCAATTCAATATTTTGTCTTGCCCATTCCCCCTCTAAATGGCACACATACAAAATCCATGTCTCAATTGTCTCAAGGCTTAAAAATCCTTCTTTAACCTGTATCTTCCCCTTCATCTGCACTAATTGAAGTGGATTTAACAAGTGACATCAATAAGGGATCATAGCTTTCACTTGGATTCACCTGGTCAGTCTGTTATGGATACTCAGTGTATGTTATGTCTTCTGTCACAGTTCCAGTCCCAACTGTCAGAGATCAGTGAGAGAAGAGAGGCAGGCGCTTTACATGGCATCCCAGTGACCCTCTGACCCCGTCTGGCCGTATCTGACTCCATCTGTCCCTGTCTGTCTCACTTTCTGCCTGCCTGTCTGTCTGCCTGCCTGTTTGTCTCTCTCTGTCTGCTAGTCTGTCACACCTTAGTCTGACCCCAGTCTCATTACTCCTTCACTCATCTTATCTGTCCTGGCCAGGGCCCCAGGGGAGGAGGCCCAAAACACAGTGCAGGGAGAGTGAGGGGTCTGTCTCTGTGTGTGTGTGTGGGGGGGGGGGGGGGGGGGGGGGGTGCGAGAGAGAGAGGTAAGTGTAGAGGTATAGAGGGAGGACAGTCCCGTCAGATAGACTACTCTAATGAGGAGAGGCAAGGAGAACAGGGAGAACAGGGAGCAGATAGAGAGCAGAACAGACATGCACACTGACTGACTGACTACACACTGACAGACTGACTGACTAACACACTGACTGACTGACTGACTGACTGACTGACTGACTAACACACTGACAGACTGACTGACTAACACACTGACTGACTGACTGACTAACACACTGACTGACTGACTGACTGACTGACTAACACACTGACAGACTGACTGACTGACTGACTAACACACTGACTGACTGACTGACTGACTAACACACAGACTGACTGACTGACTGACTGACTGACTGACTGACTAACACACTGACTGACAGACTGACTGACTGACTGACTAACACACTGACAGACTGACTGACTGACTGACTAACACACTGACTGGCTGACTGACTAACACACTGAGTGACTGACTGACTGACTGACCGACTGACTGACTGACTGACTGACTGACTGACTGACTGACTGACTGACTGACAGACTGACTGACTGACTGACTAACACACTGACAGACTGACTGACTGACTGACCGACCGACTGACTGACTGACTGACAGACTGACTGACTAACACACTGACTGACTGACTGACTAACACACTGACAGACTGACTGACTGACTGACTGACTGAGTGACTGACTAACACACTGACTGACTGACTGACTGACTAACACACTGACAGACTGACTGACTGACTGACTAACACACTGACTGACTGACTGACTGACTGACTAACACACTGACAGACTGACTGACTGACTGACTGACTAACACACTGACAGACTGACTGACTGACTGACTAACACACTGACAGACTGACTGACTGACTGACCGACTGACTGACTGACTGACTAACACACTGACTGACTGACTGACTAACACACTGACAGACTGACTGACTGACCGACTGACTGACTGACTGACTGACTGACTAACACACTGACTGACTGACTGACTAACACACTGACTGACTGACTGACTGACTGACCGACTGACTGACTGACTAACACACTGACAGACTGACTGACTGACTGACTAACACACTGACAGACTGACTGACTAACACACTGACTGACTGACAGACAGACAGACAGACAGACTGACTGACTAACACACTGACTGACTGACAGACTGACTGACTGACTGACTGACTGACTGACTAACTGACAAAAATGTATATCTTTTTTTTTTATATAAATTTGAGTTCCATGAAACAGCTTGGGAGTTTGACAGTGGGAGAAAAAGGTGGATGGAGACAGTGAGAGAGAGAAAGAGAGAGAGAGCAAGAGATCGAGAGAGAGAGAGAGAGAGGCTCGAGGGAGGGAGGATAGAAAATATAGGATAATGCAAAAACCAACTCTGATGGAAAATCTTTAGCTGTATTATTTAATCTATTACACGTAGTAGCCACCTTATCATTTTACAATAGGCCATTACAGGGTTTCTTGACAAGACTAAAATGACAATATTATAGAATTTACGTTGGAGTTCAGATACCTGATTCCTTTATGTATTATGCAATTGAATGCAGTTGAATTGGCACCAATGCACAATACTCCAAAGCGAGTCTATCAGAGCCGTTAAGGACCAGTCACCAGTCAGGAGAACACTGCCTGTCTCCCTCATGCTCTCTAGCTCTCTCTCCTCTTCTTCTACATAAGAGTTGCTAAGCAACCTTCAGAAGATGTCCTTGGTAGAAACCCCCTGGGATCCTGGGGCTGGGCAACTCACTCTTGATGGGCGGGGCCAGCTGCACCTGAGCCCTGAGCCTGTCTGTCTGAATGCCTGCAAATCAAACTTAATTTATATAGCAAATCCCCTCACAGAGGATGCATTTCTTAAGAAATAAAATAATACAAGTTAAGAAAGATAAAAATACATTTTTTTTTCTCTAAAATGAGACCAATAAAATATTCAAACAAAAATAAAATAACAATGGACATGAGAGACTAATGCATTAAAATAAATACGATAAATAGAATGGGATAAAATAAATCAAATAGATAGTATGACTAAAAGCAGCTTAAGTAAAAGCATGGTAAAGTAAAGACTCTGACTACTTTGGCGGCTGAGAAAGTATTTTCTAAACCTCTCGCTTTGTGCTGGATGTGTCAATGTGTAGTTAATACATGCATAGACTATGAGCAGAATTACTGTTAATACATGCATAGACTATGAGCAGAATTACTGAATTACTGTCTTAGGACCTCAATTAGCCAAGAAATCTCTACTTTGAACGAGATGGTTTTCTTGAAGCTGTGCCGTGCCATTTTCCCTAGATTTTCCCCCCATGTGGGCCAGCCCCCTAGTCAATGAGCTTCAGACCCTAGCATTTGAGTGACAGCTAGCAAGCGGTCTGCCCAGCATTATCAAATGAGGTTGCAGGGCAGGCCCAATGGCTAAGTGGACACAGCAGAGAGAGAGAGAGAGAACAAGGACGTGGTGCACATATCTGCACATATGTGACGTAGTAAGCATTTTTCGGGGACGACTTTTGGGTCCTGAGTGCTACTTTCAGAACTACTGGCTAAAAAGTATACAAAAGTACCAGAGAATCTCTTTAAGATCTTAAAAATCTCAAAAGTTTCTGAGGTCCTAAGATCTTCTGGCAGGCTGTTCCAAAGGCCAGGAACTATGGTCAGTATTCCAGTTCAAGGCCATTTAATGCCTTGAACATTGACGCAGGTGGGGTGCGTCACTTGAGTGGGTTGAGTCACTGACGTGATCTTCCTGTCCGGGTTGGCACACCCCTTGGGTTGTGCCGTGGCGGAGATCTTTGTGACCTATAATCTGCCTTGTCTTAGGATGGTAAGTTGGTGGTTGAAGATATCACTCTAGTGGTGTGGGGGCTGTGCTTTGGCAAAGTGGGTGGGGTTATATCCTGCCTGTTTGGCCCTGTCCAGGGGTATCGTCGGATGGGGCCACAGTGTCTCCCGACCCCTCCTGTCTCAGCCTCCAGTATTTATGCTGCAGTAGTTTATGTGTCGGGGGGCTAGGGTCAGTCTGTTATATCTGGAGTATTTCTCCTGTCTTATCCGGTGTCCTGTGTGAATGTAAGTATGCTCTCTCTAATTCTCTCTCTCTTTCTCTATCTTTCTCTCTTTTTCTCTCTTTCGTCCTCTCTCGGAGTACCTGAGCCCTAGGACCATGACTCAAGACTACCTGCCCTGATGACTCCTTACTGTCCCCAGTCTAAATGCTGCTCCAGTTTCAACTGTTCTGACCTGTTCACCGGATGTACTACCTGTCCCAGACCTGCTGTTTCAACTCTCTAGAGACAGCAGGAGCGGTAGAGATACTCTGAATGATCGGCTATGAAAAGCCAACTGACATTTACTCCTGAGGTGCTGACCTGTTGCACTCCCGACAACCACTGTGATTATTATTATTTGACCCTGCTGGTCATCTATGAACATTTGAACATCTTGGCCATGTTCTGTTAAAATCTCCACCTGGCATAGCCAGAAGAGGACTGGCCACCCCTCATAGCCTGGTTCCTCTCTAGGTTTCTTCCTAGGTTCTGGCCTTTCTAGGGAGTTTTTCCTAGCCACCGTGCTTCTACACCTGCATTGCTTGCTGTTTGGGGTTTTAGGCTGGGTTTCTGTACAGCACTTTGTGACATCAGCTGATGTAAGAAGGGCTTTATAAACACATTTGATGTGATTAGATTTAATGCTTTAAAAAAATTATTAAAGCAATTTTACAACTATAGAAACTAACAGGCAACCAATGCAGAGACTTTAAAACGGGTGGTATGGGTGCTCTCTTTCTGGTCTTAGCTAGCACAAGTGCTGCAGCATTCAGAATTAATTGGAGTTGGCTAATGCTTTAAGTAACACCTCTATGAAGAACATGCATGTAATGCTTTATAACACCCTTTATAATGATCTATAACACTGACTATAGGCATCTATAATAACTCTGTCTGTCTGTCTGTCTTATAACATTTCTGTTGACCTGAGTGGGGGCCACTGAATGGCCACCATGTCAGGCAGAGCAACACAATTTCTGGGTGCACCGGTTTAAGTGAGAATTGATTTTGTTGGATTCAACCTATTCCTCTGCTTCAGTGGATCATGTTACAGCTAAATGACTCCTCTCAATGAGGAATAACAAAACTGTCGTACAGTGTGTTTCTGGGTCGTGCAATTGATCTTGTTTTCATCAAATATTTCACAGCTGATATTTCTAGAAAATGAGCTGTCATGAAGCTTTCCAATAATTGTAGAGTGAATAGTACTCTACTGAATCAAGTGAAATAGTAAAGGCCTGCTGTTACAGATACAGCTGTGAAGCCATTTCCTGCCTTAGCTGAATCAAATAACCATATGATCAGTATTTACAAGACACCCATCGCACCCATCTCTCCATGTTCCTCTCATACAAACTCTTTAGCCCTCAACTCTTATATGAATCTCCCGTCCCCCATTTCATTCCTGCCCTCCTCTCTCCATATCGCTTCCTGGATCTGCCCCCTGCCTGTGCCTCCTACCCCATCCCAAACTCTGTGTTAATAACCCCGGCAGCAGGGTCCTCATTAGCACTGGCCCTTGTCCTGACCCACCAGAGGAAATGGGCAGGATTCTGTTAGCTCGTATTCACTAACTAGGTAGCTGGCTGATTCTGTTAGCTCGTATTCACTAACTAGGTAGCTGGCTGATTCTGTTCGCTCGTATTCACTAACTAGGTAGCTGGCTGATTCTGTTAGCTCACATTCACTGGCTAGGTAGCTGGCTGATTCTGTTAGCTCATATTCACTGGCCAGGTAGCTGGCTGATTCTGTTAGCTTGTATTCACTAACTAGGTAGCTTGCTGTTTCTGTTCGCTCGTATTCACTAACTAGGTAGCTGGCTGATTCTGTTCGCTCGTATTCACTAACTAGGTAGCTGGCTGATTCTGTTAGCTCACATTCACTGGCTAGGTAGCTGGCTGATTCTGTTAGCTCACATTCACTGGCCAGGTAGCTGGCTGATTCTGTTAGCTCATATTCACTGGCCAGGTAGCTGGCTGATTCTGCTAGCTCATATTCACTGGCCAGGTAGCTGGCTGATTCTGTTAGCTTGTATTCACTGGCCAGGTAGCTGGCTGATTCTGTTAGCTTGTATTTACTGGCCAGGTAGCTGGCTGATTCTGTTAACTTGTATTCACTAGCTGAATCTGTTAGCTTGTATTTACTAGCTAGGTAGCTGGCTGATTGAAACCAGAGAGGCCAGAGTGCCAGAAAATCATTATAATCAAATGAATAATGCTACAAGGTCTCACACAGGATCTACTGAACATTCATCTGAGGAGAAGTGGGTGGTGGAACAGACAAATATTTAAAAGGAAAAAACACATGAAATAGTGAAAGGGAAGCACATAACACAGGTTAGAGGATGATTTTGTGGTAGAAAGGTGGAAATGGCTTAATGTGTGAACAGGGTGAAGTGTAATGTAGCGTTATGTAGGAAAGTGTTGTGTAGTGTAGTTTAGTGTTATGTAGTGTAGTGTTATGTAGTGTAGTTTAGTGTTATGTAGTGTAGTGTTGTGTAATGTATTGTTATGTAGTGTAGTTTAGTGTTATGTAGTGTAGTGTTGTGTAGTGTAGCGTTATGTGGTGTAGTGTTATGGAGTGTAGTGTTATGTAGTGTAGTTTGGTGTTATGTAGTGTAGTGTTGTGTAGCATAGTGTTATGTAGTGTTATGGAGTGTAGTGTTATGTAGTGTAGTTTAGTGTTATGGAGTGTAGTGCTGTGTAGTGTAGTGTTATGTCGTGGAATTTAGTGTTATGGAGTGTAGTGTTATGTAGTGTAGTTTAGTGTTACGTAGTGTAGTGTTATGTAGTGTAGTTTAGTGTTATGTAGCATAGTGTAGTATAGTATAGTGTTATGTAGTGTAATTTAATGTCATGGATTATAGTAATATGTTGTGTAGTGTCGTGTTGTGTAGTGTTTTGTAGTGTAGTGTCGTGTTATGTAGTGTAGTTTAGTGGTATGTAGTGTAGTGTTATGTAGTGTAGTTTAGTGTTATGCAGTGTAGTGTTATGTAGTGTAGTTTTGTGTTATGTAGTGTAGTTTAGTGGTGTGTAGTGCAGTTTAGTGTTATGTAGTGTAGTTTAGTGTTATGTAGTGTAGTGTTATGTAGTGTATTTATGTAGTGTAGTTTTATGTAGAGTAGTTTAGTGTTATGTAGTGTAGTGCTATGTAGTGTAGTTTAGTGTTATGTAGTGTAGTTTAGTGTTATGTATTGTAGTGTTATGTAGTGTGATATATTATAGTGTTATGTAGTATAGTGTAGTGTTATGAATTATAGTGTGGTGCAGTATAGTATATTGTTGTGTAGTGTTATGTAGTGTAGTATAGTGCTATGTACTGTAGTGTAGTGCTGTGTAGTGTTATCTAGTGCAGTTTAGTGTTGTGTAGTGTGGTGTAGTTTAGTGTTATGTAGTATTATGTAGTGCAGTTTAGTGGTATATAGTGTAGTGTTAAGTAGTGTTATGTAGTGCAGCGTAGTATAGTATAGTGTTATGTAGTATAGTGCTGTGTACTGTAGTGTTATGTAGTGTAGTGTAGTATAGTATAGTATTATGTAGTGGAGTGGAGTGTTGTGTAGTGTATTGTAGTGTAGTGTTATGTAGTGAGGTATAGTTTAGTTGTATGTAGTGCAGTGTTGTGCAGTTTAGTGTTAAGTAGTGTCGTTTAGTGTTATGTAGTGTAGTGTTATGTAGTGTAGTGGTGTATAGTATATTCTTATGTAGTGTAGTGTAGTATAGAGTTATGTAGTGTCGTTTAGTGTTATGTAGTGTAGTGTTATGTAGTGTATTTATGTAGTGTAGTTTTATGTAGAGTAGTTTAGTGTTATGTAGTGTAGTGCTATGTAGTGTAGTTTAGTGGTATGTAGTGTAGTTTAGTGTTATGTATTGTAGTGTTATGTAGTGTAGTATGTTATAGTGTTATGTAGTGTAGTGTAGTGTTATGAATTATAGTGTGGTGCAGTATAGTAATATGTTGTGTAGTGTCGTGTAGTGTTTTGTAGTGTAGTGTCGTGTTATGTAGTGTAGTTTAGTGGTATGTAGTGTAGTTTAGTGTCATGCAGTGTAGTGTTATGTAGTGTAGTTTTGTGTTATGTAGTGTAGTGTTATGTAGTGTAGTTTTGTGTTATGTAGTGTAGTGTTATGTAGTGTAGTTTAGTGTTATGTAGTGTAGTTTAGTGGTGTGTAGTGCAGTTTAGTGTTATGTAGTGTAGTTTAGTGTTATGTAGTGTATTTATGTAGTGTAGTTTTATGTAGAGTAGTTTAGTGTTATGTAGTGTAGTGCTATGTAGTGTAGTTTAGTGTTATGTAGTGTAGTTTAGTGTTATGTATTGTAGTGTTATGTAGTGTGGTATATTATAGTGTTATGTAGTGTAGTGTAGTGTTATGTAGTGTAGTGTTGTGTAGTGTTATGTAGTGTAGTGTAGTATAGTATACTGTTATGTAGTGTAGTGTGATGTACTGTAGCGTAGTGTTGTGTAGTGTTATGTAGTGGAGTATATTGTTATGTAGTGTATTGTAGTGAAGTGGTATGTAGTGTAGTATAGTGTAGTGGTATGTAGTGTAGTTTAGTGTTATGTAGTGTAGTGTTGTGTAGTGTAGTATAGTGTAGTGTTATGTAGTGTAGTGTTATGTTGTGTAGTTTAGTGTTATGTAGTGTAGTGGTATATAGTGTAGTTTAGTGTTATTTAGTGGAGCGTTATGTAGTGTAGTGTTGCGTTGTGTAGTGTAGTACAGTATAGTGTTTTGTAGTGGAGTGTTGTGTAGTGTAGTGTTATGTAGTGTAGTTTAGTTGTATGTAGTGTAGTTTTGTGTCATGTAGTATTATGTAGTGTCGTGTTGTATAGTATAGTGCCATGTAGTGTAGTGTAGTGTAGTTTACATTTAAGTCATTTAGCAGACGCTCTTATCCAGAGTGACTTACAAATTGGTTAGAGTTATGTAGTGTAGTGTTCTGTAGGTTAGCATAGTGTTATTAAGTGTAGTGTAATGTTATGTAGTGTAATATTATGAAGTGTAGTGGTATGTAATGTAGTTTGGTGTTATGTAGTGTAGTGGTATGTGATGTATTTTAGTATAGTGTAGTATGTAGTGTAGTGTCATGTTATGTAGTGTCATGTAGTATAGTGAAGTAGAGGGTTGTGTAGTGTACTGTTATGTAGTGTAGTGTTACATAGTGTAATGTTATGTAGTGTAGCATAGTGTTATTAAGTGTAGTGTAATGTTATGTAGTGTAATGGTATGACGTTTAGTGGTATATAATGTAGCGTAGTATACTGTTATGTAGTGTAGTGTAGTGCGTAGTGTAGTGTAGTGTAGTGGTATATAATGTACTGTAGTATAGTGTAGTAAACTGGTATGTGGTGTAGTGTTATGCAGTGTAGTGTTAATGTAGTGTAGTGTCATGTCATGTTATGTATTGTAGTATAGTGTTATGTAGTGTTATGTAGTGTAGTATCATGTTATGTAGTGTAGTGTAGTATAGGTTTGTGTAGTGTACTGTTATGTAGTGTTGTGTTATGTAGTGTAGTGTAGTTTTATGTAGTGTAGTGTTATGTAGCGTAGTATCATGTTATGTAGTGTAGTGTAGTATAGGTTTGTGTAGTGTACTGTTATGTAGTGTAGTGTTATGTAGTGTAGTGTAGTTTTATGTAGTGTAGTGTTATGTAGCTTAGTGTTATGTAGTGTAGTGTTATGTAGTGTATTGTTATGTAGTGTAGTGTAGTGTAATACAGTGTATGTTACTTACTATGTTCATGAGGGTGAGGAGGTACTTCTGGATGTTCTCTCTGCCATGGAAGTGGACCACAGAGTAGTCCACCCCCAGTAGAACCTCCATGTTGAACAGCTCAGGTTCCTCGTGGGCCTGGCGTCGGGCCCGGGCCCTCCTGGTCCGGTTCAGTTTGTGATGCTGCTGCTGCACTCTGGACAGTGCCTGCAGGTCCATCAGACCACCCAGAACTGACCCTGAACAACATAACATACAGACAGATATATGGGGAAGAAGGCCTTAGAGAGGAGTCACGGTATCTAATGGCACTGTACCGGAATGTTATTTAAGCTGGATGATATTAGCCAGTAAAATTAAAATAAACAAAGTACTGACTCAAATAGGATTATTTTCCAAAAATGGTTTGGTGCTGTATCCTTGTAAGTAATCCAGCGTGAGAATGGTATAAAATCAATTTAGGTTTGTATGTATAATTTGGAGTGCTAATTATATATATATTAGTTAATAGCCATTCTGGGAACATACAGACAAGTGAATGTGTCTAATTCACGGTGCATAACCTTTTCTATTCCGTTTGGAAGTCTTGGGGTAAAACAGGTTGATCTGACAGCTTGTTAAAAAGTATAATCCTCCCAACAGTTTTTTTACACACACACACACACACACTCACACTCACACTCACACTCACACTCACACTCACACACACTCACACACACTCACACACACTCACACACACTCACACACACACACACACACACACACACACACACACACTCACACACACTCACACACACTCACACACACACACACACACACACACACTCACACACACACACAAATGGACACACACACATCCTGTCAGAGTACATTATTCCAACGCTGTATGAACCTTGGCTGAGCATAGCTTTTCTCTCCAGCCGGGTTTGAAAGAGACAGATTAGTTAAAGGCCCAATGCAGCCATTTTTATCTCAATCCCAAATAATTTCTGGGTAACAATTACGTACCTTACTAGCTAGGTTTCCATCCAATTGGCGACAGATTTCCATGCAAATATTCTAGTTTCCAGTAAACTGGCTTGTTGGGATAAAAAGCAGTGCATGATGACCTAGTGAGCACAACATTTTCATGTACCGATTAAAAATCTAAGGTTCAATGTGTTTCCATCGCATTTTCAACTCTACCGAAAACTGTTGTGTTAAAAAGCAAATGTGTCTACTCTGGTCCTGGCACTTGCGTTCTAGCCAACAGTTTGCAGATACAGTGCGGGTAGGTTGTGCGGGTAGGTTAGTCTACATGATGAGATTTGTATGGATAAGTCCAGCATTGATCATCATGTCACAAGAATAAGACCCTCAATATTAATTGGAAAGTCACATCAAGCTCATCACCGTGCACTTTCACCACTCTGTGAAGTTCATCAGAACTTATTTCAATTGTAGCCTAATAAATGACATGGTTTCCAGAGTCTTAGTGGGAGGACCACACAACATATCATCACGTGACTCCATATTTAAAGACGGTTCTTGCATAATTAAAGCTGCCATATGTAACTTTTTTGGGTAACCCGACCAAAATCACATAGAAATGTGAGTCTTAGATCTGTCACTGATAGCAAGTCTAAGAAGCGGTAGATATGTTCTATGTGCATTATTTCTACGCTTCCTGGTCTTAAGTTTAGTTTTTGCGTGTTTTACTTTTGGTTGTGTACACCAGCTTCAAACACTATATTTTTGGTTATGGAAAATATATTTTAAAGTGGTATAGATGGTACAATGATTCTCTACACTATACTTGCTTGTTTTGTTATACTGAACTATTAGAATTTTTGCAACCAGGAAACAGCGGAGCGATTTCTGCATAGTGCAGCTTTAATTTTACCGATACAAAAAGATCCCATCAGGACGAACAAACAAATTATCTGTAAGCATTTATAAACTTCCTGTTTACATCATTTACTCACATAAAAAAAATAGCTTCTTAGCAATTTCTCAAGCAAGAATTTTGCAAGGACTGTCTGGGAGTGGTGTGAGTGGAGAGTGGAAAACTGGCAGAGATGTCACCAGGCAGGCCAAAACTTCATCCCACCAAAACAGTGGTGGGATGACAGCTCTTACACTAAACGGGCATTATCATCATTTTCACACTTTTACAGTACTATTCCAACCTCATAGTGTGTAAATATAAATATAACAACACAAGAAAATATATTTTTTGGAGGACTGCACTGGGTCTTTAAGACAATAGCAAAATCTTGGGTTTGCTCCTAAGAATACACATTCCTTCATTGGTGAAGTGAAAATCATTCTGACATCCTCCCCTGCACATCTGTCTGTAACACAGCTCTCTTTGCCTCGGATGAATTCATACTCAGGTATGTAACCAAGGAGCCATGCCACTCAAACGCTCTCTACACATGCAATATCTCAATGACTCAATGAGGGTGGGAGGTTATGAGTGGAGAAACACCCAGAGACTGAGAGACAGATTGATAGAGACGGTCCAACAACACAGTTCAGCCAAAACTGTTGTCATCCTTGATTGTGACCAACAACAACACATTAATAAAATGATGCAAACTCTTACTGTAGAGATGAATTGTAGCTGTGATAAATAAATTACCTAAACTGCATAATGGGAATACTATGCCATACTTAGCAAGAGGATCTAGCAGGGCATCTTTATAGTATTATTATTGTCTTTACTATGTACATTGCGGTAAGAAAATATTGACACCCTTGATAAATATGAGAAAAATCAATAATTCAAATATTGAGGTATATTGTACGCTCCAAAAAATTGGGAAATTATATTATTTTATACTAATACAATTGCTCAGAGAAAGTGATTTTGTTTAACAAGTAATATTTTTTTTAATCAAAAAGGTAATGGTCAAAGTTATGGACACCCCTACAGATTCTTATAAATAAAGTAGTCAAAAGGGTAATATTTGGTCCCATATTAGCATCCAATGACTTCATCAAACTTATGACTCTACAAACTTGTTACTTCAGATGCATTTGCAGTTTGTTTTGGTTCTGTTTCAGATTGTTTTGTGCCCGATAGAAATGAATGGTAAATAATGTATTTAGTCATTTTGGAGTCACTTTTATTATAAATAAGAATAGAATATGTTTCTTAACACTTCTACATTAATGTGGATGCTACCATGATTACGGATAATCGTGAATAATGATGAGTGAGAAAGTTACATAGGGTCAAAGATCATACCCCCAGACATGCTAACCTCTCACCATTACCAATAGGTTAGCATGTCTTGGGCGTATGATCTTTGATCTTTTCTTCATTAGAATCTTTAAAGGTGTTAACCCTTTAGAGAAAAAAATGATTACTTGTTAAACAAAGTCTCTTTCTCTGAGCAATTGTATTAGTATAAAATAATATCATTTCCCTTTTTTTTACACAATATAGCTCAGTATTTGAATTATTTATTTTATACAGTCATTATTGCTCATTTTTTATCAAGAGTGTCAACAGTTTCGGACCCCATTGTACATTGCTAAGTCCAAAATGGGCTATACTGTATCGCAGAAAGGTGGAAAACTTCATACCCTCCTGTACTGCAACTGCCAATCAGAGGATCATCAGAGAAGGAAGGGAAGGGCCATCCTCCTCGGTGAATTTGATAAAAAAATAAAAAATAGTGAAGCATTAAAAAAGTTATCCTTTTTAGGTAAAACTATACTAAATATATTAATGTCACCGAATAATTGAATAAAACATACTGTTTTGCAATTAAGGTCTACAGTAGCCTCAGCAGAACTCTGTAGCTTCTGTCCTTCTCTAGGTACATTGACATCAATAAGGAGAAGCAAGAGAGAGAAAGAGAGACTGAGAGAAAGAGAAAGAGAGAGAGAGAGAGAGAAAGAGAGAGAGAGAGAGAGAGAGAGAGAAAGATATTTGGTTGTACTTTTTTTAACTTTCACTTTCAGTTAGCTAGTGAATGCAGCTACTAGCCTACTCAAACACCTGGCACAAACAGAGAGGTTTGCTATGTTACCTAGCTGGCTATGGCTATCCAACACTGGAACTCTTCCAAGTCAAGATAAGCTTTTGTATTGCCACCGGGGCCCACCGGTATAACTGCTAATCTGCTTTCTGACTACACTGTACTGCATGATTGTAGCGATTTAACTAACACGTTAGTTCTAGTAGCTATGTTGGCTATGACATGATAACAATGGTAGGCTGTGTGTAGCGGTTAGCGGTCATGATATGAAGGTTTGGCTAGGAAAGGTTTTTTCGCCTGGTCACACACAGCTGATGTGTTGTGCACTGAAGTCCGTAAGCGAAGGAAAAACGTGAGAGGATTAGAACGCATATTTCCAGTGCGGTCGGGAAAATATTCTGTCCCCTTGACTTTTCCACATTTTGTTAGGTTACAGCATTATTCTAAAATGGATTACATTTTTCCCTCATCAATCTACACACAACACCCCATAATGACAAAGCAAAAACTGTTTTTTAGAATTATCACATTTACATAAGGATTCAGACCCTTTACTAAGTACTTTCTTGAAGCACCTTTCACTGTGATTACAGCCTTGAGACTTCTTGGGTATGACGCTACAAGCTTGGCACACCTGTATTTGGGGAGTTTCTCCCATTCTTCTCTGCAGATCCTCTCAAGCTCTGTCAGGTTGGATGGGGAACGTTGCTGCAAAGCTATTTTCAGATCTCTCCAGAGATGTTTGATCGGGTTCAAGTCGGGGCTCTGGCTGGGCCACTCAAGGACATTCAGAGACCTGTTCCGAAGCCAGTCCTGCGTTGTCATGGCTATGTGCTTAGGGTCGTTGTCCTGTTGGAAGGTGAACCTTCGCCCCCAGTCTGAGGTCCTGAGTGCTCTTGGTCACCTTACCATGACCCTTCTCCCCGATTGCTCAGTTTGGCCAGGGTGGTCAGAACTAGGAAGAGTCTTGGTGGTTCCAAACTTCTCCCATTTAAGAATGATGGAGGCCACTGTGTTCTTGGGGACCTTCAATGCTGCAGAAATGTTTTGGTACCTTTCCCCAGATATGTGCCTCGACACAATCCAGTCTCGGAGCTGTACGGACAATTCCTTCGACCTCACGGCTTGGTTTTTGCTCTGACATGCATTGTCAACTCTGGGACCTTATATAGACAGGCGTGTGCCTTTCCAAATCATGTCCATTCAATTAAATTTACCACAGGTGGACTCCAATCAAGTTGTAGAAACATCTCAAGGACGATCAATGGAAACAGGATGCACCTGAGCTCAATTTCGGGTCTGAATACTTACATAATAATGGTATCTGTTTAAGTTTTTAATACATTTGTTAAAATTTCCAAAAACTATTTTTGGACTTTTATTTACCCCATTTTAGAATAAGGCTGTAATGTAAAAAAATGTGGAAAAAGTCAAGCGGCACTGTATAACTGTTGGACTAATAATTACACCCTAGAGTAGCTAGATGCAGGTAAGAGTATGGAAGGCGATATTGAATGAGCCAGACTTTGTCACATTGATTTTTCAAAATTCTCTTGATATGTGCACCTACGTTGTAAACTTTCATTCATAGTCTAGGTTGTAGCAACCTCATGATGGGTACAGGGGAAATTTGAGTATCATGTAGTAGCCTAAACCTATCGATGTTACATTGAGCTGGGGGAATGGAATATGAATGGCAGTCATCCAATATTCTGTAATAAGGCCATACTCATAAAAAAAAGTTATCCTCCCTCATCTTAAATTTCACCAACCGCCACTGCTGCCAATATCATTTCAATGACACAAAAAGCATTAACGGTATAAATCCACCACATTTAAATATAGCTTGGATGATGACAGGGGAGCTCCTGCATTTTCTATCAGGACAAAGTCAAGCCTATTGGCCCAGTAGTGATAAAACTCAGACTAATAACAAAGCAATAGGGTTCACATAAGGCCAGTCATATTTTTCAGAAAAACCTCCTCAACATACATCTATTAGTTCATTAAGTCTGTGTCCTGCACAATAAACAATCTCCTCAGGTTAAATAAAGGTGCAGATTTATGGCTGATTCACAGACAGACAGAGTGGTTCGACTAGAGGACAGAGTGCTTGGACGGCCCTGCTGCTGCCTGGCCACTGCACAGGAACTCATATACTGCAGGCATTAAATCTCATTATTAAATGGGAGATTGGTTACATTAGCAGATTACAGATTTTTTTATTTTCTTATATCTCTGGCAAAATATATGTAGAGAATCTAGATGTAAGAAAGATGAAAGATAATGTTATGGAAGGGTGAAGACAAAGGTCATCAATAAAAATATTTTTCATAGTTCTCTTTAAAACTGGAATCCTTAATGGTGAAACTGCCACATCCATTTGGGATATTACAACAACAAAGTTACTGTAAACAACAAACACGGCAACAAAACCGAAACAATAACAGAGGTGCTGGGGCGGACAGTGACGCTGTTTCCCCTAATGCGGATTCCATCTTTAAAATTACATTATTACTCCTCAATATATCCAGGCTGTATCACATCCGGCCGTGATTGTGAGTCCCATAGGGCGGCGCCCAATTGGCTCAGCGTCGTCCGGGTTTGGCCGGGATAGGCCGTCATCATCCTTAACTGACTTGCCTAGTTAAATAAAAAAATTAAAAATAAATCTTGAAGCGTTGTCTTTGTATGTACTTCTGTACTGCTATTAAATTTTGATATGAGGGAACAATGGCGCCGGAGAAAAAGGCCGACGTTTTACGTGTCCCCAACCAATTGTGTTTTTTTGTTCGTTTATTTCCGTTGTTTGTAACTTATTTTTTTACTTATTTTGTACATAATGTTGCCGCTACCGTCTCTTATGACCGAAAATAATTTTTCAATTACAATTGCAATTACTCACCACGGACTGACAGAATCCTTTTTTCCATTTAAGAGCCGGACGCGAATGATATACTGCTTTCTCGGGAACAGGCCCAGATCACTGTGATTTGTGTGAAGAGGAGGCGGAGAAAAAGGGGCCAGAGGACGGGCTGCCTTCTGAGGATAGAACAGTGGCGTCTGGTAAGACAAGGGGCGGCGGACGATGTACTTTTGTAAATAACAGCTGGTGCACGATATCTAAGGAAGTCTCGAGCTATTGCTCACCTGAGGTAGTTTATCTCATGATAAGCTGTAGACCACACTATCTACCTAGAGATAGTGTATTTTTCGTAGCTGTTTACATACCACCACAGACTCAGGCTGGCACTCAGACAGCATTGAATGAGCTGTATTCCGCCATAAGCAAACAAGAACACGCTCACCCAGAGGCAGCGCTCCTAGTAGCTGGGGACTTTAATGAATGGAAACTTAAATCCGTTTTACCAAATTTCTATCTCGATGTTAAATGTGCAACCAGAGGGGAAAAAACTCTGGACCACCTTTACTCCACACACAGAGACGCATACAAAGCTCTCCCTTGCCTTCCATTTGGCAAATCTGACCATAATTCTATCCTCCTGATTCCTGCTTACAAGCAAAAATTAAAGCAGGAAGCACCAGTGACTAGATCAATAAAAAAGTGGGTAGATGAAGCAGATGCTAAGCTACAGGATTGTTTTGCTAGCACAGACTGGAATATGTTCCGGGATTCCTCCAGGATTCCTGCATTGAGGAGTACACCACATCAGTCATTGGCTTCATCAATAAGTGCATCGATGACGTCGTCCCCACAGTGACCCCACAGTACATACCCCAACCAAAAGCCATGGATTACAGGCAACATCCGCACTGAGCTAAAGGCTAGAGCTGACGCTTTCAAGGAGCGGTACTCTAACCCGGGCGCTTATAAGAAATCCCGTTATGCCCTCCAACGAACCATCAAACAGGCAAAGCATCAATACAGGACTAAGATCGAATTGTACTACACCAGCTCTGACGCTCGTCGGATGTGGCAGGGCTTGCAAACCACTACAGACTACAAAGGGAAGCACAGCCGAGAGCTGCCCTGTGACACAAGCCTACCAGATGAGCTAAACTACTTCTATGCTCGCTTCGAGGCAAATAACACTGAAACATACATGAGAGCACCAGTTGTTCCGGAAGACTGTGTGATCACGCTCTCCGCAGCCGATGTGAGTAAGACCTTTAAACAGGTCAACATTCACAAGGCCGCAGGGCCAGACGGATTACCAGGACATGTACTGTGAACATGGTGTCTGGCAAGTGTCTTCACTGACATTTTCAACCTCTCCCTGTCCAATACCAACATGTTTCAAGCAGACCACCATAGTGCCTGTGCCCAAGAACACTAAGGTAACGTGCCTAAATGACTACCGATCCGTAGCACTCACGTCTGTAGCCATGAAGTGCTTCAAAAGGCTGGTCATGGCTCACATCAACACCATTATCCCAGAAACCCTAGACCCACTCCAATTTGCATACCGCCCCAACAGATCCACAGATGATGCAATTTCTATTGCACTCCACACTGCCCTTTTCCACCTGGACAAAGGAAACACCTATGTGAGAATGCTATTCATTGACTACAGCTCAGGGTTCAACACCATCGTGCCCTCAAAGCTCATCAATAAGCTAAGGACCCGCGGCCCCTCAGGGGTGCGTGCTCAGTTCCCTCCTGTACTCCCTGTTCACTCATGACTGCATGGCCAGGCACGACTCCAACACCATCATTAATTTTGCCGATGACACAACAGTGGTAGGCCTGATCACTAGCAACGACGAGACAGCCTATAGGGAGGAGGTCAGAGACTTGGCCGTGTGGTGCCAGCACAACAACCTCTCCCTCAACGTGATCAAGACAAAAGGAGATGATTGTGGACTACAGGAAAAAGAGGATGAGCATGCCCCCATTCTCGTCGACGGGGCTGCAGTGGAGCAGGTTGAGAGCTTCAAGTTCCTTGGTGTGTGTTCCTTGGTGTGCCTCTGACACCGGGCCCTAAAAAAGACTCCACCCATCCTAGTCATAGACGGTTCTCTCTGCTACCACACGGCAAGCGGTACCGGAGCGCCAAGTCTAGGTCCAAGAGGCTTCTAAACAGCTTCTACTCCCAAGCCATAAGACTCCTGGACATCTAATCAAATGGCTACCCAGACTATTTGCATTGCCCCCCCTCTTTAACACCGCTACTACTCTCTGCTGTTTTCATCTATGCATATTACCTAAACTAACCGGTGCCCCCGCACATTGACTCTGTACCGGTAGCCCCCTGTGTACAGTCTCGCTATTGTTACTACTCTTTAATTACTTGTTACTTTCATTTCTTATTCTTATCCGTATTTTTTTTAAACTGCATTGTTGGTTAGGGGCTCGTAAGTAAGCATTTCACGCATGTGACTAATAAATTCTGATTAGATTTTTTAAATTTTATGAATTCTGTCTTCATGGACTCCTGCCCAGGTCAATTCTGGGCCCTCAATCGAAGCTTTGGAATAGATGGATCGGACCTGGCAACCCAAGCAGTCAATAAGAATAATGGATCAGACCTGGCAACCCAAGCAGTCCATAAGAATAGACAGATCAGACCTGGCAACGCAAGCAGCCTGGGAAGTAGAGAGGGGACAGGGGACAAAATACCCATTGCTCAGGTTACCTTCAGCTCACACCAGGGCCAGTCTTTATTCCACCCCATCAAAGCCACAACTCAGCATATTCCAACACAGGCACCCTGAGCCAAAGTGGATGCTGCTCACCCATTATAGTATCACAATGTCAACTGACACGGAATTTAAAAACAACAAAGTCATCATATTTCAAGGGTAAAGCCTTCGAAGAACAACGGTGTTCTCTGCCGTGGACTATAAATAGAGTGATAGAGAGGAGGGTTGGTCACGTGTGCCGGATTTCTATACCGATGATTCTGCAGACATCGACTCCTCATTAGTGTTGATAGATACTGTGTGTCATTGCTGATGGTGTTAATACTGGGCTTCCCAGTAGCAGTCTTCAAGATCCCCTCATATTATACACAGAGGAAAAGTGTGAGTTGAATAAAGATGGTGACATGATGGCGCTTTGTAATGATAAAACGGTTGAAGAGAAAGCATTGAACCACAGGTGTTTTTTTATTAGAGTGTCTTGGCTACTTCAAGAGTTTCTACTTCATGTATAAATAGCATGGTGCCTGGTGCAGTCCTAATGCTGTTAGTGCAGTCCTAATGCTGTTAGCTGTAACCCCCGGTGGGACAGTGGAGGTTGCACCCTTGAGGCAGGTACTTAGCCAACGGGGCCTCCGGGAACATTTCAGTGACAATGCAAAAGCTAAACCATAGCAGAGAAACCACAGAAGTCACTGGATCAGCTGCTTTCAGTCTAAATGTCAACAGAAAGCACTCGGCTCCAAGACTCGGAGGTGGATGCATGTGCCAGTAGGATGCATGGGGAGTGAGTAGCTCCTATAGCTGCAGGAAGTAGTTTGGGGGTGGGTGTGCTGTGATTTTTTGAATGGGGAGGGGGGGGGGAGGTCGGGGGTTGCAGAATAAATAAAATTGCTTGCGCTGAAGACATACATCTAAATCAGTCTGCAAATACAGGACTAGTAAAGGTCCAGTGCACAATTTTTGTCAGATTTATTTTTTAAAACTAAATGTATTTTGAGTGTTTACCAGCATTTGTAACTTGAGACTGATAATTATCTGTACAAAACAGTTAATCTGATTATACTTGTGGAATATAAAAATACTTGCTTGATATATGTTTCCAGTTCCTTGAAATACAACTTATTTCTATGTGAAAACTGAAATGGTTTATTCATTCCTTTTCCATTTTAGTAGACACTCTTATCCAGAGCAACTTACAGTAGTGAGTGCATACAATTACATACTGGTCACCCATGGAAATCAAAAATCCCAACCCTGGCATTACAAACGCCATGCTCTATCACCTGAGCCACATCATCAAACCACATCGTCACAAACCACTTGATGTCTCAATGTACTCAATTACTGTATTGTACATTGTTTTTCAGGCTGATGGAAAGTCTACAGCTACAAACCTAGATGACCAGCCTATGTACAATACAATAATGTACATTTACATTAAGTAGTTTGTAAGGATGGTAAATTAATACTGCACAAAAAGTGGTTGTTTTACATGTTATTTAATGTGGATGTTATGTGTCTTTGCCCATAACTTTGCACCTTTTGATGTAAATGTTTGAGGACAGGGTTTTATTATTTCTGGATTCCATTAGAATGACTATTCACAGAGAAAGCGACAGGGCAACAACTCTTAGAATTCCAGCTATTGAATCCTGCAAGATACTGTTCTTAATTATACAACTCACTTTTTTGCCAAAATGGAGATGCTGAAACAATGTTTTTGCATGCGCTACAGATGTCTATATTGGGCCGCTAATACTAGTAAAGGCCCAGTGCACTACTTTTGTAAATATTGTTAATATTTTGTTTTTAAATTCAGATTTTTCAGGGGGTGCTGCAGCACCTTCAGCAACCCGACTTCCGGCGGCTATGGTAACTCCGTTTTGTACCAACAAAAATGGGGTTATACGTAGAAACCAGAAAACAAAGTTTAAATTAAGCCTAAAAAATCTATAAATCAACATATCCCCAAGCAACTGGGAGAGTGTGAGCGATCGGTTAAGTACAACAGCGAACCAATCAATTGGTAAAGCGGCTCGGCGACACGAATCCAATAAGCCGTGGCTTTCCCCAGAGGAAAAGACGAGGAGCAACTTGGAGATGCAAACGAGAGTAATGAACTGTTAAGGGCTATCCAGGAAAACATAGCTAAAATGCTCTCAATGCACACCAAAACAAAAAAACTTCTACAATCTGTTTTTAAAAAAGTATATTTGCTCGAAAAGAAAGTACAGGCTACCGTGTCAGACACGCACAAACAAGGCGTGCACATGAACGAACAAGGTAACAAAATGAGCTTTTTGGAAACAGTTGCAGCCTTTAGAAGATGATTTGGACTAGCAATAAAACCTAATGCGACAAAACAACATGAGAAAACCTAATGAGACGAAACAATATTATTATTATTCATTTTTTTAAATCTTTATTTAACTAGGCAAGTCAGTTAACCTTCCTTGGGTAGGGGGCAGTATTTTCACATCCGGATGAAAAGCATGCCCAAAGTAAACTGCCTGTTACTCAGGCCCAGAAGCTAGGATTTGCATATAATTGGTAGATTTGGATAGAAAACACTCGAAAGTTTCTAAAACTGTTAAAGTTATGGCTGTGAGTATAACAGAACTGATATGACAGGCGAAACCCCGGGGACAAACCACCCCCCCCCCAAAAAAATGTTCAGCATACCACTGTTTTCAATGACTGTCACAATCCTCCCAGATTGTAGTTCCTAGGGCTTCCACTAGATGTCAACAGTCATTAGAAAGAGTTTCATGCTGGTTTTTGGAAAAATTTGCCAGAAATTGTAGTTTTTCTAGGTGGCTCCCATTTTGGCTGTAGTGTTTCCAAGCGCATGGAAGAGAGCGCGTTTTTTGGTATTTGTCTCCGGTATAGACAATAACGATTCTCCGTCTTAAAATGTATAGTTTATTTACGTATTAGGGTACCTAAGGTTTGATTATTAACGTTGTTTGACTTGTTTGGAAAAGTTTATTAGTAATGTTTGGGATTCATTTTGTATGCATTTTGATGGAGGGAAACTGGGTGGATTATTGACTGAAGCACACCAGATAAACTGAGTTTTTATGGATATAAAGAAGGACATTATCGAACAAAAGGACCATTTGTGATGTATCTGGGACCTTTTGGAGTGCCAACAGAAGAAGATCATCAAAGGTAAGGCGTTTATTATATCGCTATTTCTGACTTTCGTGGCGCACCTGCCTGGTTGAAATATGTTTTTCATGCTTTTGTATGCAGGGCGCTGTTCTCAGATAATCGCATGGTGTGCTTTCGCCGTAAAGCCTTTTTGAAATCTGACACAGCGGCTGGATTACCAAAAAGTTAAACTTTATTTTGATGTATTACACTTGTGATTTTATGAAAGTTAAATATTTATAATTCTGTAGTTTGAATTTCGCGCTCTGCGATTTCACCGGATGTTGGCCACACTACCGTCCCTCCTGCCCATAAGAAGTTAAAAACAAATTCTTATTTTCAATAACGGCCTAGGAACAGTGGATTAACTGCCTTGTTCAGGGGTAGAACAACATATTTTGACCTTGTCAGCTCAGGGATTTGATCTTGCGACCTTGCGGTTACTAGTCCAATGCTCTAACCACTAGGCTACCTGCCAACCCATGAAACAACATGAGAAATCCTAATGAGACGAAACAACATGAGAAATCCTAATGAGAAAAAACAACATGAGAAATCCTAATGAGACGAAACAACATGAGAAATCCCATTGAGACGAAACAACATGAGAAAACCTAATGAGTCAAAACAACATGAGAAAACCTAATGAGACAAAACAACATGAGAAACCTAATGAGACAAAACAACATTAGAAAACCGAATGAGACGAAACAACATGAGAATATTGACGAGGAAAAAGGAGACCTTTCCAGCTACGTGGTCAAACTGATATAATTCTATAGCTAGAGGACTCTTGATATCTCCAGGAGTGATAAGTATATTTTTGTCTTTATTTGTTGTGGTTTAGTACTGTCTTTTTGTTACCTAGGGTCATCTACTTTAACCTGTTGGGGCTAGGGGGCAGTATTTGCACGGCCGGATAAAAAACGTACCAGATTTAATCTGGTTACTACTCCTGCCCAGAAACTAGAATATGCATATAATTAGTAGATTCGGATAGAAAACACTCTAAAGTTTCTAAAACTGTTTGAATGGTGTCTGTGAGTATAACAGAACTCATATGGCAGGCCAAAACCTGAGAAGATTCCATACAGAAAGTGCCCTGTCTGACAATTTGTTGTCCTTCTGTTGCATCTCTATCGAAAATACAGCATCTGTGCTGTAACGTGACACTTTCTAAGGCTCCCATTGGCTCTCTAAAGCTGCCAGAAAGTGTAATGGGGTGTCTGCTGTCTCTGGGCGAAGAACAGCAGGAGAATGTGTGAGTGGTCAGCCTGGGGACAGTGACACTGGAGATGCACGTTCATGAGAATTCTAAAAAAAATTCTTTCAGCCTTTGAATGAATACAACGTTGCCCGGTTGGAATATTATCGCTATTTTACGAGAAAAATAGCAAAATTGATTTTAAACAGCGATTGACATGCTTCTAAGTACGGTAATGGAATATTTTGAATTTTTTTTGTCACGAAATGCGCTCGCGCGTCACCCTTCGGATAGTGACCTGAACGCATGAACAAAACGGAGCTATTTGAATATAACTATGGATTATTTGGAACCAAAACAGCATTTGTTGTTGAAGTAGAAGTCCTAGGAGTGCATTCTGACGAAGAACAGCAAAGGTAATCCAATTTTTCTAATAGTAATTCTGAGTTTAGGTTGTCCCAAACTTGGTGGGTGTCAAAATAGCTAGCCGTGATGGCCGGGCTATGTACTCAGAATATTGCAAAATGTGCTTTCGCCGAAAAGCTATTTTAAAATCTGACACCGCGATTGCATAAAGGAGTTCTGTATCTATAATTCTTAAAATAATTTATGTATTTTGTCAACGTTTATCGTGAGTAATTAAGTAAATTCACCGGAAGTTTACGGTGGGTATGCTAGTTCTGAACATCACATGCTAATGTAAAAAGCTGGTTTTTGATATAAATATGAACTTGATTGAACAAAACATGCATGTATTTTATAACATAATGTCCTAGGAGTGTCATCTGATGAAGATCATCAAAGGTTAGTGCTGCATTTAGCTGTGGTTTTGGTTTTTGTGACATATATGCTTGCTTTGAAAATGGCTGTGTGATTATTTTTGGCAGGGTACTCTCCTGACATAATCTAATGTTTTGCTTTCGCTGTAAAGCCTTTTTGAAATCGGACAATGTGGTTAGATTAACGAGAGTCTTGTCTTTAAAATGGTGTAAAATAGTCATATGTTTGAGAAATTGAAGTTATAGCATTTTTGAGGTATTTGTATTTCGCGCCACGCGATTCCACTGGCTGTTGACCAAGCGTCCCACCTAGCCCAGGGAAGTTAAGTGCTGCCTGTATTTCCAGTGGCCTACTTGGTGTGTGAACGGCTGATTGCTCTTAATTTACAGATATTTGTTGACACATCAACCAGGATTAAGGGGCAGGGCAATTTGTGACTTGTTTCAGTAATCAGTGGCTGTATTGAAGGGGGAGTGGCTTCACCTCTCATACATAAGTGTTTGTACTTCAGTCTGCCCAGGTTTCTCAGACAGTTCTGTGAAGTTATTAGAGGAAGGAAAGACAGGAAGGCTCCACACCACTCTCTCACTTGAGTATCTTACCTAGTTATTTTCAGACAATAAAAGGTTTGCTCTTTTTTAGCTTGGGCATCTATGTGTGTGTTTTCTATACCTGTACGCTCCTCTCACTGTAGGCTATACAGACGCTCCCCACTCCTTGGCTGCAACCCTTCTAATTTAGTGTACCCTGCACTCACAACCCATGTGGAATTCCGTGTCTCTGGCAGCATTTGGAACTGCTGATCTGCGTTCAAGAACGTTGAGTTCATCTCAGCCTATACTGCCTTTCAGTCCCTTGACTTTTTGGCCCTAACAGAGACATGGATCACCCCAAGGAACACTGCTGCTCTCTCTTCATCTGACTATGTTTTGTCTCACAGTCCAAGAGCATCTGACTGTCTCGGTGGTGGCACAGGTCTACTCATTTCTCCGAAGTGGAGATTTTCTCTTTTCTCCCTCTCTCACCTGTCCATCTCCTCATTTGAATTATATTCACTGTCACCCATCTACTCAAGCTTAACATTGTTGTCATCTATTGCCCACCAGGTGCCCTTGGAGAGTTCCTCAAGGAGCTTGACACCTTGATAAGCTAATTTCCTGACGATGGCTCACCGCTCTTCATACTTGGCGAGTTCAAACTCTCGACGTCTGCCTTCGACTCATTTCTTTCCAACTCACTCTTTCCTCTCCTTGCCTCTTTTGACCTCAATGTTTTCTAATCCCCTCCAACTCACATGGCAGGCAATACGCTTGACCTCATCTTTACTAGAGGCTGTTTGACCACTAATCTCAATGCAAACCCCACTCCAGGTCTCTGATCACTTCTTTCGGTCAATTTCTGTCTCCCTTTTCTCCAACCCTAACCACTTAGCCCCTACCCAGATGGTCATGCGCTGCCGTAATCTTTGCTCTCTCTCTCCCACTACTCTTTCCTCTTCTATCCTATCATCTTTCCCTTCTGCTAAATCATTTTCCCTCCTGTCTCCTGATTCTGCCTCTTTGACCCTCCCCTCATTCCTTTCCACATCTTATCACTTGCACTGTCCCCTTTCCTCCCAGCCGGTTCTCCCCTCCCCTCCTGCTCTGTGGCTGTGACTCATTACGAGCTTACAGAACAGGGCTGCGGGCAGCTGAGTGAAAATGGAAAAAAACTAAACTTCTGGAGGACATATCATCCTTTCACACCCTCCTCTCTACCTTCTCTTCCTCTGTATCCACTGCTAAAGCCCCTTTCTATAACTCAAGCTTCTGTCTCTAACCATTATGTACTGCTCAAAAAAATAAAGGGAACACTTAAACAACACAATGTAACTCCAAGTCAATCACACTTCTGTGAAATCAAACTGTCCACTTAGGAAGCAACACTGATTGACAATACATTTCACATGCTGTTGTGCAAATGGAATAGACAACAGGTGGAAATTATAGGCAATAAGCAAGACACCCCCAATAAAGGAGTGGTTCTGCAGGTGGGGACCACAGACCACTTCTCAGTTCCTATGCTTCCTGGCTGATGTTTTGTTCACTTTTGAATGCTGGCGGTGCTTTCACTCTAGTGGTAGCATGAGACGGAGTCTACAACCCACACAAGTGGCTCAGGTAGTGCAGCTCATCCAGGATGGCACATCAATGCGAGCTGTGGCAAGAAGGTTTGCTGTGTCTG
Organism: Salmo trutta; assembly: GCF_901001165.1. Classification (NCBI taxonomy): domain Eukaryota; kingdom Metazoa; phylum Chordata; class Actinopteri; order Salmoniformes; family Salmonidae; genus Salmo; species Salmo trutta. The sequence goes on along the minus strand of NC_042968.1, from coordinate 85,451,607 downwards.
TGAGCGTAGTGTCCAGAGCATGGAGGCGCTACCAGGAGACAGGCCAGTACATCAGGAGACTTGGAGGAGGCCGTAGGATGGCAACAACCCAGCAGCAGGACTGCTACCCCCGCCTTTGTGCAAGGAGGAGCAGGAGGAGCACTGCCAGAGCCCTGCAAAATGACCTCCAGCAGGCCACAAATGTGCATGTGTCTGCTCAAACGGTCAGAAACAGAGTCCATGAGGGTGTTATGAGGGCCCGACGTCCACAGGTAGGGGTTGTGCTTACAGCCCAACACCGTGCAGGACATTTGGCATTTGCCAGAGAACACCAAGATTGGCAAATTCGCCACTGGCGCCCTGTGCTCTTCACAGATGAAAGCAGGTTCACGCTGAGCACGTGACAGACGTGACAGAGTCTGGAGACGCCGTGGAGAACGTTCTGCTGCCTGCAACATCCTCCAGCATGACCGGTTTGGCGGTGGGTCAGTCATGGTGTGGGGTGGCATTTTTTGGGGGGGCCGCACAGCCCTCCATGTGCTCGCCAGAGGTAGCCTGACTGCCATTAGGTACCGAGATGAGATCCTCAGACCCCTTGTGAGACCATATGCTGGTGCGGTTGGCCCTGGGTTCCTCCTAATGCAAGACAATGCTAGACCTCATGTGGCTGGAGTGTGTCAGCAGTTCCTGCAAGAGGAAGGCATTGATGCTATGGACTGGCCCGCCCGTTCCCCAGACCTGAATCCAATTGAGCACATCTGGGACATCATGTCTCGCTCCATCCACCAACGTCACGTTGCACCACAGACTGTCCAGGAGTTGGCGGATGCTTTAGTCCAGGTCTGGGAGGAGATCCCTCAGGAGATCATCCGCCACCTCATCAGGAGCATGCCCAGGCGTTGTAGGGAGGTCATACAGGCACGTGGAGGCCACACACACTACTGAGCCTCATTTTGACTTGTTTTAAGGACATTACATCAAAGTTGGATCAGCCTGTAGTGTGGTTTTCCACTTTAATTTTGAGTGTGACTCCAAATCCAGACCTCCATAGGTTGATAAATTGGATTTCCATTGATTATTTTTGTGTGATTTTGTTGTCAGCACATTCACCTATGTAAAGAAAAAAGTATTTAATAAGATTATTTCTTTCATTCAGATCTAGGATGTGTTGTTTAAGTGTTCCCTTTATTTTTTTGAGCAGTGTATATATATATATTTTTTAATATGGTTCTTGAACACTTAGAGAATGTCAGTAGATGTGGTTTTCCTGCAAGAGTTACATTTCAAAAAAGCAGAATTTGAATATTTAAAGAGGAGCTGGGTTGGTACCTTACATGGTGAAACATACACATTTATTTCATTGAATTTCCCAAAAGGGAAAAATCAGGTGTTTATAGATATAATTCAAGCCATATTAGATCAAATCCAGATAGGAACTATTAATTTATCAGATTACCTAAATCATGCATTCGATAAGATTGACAGACGTAGCAATAAATAAGGCAAATTCAAGAAACCTCCAAAGAGGCTGAAAAATGTATCTCTACAAATAATAGAAACACAATGGTGCAGATTGAGGCCACGTGGTGGAGAGTGATGCTGGCAATGGAGATGGGGGTGTGAGCAGGTGGGTCTGGGCAGAGGTGATGTTGTGGATATTTGTGTGCGTCTTTATGTTGTTTGCATGTGTATATTTTGTATTGTAAAAAAATAACAAGGACAAGCGTATCAAGATCATGTGTCTATACAAAATGAAGTGATTCTTGATGTTTTCTCTCTGAGCGGATCTTAAAACAGCATCAATCTGAGATCATACTTTCCTTTTCTGTTGCCTCCTACAGTCAAATCCCATCCAGATGTATTTAGAATCCTAAACCTCCTCACGGGTTACCGAAGGTCGCCCCTCTGACACTCAGCTGATCCTCCACATCAGACCTGGGCTAGCTACACACTCAGATTATAACGCCGCCACTCAGATGTGATTGTTACACTGACATCACATGGAAATCAAAAGAGGGTTGTCTACGGAGATAGGTGGAATGGGCTGAAAGTAGCTGAGGGGTGGGATTAAAAAGCTTATGATCTGTAACAGTTATGACAGAAAACATTTTATATCATGTATACCGGAGATGTCTGAGTACTATATATCCTAAATCTAACGTGATCTAAAACTCAGGCGTGGCTTCGGAACAAGTCTCTGAATGTCCTTGAGTGGCCCAGCCAGAGCCCGGACTTGAACCCGATCAAACATCTCTGGAGAGACCTGAAAATACCTGTGCAGCGACGCTCCCCATCCAACCTGACAGAGCTTAAGAAGATCTGCAGAGAAGAATGGGAGAAACTCCCAAAGTACAGGTGTGCCAAGCTTGTAAAGTCATACCCAAGAAGACGTGAGGCTGTAATCACTGCCAAAGGGGCTTCAACAAAGGACTTAGTAAAGGTTCTGAATACGTATGTAAATGTGCTATTTTATTTTGCAAAAATTGATAAAAAACAGTTTTTGCTTTGTCATTATGGGGTATTGTGTCTAGATTAATGAGGGAAAAAAGTAATTTAACCAATTTTAGAATAAGGCTGTAACATAACAAAATGTGGAAAAAGTCAATTGGTCTGGATACTTTCCGAATGCACTGTATATTTATAAAACTATATCTTTATTTTATAAATACTGTGTAAAAAAGCACCATGCATGTAAAATGTGTGTAAAATATATATATAACAAATACACTGAACAAAAATATAAACGCAATATGTATAGCTTTGGTCTTATGTTTTATGAGCTGAAATAAACGATTCCAGAATTTTTCAATACGCACAGAAATCTGATTTTTGTCAAATTTGGTGCAAAAATTTAATTACATCCCTGTTAGTGAGCATTTCTACTTTTCCAGGATAATCCATCCACCTGACAGGTGTGGCATATCAAGAAGCTGATTAAAATGCATAATCATTACACAGGTGCACCTTGTGCTGGGGAAAATAAAAAGGCCACTCTAAAATGTGCAGTTTTGTCACACAACACAATGCCACAGAGCATGCAATTGGCATGCTGACTGCAGGAATGTGAATAAAACTGGGTTTGCATAATTCAAGCATTTCTGTACAAACTGTCAGAAACAGTCTCAGGGAAGCTCTCAGGGAAGCTCATCGTCCTCACCAGGGTCTTGACCTGACTGCAGTTCAGTGTCATAACCAACTTCAGTGGGAAAATGCTCACCTTTGATGGCCACTGGCATGCTGGAGAAGTGTGTTCTTCACGGAAGAATCCCAGAATCAACTGTACCGCGCAGATAGCAGTGTGTATGGCGTTGTGTGGGCGAGTGGTTTGCTGATGTCAACATTGTGAACAGAGTGCCCCATGGTGGCGGTGGGGTAATGGTACGGGCAGGCCTAAGCTACGGGCAATGAACACAATTGCATATTATCGATGGCGATTTGAATGCACAGATATACCGTGACGAGATCCTGAGACCCATTGTCGTGCCTTTTATCCACCGCCTGTTTCAGCATGATAATGCACGGCCCCATGTTGCAAAGATCTGTACACAATTCCTGGAAGATGAAAACATTCCAGTTCTTTCATGGCCTCATACTTGCCAGACAGGACATCCATTGAGCATGTTTGGGATGCTCTGGATCGACGTGCGCAACAGCGTGTTCCAGTTCCTGCCAATATCTAGCAACTTTGCACAGTCATTCAAGAGGAGTGGGACAACATTCTACAGACCACAATCAACAGCCTGATCAACTCTATCCGAAGGAGAAGTGTCACGCTGCATGACGCAAATGGTGGTCGCACCAGATACTGACTGGTTTTCTGATCTACGCCCCTACCTGTTTTTTAAGGTATCTTTGACCAACAGATGCATAAAAAAATCCATATATTAGCATTTATATTTTTGTTCAGGGTATATACATAAATAAACAAAGGAAATGTGTTATGGTATGCAGTATACAAACCCCAACCACTAAACAAGATGTAGTCAGAACATCTAAGACAGCACAGGACTTTGTACAGAGGGAAGCAGGGACGCCTGTCAAAAAAAAGAATCACCATCCAACAGCCATTAGTCAAAGAACAAACGGAATGTTGTTATTTCAGGGAATGACTTTCAAGGAAAAACATGTGTGGCGGTAAAACACACACACACACACACACACACACACACACACACACACACACACACACACACACATACACACACACATACACACACACACACACACACACACACACACACACACACACACACACACACTTAGCTAAACTTAAGTAGAAATAATGCAAGTCGTTCCATGTCAAATCAAATCAAATTTTATTTTTCACATGGGTGGAATACAACAGGTGTAGACCGTACCGTGAAATGCTTACTTACAAGCCCTTAACCAACAATGCAGTTCAAGAAATAGAGTTAAGAAAATATTTACTAAATAAACGAATAAAAAATAATAATAATTAAGTAACACAAGAAAATTACATAACAATAACGAGGCTGTATACAGGGGGTACCGGTACCGAGTCAGTCGAGGTAATTTGTCCATGTAGGTAGGGGTAAAGTGACCATGCAAAGATAATAAACAGCAAGAAGCAGCAGTGTAAAAACAAAGGGGGGGGGGGGGGGGGGGTCAATGTAAATAGTCCAGGTGGCCATTTGATTAATTGTATAGCTTTGGGGAAGAAGCTGTTTTGGTAGGAGCCTTTTGGACCTACAGTCGTGACCAAAAGTTTTGAGAATGACACAAATATTAATATCCACAAAGTTTGCTGCTTCAGTGTCTTTAGATATTTTTATCAGATGTTACTATGGAATACTGAAGTATAACTACAAGCATTTCATAAGTGTCAAAGGCTTTTATTGACAATTACATGAAGTTGATGCAAAGAGTCAATATTTGCAGTGTTGACCCTTCTTTTTCAAGACTTCTGCTGTCAATTAACTTCTGGGACACATCCTGACTGATGGCAGCCCATTCTTACATAATCAATGCTTGGAGTTTGTCAGAATTTGTGGGTTTTTGTTTGTCCAGCCGCCTCTTGAGGATTGACCACAAGTTCGCAATGGGATTAAGGTCTGGGGAATTTCCTGGCCATGGACCCAAAATATCGATGTTTTGTTCCCCGAGCCACTTAGTTATCACTTTTGCCTTATGGCAAGGTGCTCCATCATGCTGGAAAAGGCATTGTTCGTCACCAAACTGTTCCTGGATGATTGGGAGAAGTTGCTTTCGGAGGATGTGTTGGTACCATTCTTTATTCATGGATGTGTTCTTAGGCAAAATTGTGAGTGAGCCCACTCCCCTGGCTGAGAAGCAACCCCACAAATGAATGGTCTCAGGATGCTTTACTGTTGGCATGACACAGGACTGATGGTAGCGCTCACCTTGTCTTCTCCAGACAAGCTTTTTTCCGGATGCCCAAAACAATCGGAAAGGGGATAAATCAGAGAAAATGACTTTACCCCAGTCCTCAGCAGTCCAATCCCTGTACCTTTTGCAGAATATCAGTCTGTCCCTGATGTTATTCCTGGAGAGAAGTGGCTTCTTTGCTGCCCTTCTTGACACCAGGCCATCCTCCAAAAGTCTTCACCTCAATGTGCATACAGATGCATTCACACCTGCCTGCTGCCATTCCTGAGCAAGCTCTGTACTGGTGGTGCCCCGATCCCGCAGCTGAATCAACTTTAGGAGACGGTCCTGGCACTTGCTGGACTTTCTTGGGCGCCCTGAAGCCTTCTTCACAAAAATTGAACCACTCTCCTTGAAGTTCTTGATGATCCGATAAATGGGTGATTTAAGTGCAATCTTACTGGCAGCAATATCCTTGCCTGTGAAGCCCTTTTTGTGCAAAGCAATGATGACGGCACATGTTTCCTTGCAGGTAACCATGGTTAACAGAGGAAGAACAATGATTCCAAGCACCACCCTCCTTTTGAAGCTTCCAGTCTGTTATTCAAACTCAATCAGCATGACAGAGTGATCTCCAGCCTTGTCCTCATCAACATTCACGCCTGTGTTATCGAGAGAATCACTGACATGATGTCAGCTGGTCCTTTTGTGGCAGGGCTGAAATGCAGTGGAAATGTTTTTTGCGGATTCAATTAATTTGCATGGCAAAGAGGGACTTTGCAATTAATTGCAATTCATCTGATCACTCTTCATAAGATTCTGAACTATATGCAAATTGCCATCATACAAACTGAGGCAGCAGACCTTGTGGAAATTAATTTTTGTGTCATTCTCAAAACCTTTTGCCACGACTGTAGACTTGGCGCTCCGGTATGGCTTGCCATGCGGTAGCAGAGAGAACAGTCTATGACTAGGATAGCTGGAGTCTTTGACTATTTTTGTCAGAGGAAGGCCCTAAAAATGGTGGTAATGGTACAGAGGTCCTGGATTGCAGGAAGCTTGGACCCAGTGATGTATTGGGCCCTACCTTCTGTAGTGCCTTACGGTCGGATGCCGAGCAGATGCCATACCAAGCGGGGATGCAACTGGTCAGGATGCTCTTGATGGTGCAGCTGTGGAACTTTTTGAGGTTCTGGAGACCCACTCCACTTCAGCCCCATCGATGTTAATGGGGGCGAGTTCGGCCCTCATTTTCCTGTAGTCCACGATCATCTCCTTTGTCTTGCTCACATTGAGGGAGAGGTTGTTGTGATGGCACCACAAAGCCAGGTCTCTGACCTCCTCGCTATAGGCTGTCTCATCATTGTCGGTGATCAGGCCTACCAATGTTGTGTTGTTAGCAAACTTAATGATGGTGTTAGAGTCGTGCCTGGCCATGCAGTCATGAGTGAACAGGGAGTACAGGAGGGGACTAAGTACGTACACCTGAGTGGCCCTGCTGTTGAGGATCAGTGTGGCAGATGTGTTGTTGCCTACCCTTATCACCTATGGGCGGCCCGTCAGGAAGTCCAGGATCCAGTTGTAGAGGGAGGTGTTTAGTCCAAGGGTCCTTAGCTTAGTGATGAGCTTTAGGGGCACTATGGTGTTGAACGCTGAGCTGTAGTCAATGAACAGCATTCTCACATAGGTGTTCCTTTTGTCCAGGTGGAAAAGGGCAGTGTGGAGTGTGATTGAGGTTGCATTCGTGTTCTTGGGCACAGGGACTATAGTGGTCTCCTTGAAACATGTTGGTATTACAGACTCAGACAGGGAGCATTTTCTTCTTTGCTTATGGCCTTATATAACTCGTTGAGTGCGGTCTTAGTGCCAGCATCGGTTTGTGGCGGTAAATAGACTACGAATAACATAGATGAAAACTCTCTTGGTAGATAGTGTGGTCTACAACTTATCATAAGGTATTCTACCTCAGGCGAGCCATACCTCAATACTTATTTAATGTTAGACATCGCTCACCAGCTGTTATTGACAGACGTAGCTGCTCTGTCCTGCCGATGCATGGAAAACCCAGCCAGCTATATATTATCCGCGTCATCGTTCAGCCACGACTCGGTGAAACATAAGATATTACAGTTTTTAATGTCCCGTTGGTAGGATATTCTCGACCGTAGATCATCGCGCTTGTTTTCCAGTGATTACACGTTGGCCAATAGAACCGATGGTAATGGTGATTTACTCACTTGCCTATGAATCCTCACAAGGCACCCCGATCTTCTCCCTCTGTATCTCCACTTTTTCTTCACGCGAATGACGGGGATTTGGGCCTGGTCTCCGGAAAGCAGTATATCCTTCGTGTTGGACTCATTAAATAAAAAATCTTTGTTCAGTTCTAGGTGAGTAATTGCTGTTCTGATGTCCAGAAGCTATTTTCAGTCATAAGAAACGGTAGCAGCAACTTCATGTACAAAATAAGTTACAAACAATGTGAAAAATACAACCTATGCCAATCCCACCCCAAAAACCAGTGTACAGTATCAGTTCTCTATGTTTGACAAGTAGTATGAAGCTGTGGCTTGGAGTATTGCTTCACCATACTATGTAATGTATTCCCTGTGAATGTGTTGATAGTTTTTCTCCCCCATTCAGAGAAATGTGTAATTGAAATCACTTGCATTATTTACCATTTAGTAGTGTGAAGGTACCAGGTTTGACCACTAGATGCCACTGTTCCTGCTATACCACCACACTCTTCTATTCATTTTGCTGGTCCTTTGTGTTTATTAAATAGATCACAACATAGATCACCCTGTTAATTAAATCCTTGTTTATTTAGTTAGTTAAATGCTTGTTTAGTTAGTTAGTTGAATCCTTGTTTAGTTATTTAGTTAATTCCTTTTATAGTTAGTTAGTTAAATCAATGTTTACTTATTTAGTTAAATCCTTGTTTAGTTATTTAGTTAAATCCTTGTTTAGTTAGTTAGTTAAATCCATGTTTAATAAGTTAAATCCATGTTTAGTTAGTTAAATCCCTGTTTAGTTAGTTGGTTAAATTCTTGTTTAGTCAGTTCATGAATTCCTTGTTTAGTTAGTTAGTTAAATCCATGTTTAGTTATTTAGTTCAATCCTTGTTTAGTTAGTTAAATACACATTTAGTAAGTTATATCCTTGTTTAGTTAGTGAGTTAAATATTCTTTAGTTAGTTAAATTCTTGTAGTTATTTAGTTAAATCCTTGTTTAGTTAGCTAAATACATGTTTAGTAAGTTAAATCCTTGTTTAGTTAAGTCATTCTTTAGTTAGTTAAATTATTGTAGTTATTCAGTTCAATCCTTGTTTAGTTAGTTAGTTAAATCCATGTTAGCTACTTAAATCCATGTTTAGTTTGTTAGTTTAATCCTTGTTTAGTTATTTCGTTTAATCCTTGTTTAGTTATTTAGTTAAATCCTTGTATAGTTAGTCAAATCCTTGTTTAGTTAGTTAAATACATGTTTAATTAGTTAAATCCTTGTTTAGTTCGTTAGATTCTTCTAGTTATTTAGTTAAATCCTTGTTTAGTTAGTTAGTTAAACCGATGTTTAGTAAGTTAAATCCATGTTTAGTTAGTTAGATAAATCCTTGTTTAGTTATTTAGTTAAATCCATGTTTAGTTAGATAAATCCTTGCTTAGTTTGTTAGTTAAATCCATGTTTAGTTAGTTAAATCCTTGTTTAATTATTTAAATCCATGTGCATGATGTGAAAGGGAAGGCATTCCACAAAGAGGCATCAAATCTAATAGTGAACATACTTGGACAATGGGTCCTCAAGATTGTTAAGTTGCAAAATGTAACACTTCAAATAAAATGTGCCTTTTTCCTTTTAAATTTATTAGAAACAATCTTCATGTTTATTGTTTACTCAATGTCCTTTCGTTCTCTTTACAAGGTCCATCCAGATTCTGCTCTAGATCAGCCATGCTCTCCTCCACTGGAGGAGTTTAGTTTACTGTAGGCTAATATCACATCAGCACTCAGCCCTGCCACGTAGGAGTTGGCTGGCTGCAGCTCGTCTTGGCTGCGAACGACTCACCTCTGATGGATTTGTGCAACTACATCTGAGCCTCCGATCCAATCCCCACAGCTGATGCCAAAGTCCATCATGCGGGTGTTTCTCCCATCTCCAATTTCCTCATTAGAAGTTCATACAATTTTGTGTGTAAGTGTGTGTCTACGTGTTCTTTAAGTATATATAAATTGTGTGAGAGCATGTGTGTATTTGTCTTATGAGAATTTATGTATAACAATCCAACTTAGCAGAATGCCCGGAATACATATGTCTTTTGTATATTCTTTTAGAGTAGACTAGAACTACTCAGAAAAAAACCTACACATCTGAAGTGACTGAGAAGCAAGTCTCCCAATATCCTCGGGCTGAGCTCTGTGGTTGGAACTGAAGTGACATGTGAATCCCTTTTATGACTTTATTATGTCTTTATCCACCCACTCAGATTACTGTATCTTCTATCTGCTCGGTCAGGGGAGTTTTGGTGAACTCTGACCACCCCTGAGGAGGGGATGGACAGGGTCAAATGGGAGTCGGGGGGTGGGGGGGGTAAATAGTTTGATGATTAGACTATGAACTAGAGAGAAGCGAACATTGCACCATAGTGTACTTTCCCACTAATGAGAATCCTTTATTATAAGTCCCAATGACTGCCTTACTGTAGATATTCATTTGAGAAAGAAAAAGTTGAACATTTGGTTAATTCGAGTTTAGCAACCTTTGCTTTGTCCTACAAGGGTGTCAAACTATCCTCCAGTCTGATTTGCTCTGTAGAGACATGCCAGAGAGTGTATTTACGAGCGTATCACATGTCATGACAAGTTATGTATAGAATGAACTAAAGATGACATTATAGAATCAGGCAATACTTAAAATCAGAAAAAAACGAATGTTAAATTAGATGCTTTCTCTGGATAGCGTTCAATTTGTTCATTAGGCAAGACAAGGAGAACTAGAAGGGCATGGAGAGGGATACGTTTGTTTTCTCTCTGCACAATAAAGCAGAGTTCACTGCCAGTTCAACAGATATTTCAACAGGGACACAAATGGAATGTCTAGAAGAGACCCACATAAGGCTTAGCAGCATTCAGCACTCTAAAGTTACAGATGATGACGACCTATGAAGGAATGTCATCATGTCTCCTGACAGTCAGAAAAAGCATGCAGGTTCTGTAGAGGTGTATCTGAAGTTCCTTTTACCTTGGGGGTAAGAGTCCGCTGTTTGATTAACATGGGGTCTCTTAATGGCAGAGGAGCGATAAACGATGTGATGTCGTCCGTCTCGGCCCTCCTCATCCCCCGCCCCACCCCCTCGGTGCTCCAGGGGTTCGATGAAGAACTCCTCCCGCCCCATGCGGATCATTCCTGCCTGAGAAAGATGAGATGAGAAGGGGGTTGAACTCTACAATCACAAGGATCTATCTAACTGGAAGAAAAACAACTTTAAATAACACTTTGAGAATAACTTAATTGAGAAGGGAAATGCACAATAATCAATATATCCACCACTTTAAAGCTCGGCCCGAAGAGAGGACAACATTGACAAAAATACAAATTACATGAGACTGCAAAGAAACATGAGTTGATCAATATGGGGCCAATTTATATCAACCATCTGATCAACAATTTAGATAAGCCAAAACAGCGGTACTAATACTTCAATAAATGCAGACAGACAAAATGTGGCGTGACAGCCCAAACCAGGTGGCCCCCTATCCTGTGTCTGTCGTGGAAAATGGGGAACGGGGAAGAGGAGGGATGTGAATGTAAACTTTAAAACACACTGTGACTGGAACAGACACGCCTGTTCAGGGTCAGCTCAACACTGCTTCTCTCTCTGACCCCGACTACAGAGCTAGAGAGGGGCTGCTGAGACTGCCATTTAGCACAGCCTCCTGAGAAATATTACACAAGAAGCTGTCACATCCTCCCGAGGTTTAATTACCAAGGAAAGGTCTGGACTCTGCATAAATCGACACCAGCAGTTACACCTCGGTTAGCCAACTCTCTGAGCCACTGTGAAGTCAAACTTAACCTGCCTTACCACACAGCATGGCTAAGTACACATCTTCCACTCAGAAAATCAGTTGCTCAGTCACCTCATCTCAGGAACTCTAGAACTCTAACAGCTTATTAAAGTCATGCTAAGGAATAAAGGAAAGATTCTACTCTGGGCTACAGGAATGAAGCACATACCTCAGTCTTGAAAGCAAGAATTGTTACTGCAGCAACTTTGAAAAACAAATAAACTAAGTCAAGTCATTTTATATTAAACAATGGTGCAAGACTGGGGTTTTTGCAGACTAATTCTTTCCATTTGGCTACACTGTCATAGACATCCAAACCCGTAATCTGAAATAAAACTCTGTCTTCAACAACAAATAACTTTCCCAGATGTCAAATTCTCTCTTGCCAACTGAAAATCGTAAACTAACATTTGAGGGATCAACTTCACTTAACTATCACAAATAAATCACTAGCTCTCACTACCAGCTTTACTGTCAGAACAAGTCTACAGTGTCCACACAGTTGGATCAGTGGTCCACTAATCAGGTATTATACCCACACCACTCTGTACATCTTTAGCTGGAAAACGGCATAAACATTGTAAACGTTGACAGGAGAAGTGAAGGAAAAGTTAGCATAAACCATGCTGAATTGCAGAATCTTTTGAAGATGTGATCCAGCTCCACTGTAACAATGAGACTTTTCCATAAGCCTGAGAGGCTCCAGAGCCTGCCTGGACTGCCAAGAGTGAAATAGGAGAGCAGAGCCTGAGAGAGAGGGCCTGAGCAGCTCCGTCCCGGTTTCCAGCTCAGAGTCAGGCCTGCCTGAGGCGGAGGGAGGGTTCTGATGGAGAGAGCAGCGCTGTGCTGCCTTTGGATCGTTGGATCTGGCCAAGAGGGTCAGCCTGCTGCCTCGCTAAGAGACTGGTCGCCCGGGAGACCTGCTGTTCATTCCCTAACTTTTCAGTGTTCAGTGTGTGTGTGGCGTATGTGTGGCGTATGTGTGTGTGGCGTATGTGTGTGAGGGGGCAGGAAAATACATTAATCCAGAGGTAGTTATGTCTGTAGGGAGGAGGAGGAGCACAAAGCCTGCATGACATGTTCCAACTTTGCCTTGGAGCCAGCTTTCTGTCTGTCTGTCTGTCTGTCTGTCTGTCTGTCTGTCTGTCTGTCTGTCTGTCTGTCTGTCTGTCGGTTGGTCTGAACAGGGGTGGAAGCACGTGAGCACTACCTTAGCTCTCACAATGGACAGCTCTGTGTGAAATGACAGATAATGTATACTGCAGCTAAGTACACCTCTTTGAGGTAATGACAGCTTTGAAAGGGTTGACAATAGTAATCTTTTCAAGTTGATATGAATGAAAGAGCCATTGTAAAACCTAACCCTGGGTAACTAAAAGTTATAATAAACTCTCAATTTTTACTGCTGGATTTATATTTCAGTGGAAGGGCCATGGAAAAGAGAAAATACAGTGTTTAAACTGGAAATAAAGTGGATAAGTTGTTTCCCAATGACAGCGTCCTCACACTCTATGTTGGAAAGGAAAGTTTAAGAAGACTATATGGGGCCATATCCATAATACTTGATTAAGAGACATATTTCCATTGCACAAAAGCATGACCTTATGTTCCTTGGCAATACTTTCCATTGTAAAAAGGCCAAAAGTGTTTAAAAACTTGTTGACTCACAGTATTCAGTGTTAGTTTCTCATTGAACAGGTCATTGGTTTACATGACCCTCACTCACACTGCTCCAAAGAAGGGATTTCTAAACATCCTCAAGCTTCCTCTCAACCTTTAATTCAATCAGCACTCCACTCATGATACTGTGTTAATTGTCAGCCTTTTCAACATAATCTAACACATCAATCGATTACATTCAATCAAATCTGAGATGAGATGTTTTGTTGAACATTGGAAGTGAATTGTGCCAGTTGTTATTGTGGCAAGTGAAATAGACACTCATATTGTGCCACCAAATCTCTGGGATTCAAGGATTAATGAGTCCTGGAGCAAACATAATTTTCATCCTGAGTTGGATACAGTATAAAGTCCTGAATTAACATAAACAAGTCAAAATCGTCAGTTTCAAATAAATAAAATATCATCAACCATGTTCATTTTCAAGCCTGGCAAGAATCAAAGGTGCTTTGATAATACAGGCCAAGCTACTTATGATTTGAGTTGGATTGTTGATGTTCATTCCAGTTATCTCCTTCATTTCTCTGTTAACCACTGGCAACAGGAATGTAGGACATCAGAGAGAGTAGAAACTGAAACCCCTTTTGGGCTGCCTCCCTTCACTGTTCATTACAAGCTGTCATTCAAACTCACGGCAGCAGAATTCTACTTACAGGTGTCAGGAATCAACACAACCACATCAATATTAATATCAACACACGATGATAAAAGCCCAATAAAACAAGAACTATATAAAGTGAAATATGCTCTAGTCTGGTCTAACGCACACAATCTGTCTCCCTCTCTCTCTCTCAAACTCACACACACACACACACACACAGACACACACACACACACACACCCACGGAAGCACACACACACACACGGAAGCACACACACACGTTAAAATGTCCTGGATCATCAGGTCAGATCTCACATGTATTGACTGCCTTATGAATTCTCTTGGTTCACATCCACGGCACACTGCTGTTTTCATTTTGGAGAATGCAACTCCTGCAGGGATTGGACGAGCCAGGTGGCTGACATCCCATCTCCTACTGTAACTACAGACAGGTCCAGACGGGAACCATCAAGACCAATTCTTCTACTGTAACTACAGACAGGTCCAGACGGGAACCATCAAGACCAATTCTTCTACTGTAACTACAGACAGGTCCAGACGGGAACCATCAAGACCAATTCTCCTACTGTAACTACAGACAGGTCCAGATGGGAACCATCACGACCAATTCTCCTACTGTAACTACAGACAGGTCCAGACGGGAACCATCACGACCAATTCTCCTACTGTAACTACAGACAGGTCCAGACGGGAACCATCACGACCAATTCTCCTACTGTAACTACAGACAGGTCCAGACGGAAACCATCAAGACCAATTCTCCTACTGTAACTACAGACAGGTCCAGACGGGAACCATCACGACCAATTCTCCTACTGTAACTACAGACAGGTCCAGACGGAAACCATCACGACCAATTCTCCTACTGTAACTACAGACGGGTCCAGACGGGAACCATCAAGACCAAATCTCCTCCTCTTCATTCCCACTCATCACTTTCACATTGCATTTTGGATAGAGTCACAAACAACCCTTTGTCCATGTGCGCTCTGAGACTCTTTTCCTTTGAAACATTTCCTTTGCAACATATTTCTATACAGGTCACACTCCTCCTACACACCATGAAATACATCAACAACTCTAAATGCTACGGTGTCAGTCATGGAATTCTTCCAAACGCTATATATATATATATATATATATATATATATATATATTAAATCTGTGTAATTGGACTGAGTCTCGTGGCACCGAAAGAAAGCTGACACAGAACCAAACAAAAAACAAACATGACAAGATATTTATTGGCTTCCATGTTTGTGATGAGTGTTCTCTAAGGAGGTCAGCTTTATTCAGGTGTATAGACCTGTTCTCTACCGCAGAGGCCTTGTGTCTTCCAGGTCAAAGATCCTCTTTTCACTCCAGCTGGGCCTGTCCTCTCAACTATAAATCCTGACAAGAGCGTCAATATGTCCCTTTGAAACAGTAATGTAACACACAGCCTGCTGGACTGGGTCTACAGCCTGCTAGACTGGGCCTACAGCCTGCTGGATTGGGCCTACAGTCAGATGTACTGGGCCTACAGCCTGCTGGATTGGGCCTACAGCCTGCTGGACTGGGCCTACAGCCAGATGGACTGGGCCTACAGACTGCTGGACTGGGCCTAAAGCCAGATGTACTGGGCCTACAGCCAGATGGACTGGGCCTACAGCCTGCTGAACTGGGCCTACAGCCAGATGGACTGGGCCTACAGCCAGATGGACTGGGCCTACAGCATGCTGGACTGGGCCTACAGTCAGATGGACTGGGCCTACAGCCAGATGGACTGGGCCTACAGCCAGATGGACTGGGCCTACAGTCAGATGGACTGGGCCTACAGCCTGCTGAACTGGGCCTACAGCCAGATGGACTGGGCCTACAGCCAGATGGACTGGGCCTACAGCCTGCTGAACTGGGCCTACAGCCAGATGTACTGGGCCTACAGCCAGATGGACTGGGCCTACAGCCAGATGGACTGGGCCTACAGCATGCTGGACTGGGCCTACAGTCAGATGGACTGGGCCTACAGCCAGATGGACTGGGCCTACAGTCAGATGGACTGGGCCTACAGCCTGCTGAACTGGGCCTACAGCCAGATGGACTGGGCCTACAGCCTGCTGAACTGGGCCTACAGCATGCTGGACTGGGCCTACAGCCAGATGTACTGGGCCTACAGCCAGATGGACTGGGCCTACAGCCTGCTGGACTGGGCCTACAGCCAGATGGACTGGGCCTAAAGCCAGATGGACTGGGCCTACAGCCTGCTGGACTGGGCCTACAGCCTGCTGGACTGGGCCTAAAGCCAGATGGACTGGGCCTACAGCCAGATGGACTGGGCCTACAGCATGCTGGACTGGGCCTACAGCCAGATGGACTGGGCCTACAGCATGCTGGACTGGGCCTACAGTCAGATGGACTGGGCCTACAGCCAGATGTACTGGGCCTACAGCCTGCTGGACTGGGCCTAAAGCCAGATGGACTGGGTCTACAGCCTGCTGGACTGGGTCTATAGCCTGCTGGACTGGGCCTACAGCCAGATGGATGAGCGAAGGAGAGAGGGAAGAACATAACACCAGAAGAATGCTATCTTGTATCCTACAATTAGAACTGAGGTTTCCATCCACACTCAAACAGAAACGGATCTAAACTCCTGGTGAGAGGAAAGGAAGTGTGCCAGTGCAGTCACAGTGGGCTCCCCACTCTGTCCATCCAATGGAATAATCAAAGGCCACAGCTACTCCATAGAGAGCCAGGGGATTCTGGAATGGCCCGACCTGATAAGTGTCCCTCTTTCACCCCTCTCCATGGCCCGCTCAACACCACAAAGAGAGTGACTCCTATTGGCCCAAACCAGGGAGAGGTGCGACAGATGGCTGAAACAGTTAGCCCTGGTCCAATTTGGTGCATTTGGCTCAACATTGATTTGAGAAGGCTCGGAGGTCGTGTAAGTACGGACACAGCTCCAAACACCCCAGCCACATCCGTGCCAGAGGAGCAACATGAACAAAATTCATACAACTTAATTATAGCACAAAAGTTAACCCAACTAAATATGTGACATCTACCGCTTGTGTTGAGAAAAGACCCCTGGGACAACAGAAACTTTAGAAAGGTTGCATCTTTGTCACTAGGTTAAACACAGATGACATAGGCTATATCGTGCAAAGGCTGAAGGATTTCCAAACAACACAGAAACCATCACAACGCAAAATTGCTTAATTTCCTGAACTTTTGGGAAGCGTGTGGTCTGTATGGGATTATGGTGTCTTTGGTGGCTTGATTGAAAGTTGGATAAGACTACCAGCTGTTCTTACTGTTTGTAGTACAGAAGGCTTTCTTAAACTATGGATCCGGACCCAAAGTGGGCCCTGGGCATGCGAGAGGTGGGTCGTGAGTTATGAAAATACATCTATAATCACACACTATTTATTCTTAATTTGTGTCATTGGGGGACGATTTGGGTCATGGTGGAACGGTCAATTTCTCATTCGGGTCTCGAGCTGTAAAAGTTTAAGACCCCTTGTAGTAGAGGATTGACTGCTCTGATATTATAACACAGAGAAAGTAATATGTAAGTTATATTTAATTATAATTCAGCAACGCAATGCATCTCTGGAACAAGGTCATACGGGACAGATCACACAGAGAAGGGATGAGGGAAAAAATAGATAGATATCACACACACACACACACACACACACACACACACACACACACACACACACACACACACACACACACACACACACACAGAGACTTTAAACTGACAGGATGACCCCTCAGGACAAATTGCATAAGAGGATGGTTTCCATGACAACTGTCTGTAGCATAGGCCACAGCAGATTTGCTCAGGCCACCCAATCTAATTTAGCCTGGGTACCAGTCTCTTTAGCTAATCCACTCCCTGTACTCCATGTCATGTGCCAAGGAGACTGGCCTTTCTGCCATCTTCAAATATTAACGTTCTATCATTAATGAGCTCGAGGAAAACAGAGGATTTGATCCTGATTCGATCACCCTCACAGCTATCTTCCAATCACAACAAAAAATGTATGCACATTTTGGAACTCTTAACTTTTTTTCTCCACAGAACACATTGGTATTCGGTTACTAAGCAACAGTTTTTTGTTTGTTCAGATGCTCACATCTAAATTCTCAAACTAAATACATACAGCAATTTCAACCACAAAATGTCTTAGTTTTGATTTTAAGCATCAAAATACAACTTACTTTGTTATAAATTCTAATTTCGAAGCTCCACATGATGTCATGGAAAATAATGTTTTTTCCAACAACCAATGAGCAACTCCGCTGTAAATTCAGCGCATATTGAACATGGACATTGCCGAAAGACCAGTATTTTTTGGCAATGACAAGGAGTGGCGAGTGAAATGTTAGCTAAAGAGACTGGTACTCACACTAAATCTAACCTAAGAGGCCATACCAACACATCACTTTTTTTCTGAGAATCATTTGGTGGATGTCACTTCATCCTACAGATACTGTGGCAATGGCAACAGCTTGTGCCTCTGCTTGTAGGGCATCCCTTACTCACTTGTCCCTTAGCAGGGGTCCAGGACCAGCATCATGCCCCTGCCCTTCTCAGTGCAGCAGCCTACTCTGGACCCGTATTCATAAAGAATCTTGGAGTAGGAGTGCTGATCTAGGATCAGTTTGATCTTTTAGATCATAATGAATACACGGGGGGACCTGATCTAGGATCAGTTTTATCTTTTAGATCATAATGAATACACGGGGGGACCTGATCTAGGATCAGTTTTTATCTTTTAGATCATAATGAATACACGGAGGGACCTGATCTAGGATCCGTTTTATCTTTTAGATCATAATGAATACACAGAGGGACCTGATCTAGGATCAGCACTCTTTCCTTCTCTGAGACACTTTATGTACACAAGCTCCACTCTGCTGCTGGTCTGCTGCAGTCTGCTAATAGTGATACTCATGCCTGGCCTGCAGTACCAATGACCTGGGGCCGACCAGCAATGACCGGCATACTGAATATTGCCACACTGCCTAGTGGAGGCCGACCAGCAATGACCCGCATACTGAATACTGCCACACTGCCTAGTGGAGGCCGACCAGCAATGACCCGCATACTGAATACTGCCACACTGCCTAGTGGAGGCCGACCAGCAATGACCCGCATACTGAATACTGCCACACTGCCTAGTGGAGGCCGACCAGCAATGACCCGCATACTGAATACTGCCACACTGCCTAGTGGAGGCCGACCAGCAATGACCCGCATACTGAATACTGCCACACTGCCTAGTGGAGGCCGACCAGCAATGACCCGCATACTGAACACTGCCACACTGCCTAGTGGAGGCCGACCAGCAATGACCCGCATACTGAACACTGCCACACTGCCTAGTGGAGGCCGACCAGCAATGACCCGCATACTGAATACTGCCACACTGCCTAGTGGAGGCCGACCAGCAATGACCCGCATACTGAATACAGCCACACTGCCTAGTGGAGGCCAACCAGCAATGACCTGCATACTGAATACTGCCCCCCTACCTGTGCTGGCCAACCAGCAATGACCTGCATACTGAATACAGCCACACTGCCTAGTGGAGGCCAATCAGCAATGACCTGGGGCCGACCAGCAATGACCGGCATACTGAATACTGCCACACTGCCTAGTGGAGGCCGACCAGCAATGACCGGCATACTGAATACTGCCACACTGCCTAGTGGAGGCCGACCAGCAATGACCTGCATACTGAATACTGCCACACTGCCTGTGCTGGCCAACCAGCAATGACCTGCATACTGAATACTGCCACACTGCCTAGTGGAGGCCGACCAGCAATGACCTGCATACTGAATACTGCCACACTGCCTAGTGGAGGCCAATCAGCAATGACCTGCATACTGAATACTGCCACACTGCCTACTGGAGGCCGACCAGCAATGACCCGCATACTGAATACTGCCACACTGCCTAGTGGAGGCCGACCAGCAATGACCTGCATACTGAATACTGCCACACTGCCTGTGCTGGCCAACCAGCAATGACCTGCATACTGAATACTGCCACACTGCCTAGTGGAGGCCACTCAGCAATGACCCGCATACTGAATACTGCCCCCCTACCTGGTGGAGGCCACTCAGCAATGCCAAGCAGGGAGAAGTTTGTTTCATTATGAGATTACAGCTTTAGTTTTTACAACCCTCTGTTTTGATGCAGACCATATGAAAAACATCTGCCTACATGAAAAATGTCCTCAGTCCTTCTGTGCAGTGATACACAACCACAACAATCTACCAGGGCAGTGGTTCCACTTTTCAATCTCTCCTGCCTCTTGGATGACCTCAGTCTAGCCATCTTTATTACTATGGCATTTCCCCCACTGTCTATCAACTGAAGCTAGTAATTGAAGTCACTCACGGACAGACACTCGCCAATGAGACCGTCCATGTTTGAAGACCAGTCTTTCCCTTGATGGTTGTTTTCTGACACTGTAATCTGGACCTGTTTATTGGACAGTTCTGATCATAGCACTGCAGTGTGATTTGTCCAGGGGACATGGGAAACAACACGGTGTAAAGAGAGAAAATCACAGTGGTGTCTTTTTTTAACAAATTGTTTATCGCTAATTCTAAACGCAGACTTGTCTGAAACCTACCTTGAGAGATTATTAGTGTGTGTGTCTCTAAGGAGTATATTTAATTAAACAGAGGGGATTTCAGCTAAACTATTTCATGTGATCATTAAGGAGATGTGGTTTATTTCCTGCAGGGTGGGAGGGAGCGGGGATGAAGCAGCTGTTTGAGATATGAAGTGTTAGCCTCCAGGCACTAAAACCTCCCCTGTGCCTCCCACCTCCAACAGCACAGAGACCTGCATACTGAATGCCGCCACCCTACCTGGTGGAGGCCAATCAGTAATGACCTGCATACTGAATGCCGCCACCCTACCTGGTGGAGGCCAATCAGTAATGACCTGCATACTGAATGCCGCCACCCTACCTGGTGGAGGCCAATCAGTAATGACCTGCATACTGAATGCCGCCACCCTACCTGGTGGAGGCCAATCAGTAATGACCTGCATACTGAATGCCGCCACCCTACCTGGTGGAGGCCAATCAGTAATGACCTGCATACTGAATACTGCCATCCTGCCCGGTGGAGGCCAATCAGTAATGACCTGCATACTGAATGCCACCACCCTGCCTGGTGGAGGCCAATCAGTAATGACCTGCATACTGAATACTGCCATCCTGCCCTGTGGAGGCCAATCAGCAATGACCTGCATACTGAATACTGCCATCCTGCCCGGTGGAGGCCAATCAGTAATGACCTGCATACTGAATACTGCCACACTGCCTGGTGGAGGCCAATCAGTAATGACCTGCATACTGAATGCCGCCACCCTACCTGGTGGAGGCCAATCAGTAATGACCTGCATACTGAATGCCGCCACCCTACCTGGTGGAGGCCAATCAGTAATGACCTGCATACTGAATGCCGCCACCCTACCTGGTGGAGGCCAATCAGTAATGACCTGCATACTGAATACTGCCATCCTGCCCGGTGGAGGCCAATCAGTAATGACCTGCATACTGAATGCCGCCACCCTACCTGGTGGAGGCCAATCAGTAATGACCTGCATACTGAATACTGCCATCCTGCCTGGTGGAGGCCAATCAGTAATGACCTGCATACTGAATGCCACCACCCTGCCTGGTGGAGGCCAATCAGTAATGACCTGCATACTGAATACTGCCATCCTGCCCTGTGGAGGCCAATCAGCAATGACCTGCACACTGAATACTGCCATCCTGCCCGGTGGAGGCCAATCAGTAATGACCTGCATACTGAATACTGCCACACTGCCTGGTGGAGGCCAATCAGTAATGACCTGCATACTGAATGCCGCCACCCTACCTGGTGGAGGCCAATCAGTAATGACCTGCATACTGAATACTGCCACACTGTCTGTTGGAGGCCAATCAGTAATGACCTGCATACTGAATACGGCCATCCTGCCCGGTGGAGGCCAACCAGCAATGACCTGCATACTGAATACTGCCACACTGCCTGGTGGAGGCCACTCAGCAATGCCAAACAGGGAGAAGTTTGTTTCATTATGAGATTATAGCTTTAGTTTTGATTACAATCCTCTATTTTGATGCAGACCATATGAAAAACATCTGCCTACATGGAAAAATATCCTCAGTCCTTCTGTGCAGTGATACACAACCACAACAATCTACCAGGGCAGTGGTTCCACTTTTCAATCTCTCCTGCCTCTTGGATGACCTCAGTCTAGCCATCTTTATTACTATGGCATTTCCCCCTCTGTCTATCAACTGAAGCTACCTAATATGTTCTACGGGCGTACTAGCAGGTTAATAACTATACATGAGGGGTACATTTCTGAACGGTGCAGCACTTACCAGGCCATCACAGTTGCTGAGAGCGACGGATGTGTCCCTGACGTTGGTGACCTCTCCTACATAAAAGCAGTCGCTCTCCAGTAGAGGCTCGTAGCGGGTCTGGCTGCCCTCCTCATGCCACTCCACTTTAGCTCCGGGGGCCACCAGCCTGGAGTTGAGGCGCAGGTGCAGGTGAAGCTCCCGGCCAAACACAGTGACGTTGTAGAAGAGTGTCTCCCTGTGCCTGGCGGTGCCCTCTCCTTCCTCCGGGTCTCCATGGCTGGGGTCTGAGGCGGCTGCAGCCTCCCTCCTCCAGCGTCTGTAGACCTGCTGGTGCTGGCTGTCCAGCTGAGGTGCGGAGACAGCACCTGAGAGGAAGCGGCCCTCTGCGTCAGTGTTCACAGGCCTCACCACCCCATATTCCCTCAGGACATGCTGCAGAGACTCTGTGTGCAAAGGGAGAGACAGTCACACACTGATCAATACACACACAATCATGCATAGGAGCTCAGATGCACACAGTCACACACGCACACATGCATGCACACACACACTCAAGCAGGTACAGCTTTGGTATCTAAATAGCATGGGTAAATAAATAAATATGCTGGGTCTCACTTGATAAACATGACATCATACAATGTGAATCTGTGAATAATATAGATCAGACATTTTCCAGCCACAACTGACTTTGGTATATTCCCAACCATATCAAATAAGCCACAGGCAACAAGAAATAGGCCTATCAAACAACGTTTTAAACTTCGTTGTGCCAATTGCCAAAGTGTTCACGCCCGTTCCCCGCGCGCAGATGAGCATGCGTTTTACACCGTGGGTAGGTAGGCAGACTATCATTCTTTAGTAATTTCAAATTCTATGTTTATAACAAGACTACGCAAGACTGTATCCATCACTTTGTCGACTTCACTTTAGGTTGGAAGCAGTGACCCACCCAGTAGGCGACGCAGGGAAGGACGCGTCAAGACAGTGTGATGCTCAACGCTGTCAATTTGAAATAATCGAGGTCGTAATTAAATTAATTAAATTGAAGTGTCAAGTTTAATTTAATTCCAAACATTTATTTTACAAGTCAAAATGTACATTCTTACTTGGAGAGGTCGTTGTTGTTGTTAGGCTAACTAATAGCCTAATTGCTGTAAAAACTTCAACAATAAATTAGCAAATTCACGACTTATCAATAGTGCATGATCAATCTGCCATTGGAATGTTCTTTACATGCTGAATTTGAGCGCACGTAAACTGTGTTTGGATGCAAAATAAATGTGGAAAAAGTTGGTGTCATGCAAAAGAAAGGGAAACCTTACTGAGACACTGCATTGTTTATAAAGAAACTACCGTGCCTTACCAACTCCAGGATATGTCTGTTTCTGTAAAATATTATTGAACATTTCTGGGCTACGAAATAACCTCTGTGAAATTGACATGCATCAAGAGTCAAATCGTGATCAGATCATATTCTCAACGGTGGTGCCCAGGTTTAGCTTTACACAACTGTATAAAACGTAGCCTATAATATCACAAATCCCACATACCTATGCTATTGGATATATAAAGTCCATTCGCGTGAATTAGTTGCAGAAAAATAATAAAGAATGCAAATCCAGTCGTCACATCCATTGCAGGTCCGAAGAAAAAGACCGCACAGGATAGAGGCGGACTTTGAGATTGTAGATAAACGATCTACCAGCCCCTAACCCTCCCGAACAGATCTTAAAGCTCTCTCTCGGTCTTTGATGGTGTTCACAGTGACAGCTGAAAAACATCCACTCTCTCAAATGCTATTAAATGTCACATTCTCACATACAGGGAACATTGATAACGATATAGCTCAAATATTTGCCCACTTTAAATCGATAACAAACTTTACAAATGGGCATAAGACATATCGGTGTGGGAACCAGCACTTTCCATCACCAAATGACATTGCCTTTCCATGGTCTGTGGAGCATAACCTAATAATAATAATACTACTACTGCTACTAATACCACTACTGCTACTACTATTACTACTACTACTGCTATTACTACTACTGCTACTATCACTACTACAGATATTACTACTACTGCTACTGCTACTGTTACTACAACTACTACTACTACTGCAGCTACTACAGCTACTGCTGCTACTACTACCACTACTACTGCTACTATTACTACTTATACTACTACTGCTACTACTACTATTACTACTACTGCTACTATCACTACTACAGATATTACTACTACTGCTACTACTGCTACTACTACTGTTACTACTACTACTGCTACTGCTACTATTACTACTGCAGCTACTACTATTACAGCTACTGCTGCTACTACTACTGCAGCTACTACTACTACTATTACTACTTATACCACTGCTACTACTGCTACTAATACTACTACTACTGCTACTAATACTTCTACTACTGCTTCTACTACTGCTGCTACTACTGCATCTACTACTACTACTAATACTACTACTATTAATACTACTTCTACTACTAATACTGCTTCTACTACTGCTACTATTATTACTACAGCTACTACTACTATTACTATTTCTACTAGCACTGTTACTGCTACTACCACTACTACTATAACTACTACGACTACTACTACTACTACAGCTACTACTACTACTGCTAGTACTACTACTACTGCAGCTACTACGATTACTACTACTACTGTTAGTACTGATACTACTGCTACTATTACTACTATTGCTACTACTACTATTAATACTATTACTTCTATTACTACTACTGCTACTACTGTTACTACACATACTACTGCTACTATTATTACTATTACTACTACTGCTATTACTACTACTGCTACTACTACTATGACTACTACTACTGCTACTACTGCTTCTACTAAAGCTACTGCTACTACTGCTGCTACTAGTACTACAAGTTGTCCCCAGTCCACCTGGCCGTGCTGCTGCTCCAGTTTAAACTGTTCTGCCTGCGGCTATGGAACCTTGACTTGTTCACTGTGATTACTATTATTTGACCATGCTGGTCATTTATGAACATTTGAACATCTTGGCCATGTTCTGTTATAATCTCCACCCGGCACAGCCAGAAGAGGACTGGCCACCCCTCATAGCCTGGTTCCTCTCTAGGTTTCTTCCTAGGTTTTGGTCTTTCTAGGGAGTTTTTCCTAGCCACCGTGCTTCTACACCTGCATTGCTTGCTGTTTGGGGTTTTAGGCTTGGTTTCTGTACAGCACTTTGATATATTAGCTGATGTAAGAAGGGCTATATAAATACATTTGATTTGATTTGAGCTACAGACTAGAGGACTGCTTAACAGTGTCCCTAGGGAGGTCACTATTCTAGAGGAGTGACATGGGCTCAGGAGGCTGGTCCTAGACTGGGTGGCTCCAAGCCCATGGAACAGGGAGGAGGCTGGTCCTAGAATGGACCACATAGATATCCAGAATCATTATGTCAGCTGTCCCCCTCCTCACAGGCTCTATCCACACAGCCAAGGGGGTCTATGTTTTCCACTCCATCATCCAACACTCACCCCTGAGACCAACCCAGGCTGTCTGCAAGTTGTATTACTTGTGATTTGGCCACCAAAGCCCTAAACTCTCCTGGCCACTGATGGATTGTTTGGGATAGAATCATAAATTATTCAATTACCCAGGTGGTTTTCCAGACTTACATCAGTGATGTTCAGATGCACGGTCTTCCTACAGCCCATGTTGCAGTCACTGGGGTTGACACTGTTCACCCAGTGTCAACCCCAGTGACTGGGGAAACATTGCAAACTACACCCGGAAAAAAATGTAAATGCAAAAATTTTAAATATTTTGCTGAGTTACAGTTCATATAAGGAAATCAGTCAATTGAAATAAATTAATTAGGCCCTAATTTATTGATTTTATATGACTGGGAATACATATATGCATGGATTAGAAAACCAGGCAGCATCTGTTATGACCACCATTTTCCTCATGCAGTGTGACACATCTCCTTCGCATAGAGTTGATCAGGCTGTTCATTGTGGCCTGTGGAATGTTGTCCCAGGTGTGAACTGGAACCCGTTGTCGTACATGTCCAGAGCATCCCAAACATGCTCAATGGATGACATGTCTGGTGGGTATGCAGGCCATGAAAGAACTGGGACATTTTCAACTTCCAGGAATTGTGTACAGATCCTTGCGACATGCGGCCATGCATTATCATGCTGAAACATGAGGTGATGGAGGCGGATGAATGGGCCTCAGGATATCATCACGGTATCTCTGTGCATGCAAAATGCAATTGGGTTCGTTGTCCGGAGCTTGTGCCTGCCCATACCATAACCCCACCGCCACCATGGGGCACTAGGTTCAAAACGTTGACATCAGCAAACCACTTGCCCACACAACTCCATATACGCTCTCTGCCATCTTTCCGGTACAGTTGAATCCAGGATTCATCCGTAAAGAGCACGCTTCTCCAGCGTGCCAGTGGCCATCGAAGGTGAGCATTTTGCCCACTGAAGTTTGTTACAATGCCAAAATGCAGCCAGGTCAAGACCTTAGTGAGGACAATGAGCACACAGATGAGTTTCCCTGGGACTGTTTATCACAGTTTGTGCAGTAATTCTTCGGTTGTGCGAACGCACACTTTCGTCAGCTGTCCGGGTGGCTGGCGATCACGCAGGTGAAGAAACTGGATGTGGAGGTCCTGGGCTGGCGTGGTTACATGTCGTCTGCGGTTGTGAGACTTGTTGGATGTACTGCCAAATTCTCTAAAACAACGTTGGAGGCGGCTTTTGGTAGAGAAATTAACATTACATTCTCTGGCAACAGCTCTGGGGGACTTTCCTGCAGTCAGCATGCCAACTACATGCTCCCTCAAAACTTGAGACATCTGTGGCATTGTGTTGTGTGACAAAACTGCACAGTTTAAAGTGGCCTTTTATTGTCCCCAGCACAAGGTGCACCTGTGTTGTGATCATGCTGTTTAATCAGCTTCTTGATATGCCACACCTGTCAGGAGGATGGATTATCTTGGCAAAGGAGAAATGCTCACTAACAGGGATATAAACAAATGTGTGCACAATATTTGAGAGAAATACTTTTTTTGTGCGTGTGGAACATTTCTGGGATCTATTATTTCAGCTCATGAAACATGGGACTAATTCTTTACATGTTGGGTTTTTCATTTTTGTTCAGTAATATTTCAAGTTGAGTTGAAAATAGCTTTCAATGGTTCCACAAAAAAATGTTAGACTTCATTTTCCTCTCACCAAAAAATGTATCAATGCCTACAAAAATGTCTATTAATTATAATCCACATAATAATTCACATTTCCTGTTGCTGCAGGATTATTTTCCTGCTGAAGCAAACTGGGTCAAATTAAGATCCTGTGAAGATGTCGCCACTGTAGCTTTTAAAATATACTTTCCATGCCTTTACAATCTCCATCATATTATGTGACGTTGCGGTATAAATTCACTGCTACTACGCACATGGCTCACATGGCAGGCCATATTCAGTTGTCTTCCACCGCAGATCATTTTCGATGGGCCCCTGAAAGGAAATTCATTGAAACGTGTGGACACCAAGGTCATAGAATGATAAGATAAATCCCTTCATGACCATTGGATTGTTGGAAATAAGAATAGAATATTGAATTGTGTGTCAAATGCAGCACAACTGTTCTAAAGGAAGTGAACAAGATGCCATGTATCTGTCATTGTATATCCACCCCAGCCATGTCCGTTGGATGTGATGTGTGCTTTCCATCCTCACACAATTCTAGGATTATGTGAACCCGAGGTTGTCTGGGTGGCACAACTATGTTAGCCTACTGAGCTAAAGCCTTGGCATTTGCTCAAGGAGTTAACCTAAGTCTTCAGGTCTCAGGCACGGGTTACTCATCACACAAGCGTGGTTCATCGAACCACCTCGTTACACAATGATGAGCTACAACCAACAAGATGAGAACACCACGCCAAAGGCCTCCATATGATGTGCATGACCTCATGTCCCTCATCCTGCCAAATGAGGGATTGTGTATTTTTAAATGATTAATATTTGACACCGTGGCCAGTTGTCTGACTGCCTCTACAGTATGTTAGTTGAAAAGTGTGTTTGTAAAAGCAGATGGTCATGTATATTAATACTTGCTATAATACCGAACCCCGGAGGCATATTCCTATATGCAGGAATATTTTCCTTTAACCCCTGCCTCTGTAAATTGCTCACTCATCATTATTCGCAATTAATTCAGGATTATGCGTAATCATTGTAGAATCCACATTAATGTAGAAGAGTTTAGAAACATTCTATTCTTATTTACATTCTTATTTACAATAAAAGTGACTCCAAAATTACAAAGTACATTATTTACCATTAATTTCTACTGGGCACAAAATAATCTAAACACAACCAAAACAAACAGCAAATATATCAAACAAGTTTGTAGAGTCACAAGCTTGATGTAATCATTATGTGCTAGGAATTTGTGACCAAATACTAATCTTTTGGCTACTTTAATACACATACAGTGTACGTGAATTTGTCCCAATACTTTTGGTCCCTTAAAATGGGAGGACTACTTACAGAAAGTGCTGTAATTTCTAAATGATTCACCCGACATGGATGATTATACCCTCATATTGATCCTGACAGTTAGCACTTCAACATCATCGTCAATGTATCCTTTCAAATCCAAAGTGCTGGAGTACAGAGCCAAAACAACCAACATTTCACTGTCCTAATAATTACACTGGATGTTTCCTAGTAGTGTCATGATCAGCCTAAGCTCTCTACTTTAATACCAAACCAATTGTTGTTCTTAGAATGGTTTGATTTCAAAAACTAAAAAACAGGAGCATTAATCCGTCTCTTTATTATAAAATCAGTATTCAGATTGACCACTGTGCACTGGACTTGATCCCAACTGGGGGATAGATGCCCAAGCTACAGTCCCATGGAGAGAGAGAGACCCTCTAGTGGGACTTGTAACTGTTGTGTGCTCTTTATTAAGAAGGGCTGCAGTTGTATAACTACTGGCCCACAACTGGAGCGCCGCCTAGTCTGAGTGTCCTGCCAGGCCGTGTGTTTCCCATTTACTTTCCTATTCCCTCCATTTGTCTCTTCTTCCATCCCTCTCTCCCTCTCTCCCTGCTCCCCCAGAAAAGCTCAGCACTAGCCTGGCACGGGCCCTGCACATCACATCCCTGCAGAGGTTGCGGCTGGTTCACATGCGTGGGTGGGCAGGCGGACTAACTGACAGACACATGCACTAACGTGCACAAACACTGGAGAGCACACGTCCACAAATACATGCATACGTATTTGTGCACTGCGCTTACTATAATCGTTATATGGAGTTATATTCCGTTAGAATAGCTACATCTAAAATGATGAGTCCAAATTTGAGATTTTTAGTTTCAACCGCCGTGCCTTTGTGAGACGCAGAGTAGGTGAACGAATCATCTGGTTTGGGATGAGTTGGACCACAGAGGGAAGGAAAAGCAGCCAACAAGTGCTCAGTATATATAGGAACTCCTTCAAGACTGTCGGAAAAGCATTCCAGGTGAAGCTGGTTGAGAGAATGCCAAGAGTGTGCAAAGCTGTCATCAAGGCAAAGGGTGGCTGCTTTGAAGAATCTCAAATATAAAATATATTTTGATTTGTTTAACACTTTTTTGGTTACTACATGATTCCATATGTGTTATTTCTTAGTTTTGATGTCTTCACTATTACTCTACAATGTAGAAAATTGTAAAAATAAAGAAAAACCCTTGAATGAGTAGGTGTTTTGACTGGTACTGTATATGTACTGTCTGGCATTGATGAAAGTGCTATATTGTTTATCTTCTCCCTTTATTGAATTACAGATGCCAATACAGAGTCAGGAATAACAAGGCACGGTATGTTGACATAGAGAAAAGCTCTTCAAGTGAAGACGAACCACTGCAGGTCTGAGCAGTAAAGCATGGTACAAGCCGCGCTGCCATTACCGCATGCTAACACCTTGACAAAGTAAACTATACCAGGTTCAGACATTACTTCTCTGTCAGCTCACTAAGCTGATTGGCTAACTCCCAGGAAGTGGTAGTCTGCTGCAGTATGTGATTGGTTCTCACTGTAGGTCCAGAAGGCCCACAGGGCTTCCCTGGTGTCTGTTGTTAGTTAATTAGTCTCCACGCAGATGTAAAAGGCGGAAAACAACATAGCAGAGCTATGCAGAGCATCCTCTCCCCCCTCTCCTCATCTACTCTCTCCTCCCCTCATCCTCTCCCCCCTCTCCACCTCTACTCTCCCCTCCCCTCATCCTCTCCCCCCTCTCCACCTCTACTCTCCCCTCCCCTCATCCTCTCCCCCCTCTCCACCTCTACTCTCCCCTCCCCTCATCCTCTCCCCCCTCTCCTCCCTCTCCTCCTCTACTCCCCCCTCCCCTCATCCTCTCCCCCCTCTACTCTCCCCTCCCCTCATCCTCTCCCCCCTCTCCTCCTCTACTCTCCCCTCATCCTCTCCCCCTCTCCCCCCTCTACTCTCCCCTCATCCTCTCCCCCTCTCCCCCCTCTACTCTCCCCTCCTCCTCCTCCTCCTCTACTCTCCCCTCATCTTCCTCCCCTCGCTCCCCTCCTCTCCTCCTCCTCTCCTCCTCCTCCCTCCTCCTCTCCCCTCTTAGAGTATGTGAAGATGTAATGAATTGAGAAAGAGAGGTTGGTCCTGTGATAGTCTGAGAGCTAAGCAGAAACAGCATGTGATCCTTGCTGGCAAAGTGTGCCAAGCGTGCTGTCTCCAATTCCATGATCAAAGCAGTTGAAATGTTGGAGAGGAATGAAGTGGAATGGAAAGGAAGGGAACGTTGCAATGAAGAGTTGAACTATCACCAGGATTTACCAGAACAGTTTGTTTTCACAGCTAGTTAACACCAGAGCAGCAGACCTGTAAGGCCAAATTGAAGAAATAAACCCTGAAAAATCCCTCAATAAATACAGAGCATTCAGAAAGTATTCACACCCCTTTACCTATTCCACATTTTGTTCTGTGACTGCCTGAATTCAAAATGTATAAAAATGTCTCACCCATCTACACACAATACCCATAATGACAAAGTGAAAACATGTTATTACAAATATTTGCAAATTTATTGAACATGAAATACAGAAATATCTCATTTACAAAAGTATTCACACCCCTGAGTCAATACATGTTAGAATCACCTTTGGCAGCGATTACAGCTGTGAGTCTTTCTAGGTAAGTCTCTAAGAGCTTTGCACACCTGGATTGTACAATATTTGCCCATCATTTTTTTGAGAATGTTTCAAGCTCTGTCAAATTGGTTATTTATCATTGCTAGACAATCTTTTTCAAGTCTTTCCATAGATTTTCTAGCAGATTTAAGTCAAAACTGTACCTCGGCAACTCAGGAACATTGACTGTCTTCTTGGTAAGAAACTCCAGTGTAGATTTGGCCTTGTGTTTTAGGTTATTCTCCTGCTGAAAGGTTAATTAATCCCCCACTGTCTGATGGAAAGCAGACTGAACCAGGTTTTCCTCTAGTATTTTGCCTGTGCTTAGATCTATTTTGTTTATTTTTTATGCTGAAAAACTCCCCAGTCCATAATGATTACAAGCATACTCATAACATGATGCAGCCACCACTATGTTTTAAAATATGTAGAGCGGTACTCAGTACTGTGTTGTATTGGATTTGCCCCAAACATAACACTTTGTATTCTGGTCAAAAGTTAATTGCTTTCCCACATTTTTTGCAGTATTACTTTAGTGCCTTGTTGCAAACAGGATTCATGTTTTTGAATATTTGTATTCTGTACAGGCTTCCTTCTTTTCACTCTGTCAATTAGGTTAGTATTGTGAAGAAACTACAATGCTGTTGATTCATCCTCAGTTTTCTCCTATCACAGCCATTAAACTCAGTAACTATTTTAAAGTCACCATTGGCATTATGGTGAAATCTATGAGCGGATTCCTTCCTCTCCGGAAACTGAGTTAGGAAGGACTCCTGTATCTTGTAGTGACTGGGTGTATTGATACACCATCCAAAGTGCAATTAATAACTTTTTTTTTACCCATCTACCAATAGGTGCCCTTCTTTGCAAGGCAATTGGAAAACCTCCCTGTTTTTTGTGGTTGAATCTATGTTTGAAATTCACTGCTCAACATACAGATTTTTATTTTATTTGTATTTATTTTACCTTTATTATAGAACAAACTCTTATTTTCAATGACGGCCTAGGAACAGTGTGTTAACTGCCTTGTTCAGGGGCAGAACGACATTTTTTACCGATCTTGCAACCTTTCGGTTACTAGTCCAACGCTCTAACCACTAGGCTACCTGTCGCCCCAGATAATTGTATGTGTGGGGTAGAGAGATGAAGTAGTCATTCAAAAGTCATGTTAACACTGCTTATCTAGACACAAACCACTTCCACAGGTAAATATCCATGTCACTTTCTATGAAAATTCTTTCACCGAAATTGACGTCAATGCATGACTGTAAGTGAAAATTTGTATTGACTTAAGTGGAAGTTGCTCCACTACAGCCTCTCTGTCACACTGCATACTCTCTACACTACAGTCTCTGTCACATTGCATACTCTCTACACTACAGCCTCTCTGTCACATTGCATACTCTCTACACTACAGTCTCTCTGTCACACTGCATACTCTCTACACCACAGCCTCTCTGTCACATTGCATACTCTCTACACTACAGTCTCTCTGTCACATTGCATACTCTCTACACCACAGCCTCTCTGTCACATTGCATACTCTCTACACGACAGCCTCTCTGTCACATTGCATACTCTCTACACTACAGCCTCTCTGTCACATTGCATACTCTCTACACTACAGCCTCTCTGTCACACTGCATACTCTCTACACTACAGCCTCTTTGTCACACTGCATACTCTCTACACTACAGTCTCTGTCACATTGCATACTTTCTACACTACAGTCTCTCTGTCACATTGCATACTCTCTACACTACAGTCTCTCTGTCACACTGCATACTCTCTACACTACAGTCTCTCTGTCACACTGCATACTCTCTACACCACAGCCTCTCTGTCACACTGCATACTCTCTACACCACAGCCTCTCTGTCACACTGCATACTCTACACCACAGCCTCTCCCTCCAGGTGTCCCTACCTGCCCTGCCCTGGTCTAGCCCGCCACCTGCACAACACCAATGTCCTGGAGGGTTCTAGGCTATGATGAATGATAGCTCCTCTCTGGCTGTTTTGAGCGAATTCAACACAACTGAGACAAACTTCAGCAACTTTGAAACTCAGACTGATCTGGCTCACTGGAATAATATAGCTGCTCTGCAGTGCTGGAGATTAATATCAATGGGAATCGGTGGTGACAAAAACAGGAGCAATACAGAGGCGGGGAAAACCAAATCAATCTGCTACCTAAAGAGAGAGCTCTCTTTTTTAAATGAGTTTCGGGTGACATTGAGAGAGACTGATTATAGTATAGTGGATGCAAGGAGAAGCAGGCGGCGCTGTCCATGGTCGTTTACATCAAAACGTATCCCGACTGCGGCAACCCTCGCCAGGATCCATCTGTGACTCTGTGTGCGTGTTTGTGAGAGAGAGACTTAACTTGAAAACAATTATAACATGCTCCAAGACCAGGGAAAACACATGCATAGCTATAGACCTGTAATGGGCACCATCTTAAAGTTTCTGCATGGTCAATCCGACATCTGAAGTGGCCATACAGCATTTACTGCGATGCAGCCTCCGTAGATATCAGGGATTTTATACTTCTTGCATTCAGAGTTATTGTGAAGGAAGTTGTCAAGGAATTGAGTTTGTGTTTATGCAGGATGTACCGCCTCCATCTACCGTCAACCAATCATGTCAATGCGGAGCTACGGAGTCCTCCACATTGTTACAACATTTGAGAGGTGCAGGGCGATGCAGTACGGAGCTGGATTTGGCCTCTGCATGCCTCCAGAGGCTCTGCAATGGTGTCCCACCTTCCATACGAAGCCTCTGACTACATTTTCTGATCAAGCATAAATTGGCTTTTACCTCTTCCTCTGTTACCAGAAGCAGAGGAGGCCAACCAATTGATCCATGCATCTGAATAATTTGTGATCTATAGACAATCTAACAATTTGAGATTGGCTTTATTGGAGCTTTGGAGTGGAGACTTGTTTCATCGCATGCTGCAGCTCCACATGCTTCCCATTAAGGTCAGCGGTCAGCTTGCACGGTGAGGAGCTTGCAGCTTTAGCTCAACGTTGTTTGGTTCTCGAGCAGAAAAGACAGACCACATGATCCAATTTCCAGTGCAGTGGTTAGTTTCCTGCAAGCACTCTCCTTGGCTCCTCCAGGGCAGGGCAAAGGAGACGAGGCTGTATGGATCACAGATGATATCCCATCAAATTCACCTACAGGAAAACGATCTAGCATTCCCATATCTATTCCCAGGTTTTCCAGAAATCCCGTTTGGCAGATTCCCAGAATCAGGGGGAAATAAGCAGGAAATCCGGAATTATGGGAAAGTTACCAGAATTTTGCAACTCTTGTTGTAATGATGGTGGGTTCTTCTTGGCTCTTGTTTTTAGCTGGAGGCAGGATAGAGGCAGGATAGAGGGAGGATGGAGGCAGGATAGAGGGAGGATGGAGAGAGAGATGGGTTGAGGTTTTTCATCCAGTTCACTTATTTAAAACATATGCTACTGCTGGTGGGTTTGATTCATCAGGGGTTTACGGTTTACTTTTAATTAGTCACATGCCCCTTTTTTTTTACAGACACCAACAGACAAGCACAAGGCATAAGCACTAGACGAAACATAGATTCAAACGTGTCTTCCTAAATACAGCAACACAAAAGTAACAATGGCAGTTAAACTAAGCTGCCCTTGTCTGCTATCTATGGTATCTTCCCAGGCAGAGGGAGAGTTACTGGGGTGAACAGAGCTACTGTATCAGGCCGAGACAAGCGAGGACACGTCTAATACTAATGGACTCCATGGAAAATAGGACAGATGATTTACTATCATGGCAGCCCCATGGCAGCAGAAAGCCTTTACAGAGTGATTTACAGCCTGCGCTCTTTCGCTCAAACAAAATTCAACGCTCCCTATTCATCAGACTGACATGGCCTGTCCTTGGAGTTGATTTGAAACACCTCAATCCACCGCCCTTGCTGGGTGGATATAGGGGGAGGGGGAGGGCAGGGGCGGTTCCGGGGGGGGCAGTGCCCCTGTGACAACAATTTTGGACCCCCTTGTGGCCCTCCTAAATGTGGAGTATGAAATAATTTTTACATAATACATTTTTGCTATCGTTCTTTTTTTACATCCGTTATTAGACAGTGGCAACGCGGAACACTAATGATTATGAACATGGACTTTTGCCTGCTAATGCAGTGAAGTAAACGATATGACAACAATAACGTCTAATGTAACTGGCCCCTCTAACAGTACAACTGGCCCCAGCTTGGCCCCCCCAGTTGAAATGGTCTAGAACCGCCACTGGGGGAGGGTGTGCCACATCCCCAAAGGGGTCTGTCTGTCAGTCTGGAATCGTGTTGTCCTCAGGCACTAATAACGGCCTTGACCCTAACCCTACCCTCTGAAGCTCTAATAACGGCCTTGACCCTAACCCTACCCTCTGAATCTCTAATAACGGCCTTGACCCTAACCCTACCCTCTGAAGCTCTAAAATCAGCATCAAAGGGATAGTTCACCCAAATTACAGAATGACATGTTGGTTTCCTTACGCATTCAATGGAAAAAGTCAAAGGGTGTGAATACTTTCTGAAGGCACTGTATGTACTCATTCATGACAAAACCAACTACTTAAATTATTTTTTAATTGGCAAGATTAGCAAATTTAGGCATGACATGCCAGCAACAAATGCTGACACTACAAATCCAAGTATATCTGACCAAATTATGAAAGGCAAGCATAGTCATTTTCAATTCTGTAAAGTGAGTGTGGAAGAGGTGAAAAATGTATTGTTGTCTGTCAACAATGCTATATTGTGGATAAAGAGTTGCCTGTCAAAAAGAACACAGAGGGTGTTATTTAATGGAATCCTCTGCAAGATAATCCAGGTAGAATCAGGAATTCCCCAGGGCAGCTCTCTAGGCCCCTTACTTTTTTCAATCTTTACTTTACTAATCTTTACTATGCCACTGGTTTTGAATAAAGCTATATGTTATTTTATTGTGTTTATTTATGTATTTTTTTTACTTGAGTTTATTTAATAAATATTTTAACTCTATTTTCTTAAAACATTATTGGTTAAGGGCTTGTAAGTAAGCATTTCATGGTAAGGTATGCGACTTCAAAAAAAGATATGCGACTTCAACACCAGATGTAGTGTGTTTCTAACTGGGACAATTCCGTGAGCCAGTGGTGATGACCATGCTCTTTTGAGTGAGAGAACGTTGGTTTGTTACTTCATTTTAATTTAGTGAAAATTATGAAATACGAAATTACTTTTTAAGGATACAAGGTGCTGAAATTGTGTGTCAAAACACTTTTACTTGTGTTTAAGTTAAGTTAAGCAAATGTACAAATTCAACCACACCAACTCCCTCTTGTTTGAGGAGTTTCTCTGCATGCTAAGCAGGACTGTGTTTAAGAAGGTTCAGGGGGTGTTTAATTTTGTTGTATTCAGCACGTGACAAATAAAATTTGATTTGATTTGAGATAGTTTCAGAATGGGTGGAAAGGAATAAGTTAGTCCTAAATATTTCAAAAAATAAAGCACTGTATTTGGGACAAATCATTCACTAAACCCTAAAAGTCAACTAAATTTTGAAATGAATAATGTGTAAATTAAGCAAGTTAAGGTGTCTAAACTGCTTGGAGCAACCCTGTATTGTAAAATATCATGATCAAACATGTTGATTCAACAGTAGCTAAGATGGAGAGAAGTCTGTCCATAACAAAGCACTGCTCTGCCTTTTTAACAACACTATCAACAAGGCAGGTCCTACAGGCCTTAGTTTTGTAACACCTGGACTACTGTTCAGTCATGTGGTCAGGTGCCACAAAGAGGAACTTAGGAAAATTACAATTGGCTCAGAACACGGCAGCACGGCTGGCCCTTAAATGTACACGGGGAGCTAGCATTAATGATATGCATGTCAATCTCTCATGGCTCAAAGTGGAGGAGAGATTGACTTCATCACTACTTGTTTTTGTAAGAGGTGTTGACAAGTTGCATGTACCGAGCTGTCTGTTTAAACTAATAGCACACAGCTCGGAGACCCATGCATACCCCACAAGACATGTCACCAGAGGTCTCTTCACAATGCCCAAGTCCAGAACAGACTATGGGATGCGCACAGTACTACATAGAGCCATGACTACATGGAACTCTATTCAACATCAGGTAACTGATGCAAGCAATAGAATCAGATTTAAAAAACAGATAAAAATACACCTTATGGAACAGTGGGGACTGTGAAGAGACACACACAGGTACAGGCACACGCATACTCACACAAACGCTAGCACTCTACACACACGTACATTGAAATAATGTTGTATGGTGGTATTATAATAAATACAAATACAAAAGTACAAGGTATGACAGCAATCCATGATTTGGTTTGGTTTCTAAATGCTAACATTTTAGAATTCATGACACAAATCCCATTAAAGTTATGGGACCAACATTATCACTTTTTGTGCATCATGTCCAAATCATCCAAAAGTATCTGATATTGATTGTGAAGTTCAGCAATAGCTCATTTGAACATGATGCGTAAAAAATGCTAATATCGGTCCCATGACGAATAGGATTTGTGCCACAAATGCTAAAACGTTACCATTTGGAAAGAGTGCCTACCACTGTCAGGGAAACTAAACCAAAGCGTATCGCTGTCATACCTTGTACATTTGTATTTTGTATTTGTATTTATTAGGAATCCCCATTAGATGCTGCCAAGGCAGCAGCTACTCTTCCTGGGGTCCAAACACAAAAAAAAACGTACATTACAATAGAAACAAAAGATAAAACAGTACATCATATAACATTATTACACCATTACATATCTACAATACAAAATGTACAATACAAAATGTATAATACCTTAGAAAGTGTTATCATTTACTAAAAATGTACTAATAAATAAAAAACATAAATACCTTATTTACATAAATATTCAGACCCTTTGCTATGAGACTCGAAATTGAGCTCAGGTGCATCCTGTTTCCATGGATCATCATTGAGCTCTTTCTACAACTTAGTCCAACTGTGGTAAATTAAATTGATTGGACATGATTTGGAAAAAAACACACCTGTCTTTAAGGTCCCACTGTTGACAGTGCGTGTCAGAGCAAAAACCAAGCCATGAGGTCAAAGGAATTGTTCGTAGAGCTCTGAGACAGGATTGTGTCGAGGCACAGATCTGGGGAAGGGAACCAAAAAATGTCTGCAGCATTGAAGGTCCCCAAGAACACAGTGGGCTCCATCATTTGTAAATGGAAGAAGTTTGTAACCACCAAAACTCTGCCCAGAGCTGGCTGCCTGCTCCAGAGCGCTCAGGACCTCAGACTGAGGCAAAGGTTCACTTTCCAACAAGACAACGACCCTAAGCACACAGCCAAGTCAACGCAGGAGTGGCTTCGGGTCAAGTCTTTGAATGTCCTTGAGTGCCCTAGCCAGAGCCCGGACATGAACCCGATCGAACCTCTCCGGAGAGACCTGAAAATAGCTGTGCAGCGACACTCCCCATCCAACCTGACAGAGCTTGAGAGGATCTGCAGAAAAAAATTGGAGAAACTCCCCAAATACAGGTGTGCCAAGCTTATAGTGTCATACCAAGAAGACCCAAGGCTGTAATCGGTGCCAAAGGTGTGAACAAAGTACTGAGTAAAGGGTCTGAATACTGTAAATGTGATATTTCAGTTTTTGCAAACATTTCTAAAAACCTGTTTTTGCTTTGTCCTTATGGGGTATTGTGTGTAGATTGATGAGGGAAGAATTAATTTTAGAATAAGGCTGTAACGTAAAACAAAATGGAAAAAGTCAAGGGGTACTTTCCGAATGCACTGTATATTGTGCTAATGTCAATACAAAAAAATAATAATAACGGACAGCAATATACAATACGGCGAACTTAGCAAATGAGGCGTTGAGATAAGCACATGGGAGCCTCCATCTTTATGCAACATCACCATTGAACATTTTACACCAATGTAGGCTAATGCCCCTTTAAGAGCGAACATTGATTTTGTGATTTGTGCTATCTGGGATCCTTGGGACGTCCCTACCCTAAATCCTAACCCTAACCTTAACCCTAACCTAACCTTAACCGTGACTTCCCTGTGGCTCAGTTGGTAGAGCATGGCGTGTGCAACGCCAGGGTTGTGGGTTTGATTCCCATGGGGGGCCAGTACAACAAAACAAAGAATGTGTGAAATGGAATGTATGAATTCACTACTGTAAGTCGCTCTGGATAAGAGCGTATGATAAAAATGTAATGTGACCCTAATCCAACTTCAATGGGGTAACATCAGAGTTGGGATAGCAAGGAGCTTGATTTTGTACTCTGTGGTGATTATACCAATGCCTCACTCTCGGACGAGCTAAACACCTTCTTTGCCCACTTCGAGGAAAACATCCAGCCCCCGACGCGGCCCTCGATGCTTGAGGACTGTGCACTCTCGCTCTCCATGGCCGACGTGAGTAAGTCATTTACGCGTGCCTCCAGTGGCGACCCGTCATTCAGGGCAGGAAGGGCAGAGCCGCATAGTTAATAAAGCCGCATACAAACATGGTCTCTTTCTTGAGTGAAGCAGCTTCAAAATACTGGAGTTTCAGCCTAGTTCAGTGCTTTCTGTAGTAACGGGTCAGCCAACGGAAAATACAGAGCGTAGGGGTTGGTAATCTTCTCTAGTTGCGTCGTGATTGTCTCAGTATTCTATCACTCGTGGGGACACTACATCACCGCAAAATCTACAGGGAGAGCTAGAAAGTTCAAGCCCCTTGGGTGCTGCCATAGATTTACATTAGAAGTGCCGATCCAAGAAGGCTCAAGGTAATTGGCTACACAGAAAATTACATCAGATCACGTTATACCTTCCGTAGCTTTGATTGGACTGATCATGTCAACATACTTTCAAAGTCTTCGCTAGCAAGCTAGACAAGCAGTCATAATCATGAATCACATCGACAATCTACTGACAAATCCTTTTCAAGATAAAACGTATCGGTGCTCATCGCCCGTTGGACATAAACATTAGACAACTTGGAAATCACAAATTCAACAATGAGTGGTTTGGAAGGAATCAGTGGCTAACTGCAAGCGTTTGCAATCACTTCCATGACCTTCCCCTGTCTTATATTTAGTGGAGAGGGTGTGTGGTCCAGGTCTGGGTTTATGGGTCTCTTTTCCAGGCTTAAAAGAATAAACATTCACAGTGGGCAAAAAAAGGTTGAATACATTGGCCATGCTGTCAATCCAGCATGACTTTTGCTGCAATTAAAACAACTGGAAACTCGGGAACTGGGAAATCTCAGACTTCAGTGAGTTCAAGACAACTGTGAATTCTGAAAAAAAACTGGGAAAATGTTGAACGGTCATCCAACTCGGAATTCCAAGTCGGACACTTGGGCCTCTTTCTAGGGCTCCGGGCTGAAGATCACTGATGTCATGATTCAACCTAGCCAGCAGCATACCACCCTGCATCCCACTGCTGGCTTGCTTCTGAAGCTAAGCAGGGTTGGTCCTTGTCAGTCCCTGGATGGGAGACCAGATGCTGCTGGAAGTGGTGTTGGAGGGCAAGTAGGAGGCCCCAGGGTAGTGATTGGGGACACTGCCCTGTGTAGGGTGCTGTCTTTCAGACGGGATGTTAAACAGGTGTACTGACTCTCTGAGATCATTAAAGATCCCATTGCACTTATTGCAAGAGTAGGGGTGTTAACCCTGGTGTCCTGGCTAAATTCCCAATCTGGCCCTCATACCATCATGGCCACCTAATCATCCCCAGCTTGCAATTGAGTCCAAAAATGTCTTGTATGCTGCTGCATAAATTATATAATATGCCAGGAACACAGTATGTATACTGTAGCTAAGAAATCAATACTAAGTGTATATTGTGTAGTAAACTGTTAGTTGCCCATGTGCATCACCCTAATAATTTGGTGCTGAAACAAAGCTCTGCTGTTGGGACAGCTTTGTGTAGGCCCTAACAGTTTGTGGGCACCGTTCGTCACTGTTATAGTGCAATTAATGTATTGTTTAGGTAGTTTGTGTTGTGTAGAGGCTTTGCTGGCATGCATTAAAAAAAAGATGGTTGAGCTTGCCCCACCAACATTTACATGCTAAAATCGCCACTGTAACCCTTGCAGACGACGTCCTAAGCCACGTCCTCAGAGCATGTGCATACCAGTTGGTTGGAGTGTTTAAAGACATATACAATCTCTACCTATCCCAGTCTGTTGTACCCACTTGCTTCAAGATGTCCACCATTGTTCCTGTACCCAAGAAAGTGAAGGTAACTGAACTAAATGACTATCGCCCAACGCACCCATTTCTGTCATCATGAAGTGCTTTGAGAGGTTAGTAAAGGACCATATCACCTCCATCTTACCCGATACCCTAGACCCACTACAATTCACATATCGCTCCAACAGATCCACTGACAACGTAATCGCCATTGCACTACACACTTTCCCTATCCCACCTGGACAAGAGAAATACCTATGTAAGAATGTTGTTCATCAACTACAGCTCAGCATTCAACACCATAGTGCCCTCCAAGCTCACCACTAAGCTCAGGGCCCTAGGTCTGAACCTCTCCCTGTGCATCTTGGTCCTAGACTTCCTGATGTGCCAACTGCAAGTGAAGGCAGGCAACAACACCACCACCCTGATCCGAGACACGGGCTGCCACAGGGGTGTGTGCTTAGTCCTCTCCTGTACTCCCTATTCACCCATTACTGCATGGCCATACGTCTCCAATGCAATCACTTTATATGTATATACTGTATTCTAGCCATAGCTCATCCTATATACGGATGTACACACCGTTTCTATTCATATACTGTCTTTACAGACCGTTATATTGTCATTCAATGATTATATATACAGTACCAGTCCAAAGTTTGGACACACCTACTCATTCAAGGGCTTTTCCTTTATTTTTTACATTGTAGAATAATAGTGAAGATATCAAAACTATGAAATAACACATACGGAATCATGTAGTAACCAAAAAAAGTGTTAAACATATCAAAATATATTTTAGATTCTTCAAAGTAGCTACCCTTTACGGCTTTGATGACAGCTTTGCACACCCTTGGCATTCTCTCAACCAGCTTCATGAGGTAGTCACCTGGAATGCATCTAAATCTACAGGTGTGCCTTGTTAAAAGCGAATTTGTGGAATTTCTTTCCTTCTTAATGCATTAGAGCCAATCAGTTGTGTTGTGACCAGGTAGTGGTTGTAAACAAAATATAGCCCTATTTGGTAAAAGACCAAGTCCATATTATGGAAAGAACAGCTCAAATAAGCAGAGAGAATTGACAGTCCATCATTATTAAGACATGAAGGTCAGTCAATACAGAACTTTTCAAGAACTTTGAAAGTTTCCTCAAGTGCAGTCGCAAAAACCATCAAGCTATATGATGAAAATGGCTCTCATGAGGACCGTCACAGGAAAGGAAGACCCAGAGTTATCTCTGCTGCAGAGGATAATT
The DNA here is from genome assembly GCF_901001165.1 of Salmo trutta. Taxonomy (NCBI): domain Eukaryota; kingdom Metazoa; phylum Chordata; class Actinopteri; order Salmoniformes; family Salmonidae; genus Salmo; species Salmo trutta. Next base: position 85,408,848 of record NC_042968.1, on the reverse strand, counting down.
TTATTAGAGTTAACTGCACCTCAGATTGCAGCCCAAATAAATGCTTCAGTGAGTTCAAGTAACAGACACATCTCAACATCAACTGTTCAGAGGAGACTGTATGAATCAGGCCTTCATGGTCAAATTGCTACTAAAGGATACCAATAATAAGAACAGATTTGCTTTGGCCAAGAAACACAAGCAATGGACATTAGACCGGTGGAAATCTGTCCTTTGGTCTGATGAGTCCAAATTTCAGATTTTTGGTTCCAACCACCGCGTCTTATTGAGACCCAGAGCAGGTGAACGGATGATCTCCGCATGTGTGGTTCCCACAGTGAAGCATGTAGGAGGAGGTGTGATGGTGCTTTGCTGGTGATACTGTCAGTGATTTATTTAGAATTCAAGGCACACTTAACCAGCATGGCTACCACAGCATTCTGCAGCGATACGTCATCCCATCTGGTTTGCGCTTAGTGGGACTATCATGTTTTTCAACAGGACAATGACCCAAAACACCTCCAGGCTGCATAAGGGCTATTTGACCAAGAAGGAGGGATTGAGTGCTGCATCAGATGACCTGGCCTCCACAATCACCTGACCTCAACCCAATTGAGATGGTTTGGGATGAGTTGGACCGCAGAATGAAGGAAAAGCAGCCAACAAGTGCTCAGCATATGTGGAAACTCCAAGACTGTTGGTAAAGCATTGCTCATGAAGCTGGTTGAGAGAATGCCAAGAGTGTGAAAAAGCTGTCATCAAGGCAAAGGGTGAATACTTTGAAGAATCTCAAATATAATTATTTCATAGTTTTGATGTCTTCACTATTTTTCTACAATGTAGAAAATAGTAAAATAAAGAAAAACCCTTGAATGAGTAGGTGTGTCCAAACTTTTGACTGGTACTGTGTGTGTGTGTGTATATATATATATTCCGGCCTCTGACATTGCTCGTTCTGATATTTCTTAATTTTATTTTTTCTGGATTGTGTGTATTGTTTTTTTATTGCTAGGTATTGGGAGGTAGAAACACAAGCATTTCGCTGAACCTGCAAATCTGTGTATGCGACCAATAAACTTTGATTTGATTTGTCTGCTTTGGCCTTCTCTGACCCAAACCAACCGTGGACCGTAATCTCCCAATAATCTGAAGCCATGTAATTTGAGGAAAAGCTGAACAGTGACATTACTAACATAGGGAGAGTGCTTTCTGGGAAAAAGATAAATGTGCAATCCACTGTGTTCCTAGCCAGTCCTCTTTAACCAACTTTGGCTCAAGGTATTGGTGTTTCAAGGTGAATGAACTTCAGTACAGGCCAGAGAGGCAGATAGGTGTCAGTACTCCCACGGGCAACTCTCGTAGAGCACTGTGCAACAACAACATTTGTATCAAACCCTGGCACTATTGGCCTTGAGATGCAAACTTTATTTTCTACTTTATAGATTAACAAAAAGTTTTTTTCTAAATGTTTTCTAATAAAAACATTTTATCTCCTGGGAATGTTAGAAAAAAATACAACTTTAGCAAAGCACTCCTTCACCAGCCATGTACAGCTCCACCAGAGGCAATCTGTGTTTCTGTGGGCCAACGACATGCTCCAGTGAGAACATTCCTTGGTTTGCTGAGCGGAATCTGTCCTTATCAAGACTAATGGCAGCGTTGATTAACTACACAGAGCTGGAATCAAACTGTTGCTCTGTCCTGAAGGGCTTAATGCTAGCAGCTCTAAACTCGCTCTCTGAGCCTCTCCTCATACCAATCTGGCAAGTTGATCAAAGTGGCAGTTTCCCAGCTCGAGTACTGACAATACTAACTGTTCTGGTGACAGAATGACATGCCAGAGACAAGGCAAGAGAGAGTGTTGAGAGCATGCCAATTGTGAGGACCTGCTAATGGATTGATTTCACGCAGTTTACAGCAAAGCCATTAGTAACATCTGCTGTGAATGTTCCCCTGCGTATAGGAAATAACCCCCTCTCCTAGCATGGAGAAGGGGCTTGGTCTAGAGCTGATATCAAGTTCATACTCGCATGCCCCTCCCAAGAAATGTAGATGTCTCTTTCCATTTCTTGGCCCCTCCTCCCAGCTCGCCTCCTAACCCACGGCAACAGATGCTGCTCAGACAGAAGACGATGCCGATGCAGCAGCTACAATCAGTAGTCTCTCTCGCCAGACTCAGGGAGATACAGCGGCCATCTGTGAGAAGAAACAACAGTCAATACAGAGTTTAATCTGGGATCCAGTTGAGTATCACATCCACAAGACAGAACCTCAATCAATGTATTCAACCGTGTCCAGAGACAACAGTCTTTCATCTTTGCTGAATTATTGGAAATCAAACCATTCATAAAACACCTCAAATCAGATTGAGCTTTCTAACCGATGGTGCATAGACACCATCTGCTGGCTGACTGTGACAGTCACAATTTTCTGATTGGAGAAGTCCCCTCTGTGGGATGTAATTGGAGAAACAATTCACTGCTTATTTATCCAGACAGTTGCACTGCATGGTCCTGAAGGGAATGTTAAATATCAGTTGAGATGTACCTTGAAATAGTCTTCTAATGTCACATCTGTCCCCATAGGGATCTGCAACTAGAACAAGACATAACTCACATTACCAGAGTCACAGATTCACTCCGGTGTACAACAACACACAAGTGTTGTAGTCAAGTCACTGAACTCAAGTCCAAGTCCCTAGCATTCAAGTCGCTCAAGTCCAAGTGTTTGGAGTCACAAGCCTTGGTAGCGCTAAAAGCTGCAGTCCAACGATCTTTGAAGCTACAGTATATTTCGATATGTATACAGATAAGCAACGTTAGCTGCTGTATTAGCAGTCTATCCAAACATCTGCTGTTGTAGCTAGCATGTTGAATTACGCAAGGGAGGGAGATTTTCTGACAAAGTCATACCGGTCAAGTCATGAAAATCGTGACTTGAGTCCGAGTCCTGGACTCAAGTACTACAACACACAAATACAATACACATGGATTTAAAACAGATATAGAATTTATTTTCAACCAGAAGTAGGAAAAATACAGGTGTAAAGGAAGCAAACTGATCCAGTTATAAACAACTAGTGAAGCGAACCAAGAAGACTGGAGAATGACATGGTAAACAAGGTGTTTATTTCACTTAGGTTGCTTTACATAATATGTATTTAATTGTTTAATTAAAAACAGCTGCCATTATGTTGTGTGTGTGTGTGTGTGTGTGTGTGTGTGTGTGTGTGTATATATTAAAAACATTGTGCAAGTTTGTTGCTGGTATTCCATAAAAATGGTCAAGATTTGGTCCAGTGCATTACCTCTATACAGTTCTTCACTTTCAGCTGGCCACAAGCCTAACCACTGCATTTCTACCTCTACTTTCAGAAAGAAAGGGAAATGGCATGGAAAAGACAACAAAACGGAAAAGACAGGGATATTGTAATTTCAGCCAAATACTTCTGCAAAAGCATTACAAAACTGGAAACTCTATCAAAAAGTTGAGTTTAAAGAATTATTATTATTGGCAAGTTCTGGTCAACTATTCATAAGGACGGATGAGGCGCGCCACAAATCTGTCAGTCACATCAAATTCATATTTTGCCAACGACGGTGGTGGCCATACATGCACCGGTTATCAAACGTAAGAGAAATGGCTGGAGATGAAGTCAAGACACCTAAAGTAGTGCCAGGGAGTAGCTAAAGTTGTCAACTAGGTTGTGCTAACAGTAGCAGCCGCCAAACATCTCCAGTCCCCCTAGAGCAGGGCTCTCCAATTCTGTTCCTGGAGAGCTACCGTCCTGTAGGTTATCTAGCACGCATGATTAATAATTAGATGGTCGATAAGCTGAATCAGGTTAGTTACAACTGGGGTTGGAGTGAAAACCTACAGGAGGGTAGCTCTCCAGGAACAGGGTTGGAGAGCCCTGCTCTAGGGTCTGCCAGGGAAACAATGTAAGGGACAAATAGTCTGATAAATGTTGGCTAAAATCAGTGGAACCTCAAAATGCTCCACATCTACAAGCAAATAGCCTTTTACGGCAGCCATCTCTTCAGCTACTAGCCGACATCCCCTACCCAGTACCAGCACCCGATAAGATTTTACAAAGCTAAAAGTTGGAGAATCTCATTCGGTGACAAATCTTTATTTATCGGTGATTATTTTCTCTAGATATTTACAAATTGTTTTTGTTCTTTAAAAAGACTAAATCATCCATACAAATCTAGAATTCGGTGTGCCAACATTTTAACAAAACGCCATTTGGTTTAAGAAATACCAAACGTAAAACAATGAGCAAAGAAAAACGAATCATACTATGCCTATACATATGTAAACACACACTTCATGTCAAAGAAAGCAAATGTGATGCATCGAACATTTTACACACAAAAAAATCTTAGTTACAACTCCATCAGCAATCCAAAATAATTAACCAGATACATTGCTTTTGTTGAAAAAATAAATAAATAAATAATTCTGGTTGTTAAAGGGACAACAGAAAAGAACCAAGACAGACCCCTTTCCATCTGTTTTCTCCTGCTTGGTAAAATTAATAAAAAAATATATGCTTTGCGTCATTTAAAAAAGCCATACGAGTAGCTAGTGTGTGTTGGCTAGTGTTCTAGAATAAAGTGCTCATCAATCCTTTGAATAAAATAAAAAACTTCAGGACAGCAGAACAAACAAGAAAATTGGCCTTGTGAGAAAATATCCATGATTTAAACAGATCATATGTTATACAGTTGAAGTCGGAAGTTTACATCCACCTTAGCCAAATACATTTAAACTCAGTTTTTCACAATTCCTGACATTTAATCATAGTAAAAACTCCCTGTCTTTGGTCAGTTTGGATCACCACTTTATTTTAACAATGTGAAATGTCAGAATAGTAGAGAATGATTTATTTCAGCTTTTATTTATTTCATCACATTCCCAGTGGGTCAGAAGTTTACATGCTACCAAATACTAATTGAGTGTATTGCCTTTAAGTTGTTTAACTTGGGTCAAACATTTTGGGTAGCCTTCCACAAGCTTCCCACAATAAGTTGGGTGAATTTTGGCCCATTCCTACTGACAGAGCTGGTGTAACCGAGTCAGGTTTGTAAGCCTCCTTGCTCGCACATGCTTTTTCAGTTCTGCCCACAAATTTTCTACAGGATTGAGGTCAGGGCTTTTTGATGGCCACTCCAATACCTTGACTTTGTTGTCCTTAAGCCATTTTGCCACAACTTTGGAAGTATGCTTGGGGTCATTGTCCATTTGGAAGACCCATTTGCAACCAAGCTTTAACTTCCTGACTGATGTCTTGAGATGTTGCTTCAACATATCCACAATTTCCCTTCCTCATGAAGCCATCTATTTTGTGAAGTGCACCAGTCCCTCCTGCAGCAAAGCACCCCCAAAACATCATGCCACCCCCGGTGCTTCACGGTTGGGATGGTGTTCTTCAGCTTGCAAACATAACAATGGTCATTATGGCCAAACAGTTCTATTTTTGTTTCATCAGACTAGAGGATATTTCTCCAAAAAGTACGATCTTTGACCCCATGTGCAGTTGCAAACCGTAGTCTGGCTTTTTTATGGCAGTTTGGAGCAGTGGCTTCTTCCTTCGTTCTTTCAGGTTATGTCGATATAGGACTCGTTTTACTGTGGATATAGATACTTTTCTACCTGTTTCCTCCAGCATCTTCACAAGGTCCTTTGCTGTTGTTCTGGGATTGATTTGCACTTTTCGCACCAAAGTACATTCATCTCTAGCAGACAGAACGCATCTCCTTCCTGAGCGGTATGGCGGCTGCGTGGTCCCATGGTGTTTATACTTGCGTACTATTGTTTGTACAGACGAACGTGGTACCTTCAGGCATTTGGAAATTGCTCCCAAGGATGAACCAGACTTGTGGAGGTCTTTTTTCCGAGTTCTTAGCTGATTTCTTTTGATTTTCCCATGATGTCAAGCAAAGAGGCACTAAGTTTGAAGGTAGGCCTTGAAATACATCCACAGGTACACCTCCAATTGACTCAAATGATGTCAATTAGCCTATCAGAAGCTTCTAAAGCCATGACATCATTTTCTGGAATTTTCCAAGCTGTTTAAAGGCACAGTCAACTTAGTGTATGTAAACTTCTGACCCACTGGAATTGTGAGACAGTGAATTATAAGTGAAATAATCTGTCTGTAAACAATTGTTGGAAAAATTTACTTGTGTCATGCACAAAGTAGATGTCCTAACCGACTTGCCAAAACTATAGTTTGTTAACAAGAAATTTGTGGAGTGGTTGAAAAAACGAGTTATTGACTCCAACCTAAGTGTATGTAAACTCCCGACTTCAACTGTATTTCCAATGTGATTTGGAAAAGAGCTGGACCACGCCACCATTCCGGACCACGCCACCCTTCTGGGTCACACCACCCTTCTGGGTCACACCACCCTTCTGGGTCACGACAGACTCAGAGCAATATTTCAGAATAGCACATTCTGCCCCCATTTTTACCTTGGTATCTTCTTTACTGTATGTAAGTGGACTTCACACATGGCTTTGAAGTAGAATGCATCAACGCTGTAGGTCTGGCAGTAGACATAACAAACATAACATGAAACAAAACTTAAAAAGAGAATGGCCTGAGTTGAGTCAGATAGAACCATTTTACATAAGACTGAGGCTTCTTCATGATCGGCTTCCTCTGAAAACAATAAAGAGGACATGATAAAAACAGAACTAAATGCGTTAGAGACAAGTGGTTTATAGTGTCATCTCAAAAAAAAATATATATATATATATACTTTCCGAACTCTAAATAACAATAACTAAGACAAGGGGGGGGGGGAAACTAAAGTCTAATATCTAATAAACCAACGACTAACAATGTTTAAACACTTCAGAGAGAAACAGGAGACAGTTCAGGTGTTCACTGATAGCACTGGCAGTGCCATTTTGGGAACAGAATCAGTGAGGCTAAGGTTTTACCCCAAATGCCAAAAGAGATGTGGCAACAATGCCAGAAACCAGCCTCTGTGAAATGCATTCAATATATATTAGAAAAAAGAAAAACAAGTGGTTCATCGGGGAAATGGAACCTGGTCGAGAGCAAATTTCAACAGCGGAAACCTAAAAAAAACAATTATTCAAGCTGGACTTTTACATTTCTTTACCATTAAAATGGAGACAAATTTTGCCTTAAAATGTACAATACAAATACTTTTTGCAAAAACTGACCATACTTACAGGTACAAAATAACACAGCGTATTATGACTTCTGCAGTTCATATACAATCAAGTTGAGTCCAAGTTTCAGTATCAAACAAATAGCTATTAGTAATGGAAAGGAATAAGTGTTTAGAGCGTGGATGTCTTTAAAAATGGACGTTTGCTACCTGCCTCTAAGACAGTGCTACAGCTCGGTCTGTTGGAGCGTGTTTTTAGGGGGCTGTCCACCCAGCTTTAAACCGTAAACTTAACACAACCTGGCCCCTGACCAATTCCATATGGCTACACAGTTGTGTGGTCAGAGATGGGCTCTGTCAAGTCAGACTGACCATTATCCCTTTTCTAAATCCCTAAGCCCCGTCACTAAGAACCACTAATGGTCACTGAGTGAATAACAGGTGGTTGTCGTAATATTTGAATATCTGATGCTAGATTCAAATGATGGCTCTGTATGGCACATGTGTGATTAGAAGGTAAAAATGTTTTGAAATATTAAAAAGGTGGTCCCTTAATTTTGCTCTGTTCATATTAGGCTATAAAAACAGAGCAGGAGTGAGGTGTTAATCCTGTGTGTCTAGATACGCAACAAGCCGGAATGTGTACATGTATCATCACTGTTACGTCCCCATTCCACTGTAATAGACATTTTACAGCAGTATTTCAAAGAGGTTTGGAAATGCTGTTGCGCCACTCGGTATAAAATGGAGCCGCTGAGTTAGAGGACAGGCTTTTAGCACCTGGAGAGGTGGTGTCCGCATCAGCGAGTGGAAAAACCAGAAAGTTTGGCCTGCTCTCTCCAGAACCTTCAAACCTGCTACACTATTCAACACACCTTTATGGCAAGATACAGCAATGCAAGGGAATGGATTTGGAGTTGTAGAGGCTGAGACAGACTCTGGTTAAAAACAGGTATATCGGCCTCGTGGGTTTATCTAGTTGATCGGTGGCAACTTGAGATGTACTTGTTCACTGGAGTGTGGTTACACGACTCCTTCCCTATCAAAAAATCTCACTTTTAGATTTTACCATTTGCCACACAATACAATTCAACAACTAATCTGTAGGTGATGTAAAAACTATAACACCAAGGACTGCAAAGTGTGATATGGTGCGAAAAAAATTCTACATCAAATTGTGCCCAGGAAAGGAGGTAAAGACTTATCGTTGAGCTTGCCGTGAGCTTTTGCTTCAGTTAAAATCCTTGGGGAAAATGATGGCCGTACCCCACCTCCCCCTCTGATTGTACATAGATTTATCCAGAATATTCTTAATTGACTTTGCAGGAAAAATAGAACAAGATTAGAGCATCAGCTCCCTCGTGGCTCCGAAAACTACCTGCGCCCTGGCAGGTGGATTCCGTTGACTGACGACGGGTTGGGAAAGAGCAGCTCCAGTTGTGCAAACAGGGAGAAGTGATCGGAGGGGATGTGGGGGTGGGGACAGCCACTGATATTGTTCTCATGGAGCCAGTGAGGATCCAGAGGACCCAGAACCCCCAACACATTGAGCGTAGGCTGAGAGTAGAAGATGTAGTCAATGATGCCCTGCTGTGACGACCCTCCCACTCTGTCTGCCGTATTCTCTCTTGTTCTTGTTTCTTTATTAGGAGGCCGGTGGGCGGAGTTGGAAGGGTCGTCAGATGAATGGGAAACACCTGGGCTCGGGTGTTTCCCAGGATAAATGGACCTCTTCCACATTCATTGAGGAGACTCTCTCCACACAGACACCTTGCTGTTTTTGGTTGTGTAGTTTTGTGGTTTTGTTGGTTATTTGCTTTGGCACCTTTCAACACTCTGCATTATTACATTCAAGTATGCAACACACTCACTTACACTACTGATTACTGATTACACATGCCATTGTTACCTACTTAGTTGCTTTATTTAATAAATATATATTTTTGTTACCCTTTGTCTCCACGTTGTCTCCCTTTTGTTACGAACTATGAGTCGGTTCATAACAAGTGGGGGCTCATCCGGGATCTTGAACTTGTGTTTGGGAGAAAACGTGGAGGTATGTTAAATTCCGTAGGTACTTTGTTTGTAGATTTTGTTAGTTTGAGTTTGGTGCTCAGTATTGGTTGCTTTTGTTTGTTTGGTTTGTGTGCTGTGTTGGAGAGAGTACATTGGTTAGTTTCCAGGCCTCTGCCCAGCCTGGAAACGCTTGTTCTACTCGCTGTGGGAACATTGGTCTGAGGTGAGTACAATCAGCTGTGTACCTCGGTGGGAGATTTGGTTAGGGTAGTGAAACTTACTACCGGAGCTATAGCCTTTTTCCCCTGATAGGCTTAGCGACGTGTTTCATTTTGGAATATGTTGGGCATTGTTAATGTTTGTTATTTTTGTGTGGTGTCTGTGGACTGAGCGGTTGTCTCGGGAGCACATCCGTGGCTTGGTGGAATCTACCAGCGTGCTGGGGGGTTACTTCCTCGCCAGCGGGCTACAGTGCATAATTACCCACCGCAAATCTGCATGAAGACTAGGGTTGAGTTATTGTAGGTTTTGGGGAAGCTCCATATCTCATCTCTTTTCTGTGGTACCAGTGTGATTGTTTTTTCTCTTGTTGTGGTCTGATGTGCTCAGAGGGGTTGAGTGAGATATTTTTTTTTTCTCTCTCTCCCTTTCCTCTCTCTCTCTGACTATGGCGTCTAATGTAGACGAGTTCATTCGCTTTCCATCAGAGGAACTGTTAGACTTATGTACTAAAGAACAGCTGTTGAAGGTTGCTGAACACTACAAAATTGAAATTAGTGATAAACGTCTAAAAAATTCCATTAGGTTAATATTGAAGGCCAATCTGATGGAGAGTGGTATTCTTGACGTTACCACTGGGGCAGCCTCTGCTGAGGACTCGCCGTCTCCCCGATATGTCACAATTACCGCTCCATCGGTTAGTCCTAGTAATCTTCTTTTTGAACAGCAGAAAGAGCTGCTTCTGTTACAGCAAGAGCACGATCGTGAGAAGCTAGAGTACGATCGTATAAAATATGAAAAGGAATTGGCTGCTGATCAGTTAAAATATGAAAAGGAATTGGAATTTAAACAGGATAAGGAGCGTGCTGATCAGTTAAAATATGAAAAAGAATTGGCTGCTGATCAGTTAAAATATGAAAAGGAATTGGAATTTAAACAGGATAAGGAGCGTGCAGATCGGTTGAAATATGAAAAGGAATTGGCTGCTGATCAGTTAAAATATGAAAAGGAATTGGCTGCTGATCAGTTAAAATATGAAAAGGAATTGGAATTTAAACAGGATATCGAGCGTGCTAAAATCAAGCTGCAAAAAGAGCGACTAGAGTTGGTTAGGGAAGGAAAGCTCTCAGGAGAGAGTTTGCTCTGGGAAGGTGACCCAGAATTACTTAGGAATCGTTCCTCTTTTGGTCGTGCCCCGGACACATTTGACATTGTTGGGAATTTACGGTTGTTGCCTCAGTTTAATGAAAGGGATCCTGAGACATTCTTTTTGTTGTTTGAGCGAGTTGCTAACGCTAGGAGTTGGCCTGATTCTGATCGCGCTTTGATGTTGCAATGTGTGCTGACTGGTAAAGCGCAGGAAGCATATTCAGCTCTTAGTGTAGCCGACAGTGTCATTTATGATAAGGTTAAAACGGCGGTGTTACAGATTTACGAATTGGTTCCTGAGGCTTACCGCCAACGATTTAGAACTTTAAAAAGGGATGATAAACAAACTCATGTTGAGTTTGTGCGACAATTATCTTCACAGTTTAATCGCTGGTGTTCCGCCTCTGCAGTTATGACTTTCCAAGGGCTGTGTGAGCTGATTATGTTAGAGCAATTTAAGGACACAGTCCCTGATCGTATAGCCACGTATATTAACGAACGGAAAGTTAAAACTGTCGCTGAAGCTGCGGTTTTGGCAGATGAATATGTTTTGACTCACAAAACTGTTTTTGTAGAGCCCCGTATTCGGAGTGAGTGGAGACGTTCGGAGAGATTTGGACCTCGGTCACCGAGATACTCTGGTTCACGGGCAGAGTTTTATTCAACTAGGGTTGAGCCTGACTCCCATGGTAAAACTGACTTTGGTCAAGAGTGTCACTACTGTCTAGGCTCAGGACATTGGAAAAACGAATGTCCGGTTCTTAGGTCTAGGGATAAGTTCAGTACAGGTACTTTTGTTAAATCGAAGCCTACGGCGTTAGCTGCGCCTGTTCCACATCAGTTCACTCCTGACATATTGTCTCAGGCCCAGGGGCAGGTGAAAGTCCATATTGATCCAGACTATTTACCTTTCATTACGGAGGGTTTTGTGTCTCTGTTAGGAAGTAAGAACCTAGTGCCAGTGAAGATCCTAAGAGACACAGGTGCCTCTGAATCATTTGTGTTGGAATCTCTGTTACCCTTCTCTGCTGAGACTGATTCAGGGAATAGCGTGCTAATTAGGGGAATAGGTTTGAACACTCTGTCAGTTCCATTGCATAGATTAATGTTGGATTGTGGGCTGGTGAAAGGTGAGGTTGTTGTGGGGGTGCGTCCTTCATTGCCTATTGAGGGTATTGACGTTATCCTTGGGAATAACTTGGCTGGTGAGCGTGTGTGGCCTGTTGTGTCTCCAGCTCTAGTGGTTTCCAATACACCGGTAATTGTAGGGATTCCTGATGAGAGTGCGCAGAGTTTCCCAGAGGTGTTCTCTGCGTGTGCAGTGACGCGTTCTATGATCCATGGCGATCTAGTTACTGCGTCGGTAAATGAGAATACCACAAAGACGTCTATCACTGTTTTCCCCGTTATTCCGTTACCTGTACCCCGCTCCGATCTAATCGATGCGCAAAGGACTGACCCCACATTAGAGAAGTTGCGTGACCAAATTGTGCCTGTGGAACAGTTGGGAGATGTTGCACATGGATATTTTCTCCAAGAGGATGTCCTGATGAGAAAGTGGATGTCTCATGGTAGTTGTTTTCTGGGGGAGGCGATTAGTCAGGTTGTTGTACCAGTTAAGCTTCGTGAGTTGGTTTTGACCACTTCTCACAATGATGTTGCTGGACATATGGGTGTGAGGAAAACCTACAATCGTATATTAAGACATTTCTTTTGGCCTGGATTGAAGAGAGATGTTTCTGAGTTTATCAAAACTTGTCACACCTGTCAATTAACTGGTAAACCTAATCAAGCTATTAAGCCGGTACCACTGTTTCCTATTCCGGTACTCAGCCAACCTTTTGAGTACCTGATTATTGATTGTGTTGGTCCTCTGCCTCGTTCTAAAAAAGGTAGTAATTATTTGTTGACTGTGATGTGTCAGACCACTAGGTTTCCGGCTGCCTATCCTCTCCGGTCTATCACGACTAAGTCTGTGTTAAAAGCTTTGACTCAGTTTTTCTCACTGTTTGGAATTCCTAAGGTCATTCAGAGTGATCAAGGATCAAATTTCACCTCTACTCTCTTTGGTCAGGTTTTACAACAGCTCCATATTAAACACAATTTGTCTAGCGCCTATCATGCGCAAAGTCAGGGAGCACTGGAACGTTTCCATCAAACACTTAAGTCCTTATTGAGAGCTTATTGTACTGAGATGGATAAGGATTGGGAGGAGGGGTTGCCTTGGTTACTGTTAGCCGCTAGGGAGGTTTCACAGGAGAGCACAGGTTTCAGTCCAAATGACCTTGTGTTTGGACATAGGGTGCGTGGACTTTTATCTGTTCTCCAGGATGATTGGAAATCTCCCGAGCCTCCTCAGTCCTTGTTATCGTATGTGTGTGATTTCCGGCGACGCTTGTATGCCGCTGGTGAAATGGCGAAAGAAAAGCTATCATCTTCACAGGAAAGGATGAAGGGCATATTTGATCGTCGAACTGAGCCTCGTCACTTTAGTCCAGGTGACCAGGTTCTTGCTCTGCTGCCAATTATTGGTTCTCCTTTTCAAGCCAAGTTTCAAGGTCCATATACAGTGGTGCGTCAGTACACTGAGCAGAATTATCTAGTTGCCACTCCAGAACGGAGAAAAGCACACCAACTGTGCCATGTAAATTTGTTAAAACCCTATTATGCACGTTCAACGGAGACTAAACAGTGGGAGTCTAAAGAGGACGGTAAACCTGTTCTTTTGGCTGATACCGTTACATCCTTTGGTTCTTCTCATGCTAGGTCTGTGCATGATGAGGAAGATGTTCCTGGTCCCGACGATTGCGTATTGCAAGGTAGATTGAAAAATTCAGAGACACTGGATATTTTGGACAACCTTCTTAACCATCTACCTGTTGATGAGCGAAAAGAGATGGTTGATCTGATTCGGAAATTTCCAGAGTTGTTTGCTGATATACCAACACGTACCAACTTGATAGAGCATGATATTGACATTGGAGATGCTGACCCTATTCGTCAGCGGTTCTATAGAGTTTCTGCAGAGAAACTGCGTTGTCTGGATGCTGAGGTCAGGTACATGCTGGAGAGTAAGATAGCAGAGCCTTCTTTCTCCAGTTGGGCTTCTCCCTGTATATTGGTCAGTAAACCGGATGGAACAAACAGATTTTGTACGGACTACCGTAAGGTAAATGCTGTCACTAAGCCAGATTCATTTCCTCTTCCTCGAATGGAGGACTGCGTAGATAAAGTCGGAGCAGCTAAGTTTGTGAGCAAATTTGACCTGTTAAAGGGCTATTGGCAGGTGCCCCTAACGAGTAGGGCACGTGAAATCTCTGCCTTTATTACACCCTCTGGTCTGTACTCGTATTCGGTTATGAGTTTTGGCCTGCGTAATGCACCTGCCACTTTTCAGCGACTTATGAACAGGGTTGTTGCAGGGCTGGCCGGGTGCGCTGTTTATCTGGACGATGTAGTGATATATGCAGATACCTGGGAGGAACATCTGTCTCGTATTCAAGCCTTGTTTGAGCGGCTGGCTGCAGGTCACCTCACGATCAATTTGGCTAAATGTGAGTTTGCTCAGGCAACTGTTACATACCTTGGAAAGGTGGTTGGGCAGGGTGAAGTGCGTCCGGTTCGGGCTAAAGTGGTAGCTATTGATGCTTTTCCACCACCAACTACAAAAAAGGAACTTATGCGTTTCTTGGGAATGATTGGTTACTACCGTGGATTTTGTAGGAACTTTTCTACTGTGGTCGCTCCCTTGACAGAATTGTTGAAAGCTAAGGCTGTTTACGTATGGTCTTCTCATTGTCAACAGGCTTTTGAAGATGCAAAGAAGTTGCTTACCTCAACTCCGGTGCTGGCTGCTCCTCGTGTGGATTTGGCATTTACCTTGCAGGTGGATGCTAGTCATGTGGGGGCAGGTGCAGTTTTGCTGCAAGCAGATGTGTCTGGGGTTGAGAGGCCTGTTAGTTTCTTTTCCAGGAAATTTGACCGTTGTCAGTTGAACTACTCGGTCATTGAAAAAGAAGCGCTAGCACTCATTTGGGCGTTACAACACTTTGAAGTGTATGTTGGGTCGGGGGTAGTACCTATTGTGGTCTACACCGACCATAACCCTCTCACCTTTTTCAGGTCCA